>NC_030855.1:14250346-14352293 GCF_000208745.1 Theobroma cacao
AGCCATGAATTCACCATGAAAACATGAAATCTAACCATGAAAAATAAGGAGAAATGCATGGGAAAGGTAGATCACAAGTCAAAATCAAGAAATTTTACCTTTGATTGCTTGATTCCTTGAAATCCATCAATTTTCCTTTAATTTTCCCACCTAGGTTTCTTGTTTTTTTCCTTTCCTCCTTTTGTTCTTCCTTTTTCTTTGTTTGGCCGGCCATATGAAAGAGAATTGGCTGATTTTATGTTTATTTTAAAGTTAAATAATTAATGAATATAAACTTGACACATGTCACCTTATTATTGGTCTATTTGTCATTTCTTAACCATTAAGCTTTCTCTCTCCACCACACATTATTCAAGGGTCAAAAATGATGATGGGTGAAGACCTTGTGCTAGAAAAATGCTCTGGGGGTGCAAAAGTACCGTTTTGCCCTCGGGGTGATAAAATTACCATTTCACCCATGTATTCCAATTTATACCGAAATTAAAATTTTTTTTTCACTTCTAAACCTCAAATCATACTCCAATAAATCAAATGGGGCCAAAAAATCTTTTCTCAAAATTCCCATTTTGTCCCCAAGTGGCAAATGACCATTTTACCCCTAGATAGTGAAAATTTCAGTTTGAGTCCAAATTGATCCTTGAACTCCGAATTACCATTTTGAGTCATTCCTGAACTGTGAAACTCTTAATTTCACCTTAAAATTCCTATTTGAACTAGTTCGATGCTTAATCGACTTAATGGTACCATTAGGGGCAATATCGTCTTTTAACGATTCCTCGAACTTCCTAAACATGCAAACATTCTATTGAGCATGTAAATGATCGTAATTATTTTATAGAACAGGGTTTGACATGTAACGTAGCCGTTGGGCCTCTCAGCCAGTTTTAAAAATCTCACATTTCATACTTGCTGTGCATGATTAGAAATTTCTTCTCAAAGATGTTTGTGCATCCCTGAAACATTTAATCTTTTATTTGCTCCTTAATATCTTGAGTATGTCGTTCTATAGACGTGCATTTATTCTTATTGGTATATAAATACGTACTCATCCATTCAATCCCCAACTCATCTTCATAGGTTTCTAGGGTATCACACAATTGGCTTTGTGTTGTTACTAACCCTTTTCATTTAACTGAGTCAAGACAAGAATTGTAAATTCTCATAAGGATATTCTATATAAACTCGTTTTCTGTATCACCCTTGTAATCCTTCATTCACACTTCCATCACTTGGTATCTTATCTCAATATAGCCATCTCAAGAATCTTTCAATTTCTCTTTTAATCATATACCCATATACAAGGAGATAAAGAAACTTTTCAATTCATTCAAGTTAATATTCCCCAGAACATTTAAAACTCCTAAATAACAATGCTCAATGACCAATGACCGAAATTCAACTTGTAAGCTCATTATCATGTCACTCCCATCTTGCTCATGCATCATAGATATGAGATATTCGTAGCATTGTAGCACTGGACAGTCAGTGCAGTAGCATTGTGATTACTAGAAATTCCCTCATCAAAGCTATTTGTCTGCATTCAAGGTCACTACATCAATCATCCTCAACCATTGGGTTTCCCTTCTAGGCATATATCATGAATTCCATAAGCATAGGTACCTTTTATTTGCTTGTCATACACACTAAGCCAAGCTAATACTTTCAACTCATGTCATATTTTGACTTTCATCATCATTCATGAAATCCTACCTTAAAACATCCTTTCTATATGATGTAATGAATTCAAGAAACATAAACCACCCCACACATAATTTGTTCACTGTCCACAGCATTCCTCAAATTTATTAGCGTCCATATCTAATTATCTTCCTTGTCTTGTACTCCAATAATTTATTGACTTTTAATATAATTAACTACGAAAATAGTTTGTCTTTCTCCACACTTTACACTCGCAATCCTTATTAATCAAGAATTTATCTTTCTCAAGTTCCATCATTTACCTTCAATGGACCATATTTGTGTCAAATTATCATTTCATAATGTTATGGCATCATTTTATAATTCCCTCTATATTTAAAGTTATGATCCTTAACTTAATCACATTAATCACTCAAAGTGTCATCTAGAGCCTCATTGATCCCTTGCATATCTTTTTGAATTGTAACTACAATTAAGATTCCTAATTTCACATCTCCATGATTGATTGTTAGTCTTACCACACTGTTTCCCAATATCTTGTGCAATTACAACACACTGAACTCGCTTATTATAACATAGTCCCCTAGTTCAATGTGTTTGCTCGAGAATCATCTTCTCTGATACAATTTATCCCATAAACCAGAATTTTATTTATTTAGCTTTGCATTCGGAATCATATCAAAAACTCACATACCATAATAAGTAATAATTTTCAACAAACATCATCAATTCAAATGGCTTCTTATACCTCGTCAAAATCTAGGGTTATCACCCCAAAAGTTCATCACGTTAATCGGTATTTATTTCTTCGTAATGCAAAATATATTCATTGTTAATTAGGGTAATTGCTTGAATCATTAATGACTTTCCACATCAGTCTTCAATAATTATCCAAGATGATCAACCATGCCACTAAGATAAATATCTTTCCTTAATAGTCATAATGCTAATCCACTTCTGTCCTACCAAAAGATTCCCATATACATCCAGTCACTTAAACAGCTACTTTATAATACATTCTAGTCATACACTTTAAAAGCCAAACTATTAACTTCTTTGTACAGATAACTATTATATTTTCCTTTAAACGACACTTGCCTAGACTTATGGTGATACAAACTTCAACGAAGGTATTAAGTATCTTTAGGATCCTCTTCCGGATCCTCCTCCTTCTCTAGAGATTTTCTCCTTTGTTCCTCAATCCAAGCTTGTTGTATTCTCCTACATTCCTCATAACTCACAAGTGCAGCATTTCTTCCACAACTGAGAGGAAAATGTCGTACAACAGATATAGATACCTTCCTAGGGCGGTGATTTACAACAATTACTTTCTCCATATTCTTTCTTGTTGTTCCCATACATTACTCCCACAGTCTGGAGGAAAGTGTCGAACAACGGATAGAGATACCTTCCTAGGATGATAATCCCCTTCGGCTATCATTATTTTCCCCCTTTCTTCAGCGTATTCCTTAGACTCATTCAAAAGGGAATTTCTCATGCTTACATTAATGTCATTACTATCAGCACTTTCTAGACTACTTGGTTCGGGTTGCCATCGGCTCCTAGCAGTAGAATCTAGCGATCCCTTGCTAATACTATGAAAGGCATCAGGACTACCGTCTCTTTTGGACATGGTGTGTGCGACCAGTGCACCTCAAAACCTATACACAATCAAACAGTAATTTCTTAATTATTTACGCATCACAAGAACGGGTAGGTTTCTATATGCAAATGCATGCATTCTACTCAACCTAACCTAACTTAACTTGGGGCCACATTGACATTGTAAATTTTTAAAATAACTTTAAAATCAAAAGCTTTGATACCAACTTAATTGTCACGACCCGGTACTCTCCTTGAGCCCGTGACAACCGTCACGATGTTCCGATAAACATTCATTACCCGGAGTGCCAACCGAAACCCCATAAGGCTTTAATATCAGTTTTCTCACCTCTCCTACGAGCAATAGCTGCTAATATCATATTTTAAAAGATTATAAGCTATTTCTAAACTAAAACAATAAAAATAATAATTTTTATCTCACAGAGGTATTTTGGTCAATTTTTTCTGAAATTTTCAAAACCATCTAAAAATGTAGTATATGAGTAATAGATACATATTTCATAACCAAAAATAAGTTTCGATGTCTAAAACATTCATTCAAAGTGAAATGATAGATATTAGAATAAAATAAAAATATTGAATAAAATATTCCATTTTCTTATAAAACAATTTTTATAGAGATATTCGTAAATAATTTTTGTAGCGTAAAAGCAAAATAAATTCGTACATACAGTAACACAGATAACCAGAGTATGTAATTTAATTTACAATGATGTGTGAACCCCCGAATGACCAAAAGTAACAAAGGCTGTGAACCTACGATTTTTAGGATGCAAATCCAACTGTAGCCCTCGATGAAATCAGCTATCTACTGACTATCCTGAGCCTGGAATGAGTGAAAAGGAGGGTGGTGAGTTTATATAAACTCAGTGAATAAACAAACATCATCTAAAATATCTAAAGCCAAGTAAATGGAGACAACTTAAAATAGTTCATTGTACTATGATTCATAACGTTTCAAACTCATTTCAACTAAATAAAATAAATTCATTTCACTCAAATAATCAACATGGCTTATGAATTTTTTAAAAACTTGGCTCGTGCCAAAACTCATTCTCAGGGATACCTTGATCAAAGACATCCAACCGAGTCTGCCAAAGTTGTTAAAGAAAGGACATATATCCATAAATCATATTTCTACGTTTAAAAGCATAGCCATTCCTTGGCGTTGGCTGAGTTCACCCTCAAGTGGTGGTTTAGCGTGTAGTGAACTCTAAACTTTACCTTAAGAGTTACCCTCTGTGCCTCTCGTACCGAGGTAAAATAAAATGTAACGGGCTTTACCATGCCCCTCTAATAGGCTAGTCCACAGAAACCCGCCCACTGTAGTAAGCTAATCGATATCCCACCAAATCAATAAAATTTCAGCAGCATAACATGGCTAATATAATATTACCAGCTTGTCAAGGCAAAGCAAAACAGTTCATATAATTTCAACACAATTTTCAATTCAGCCATTCAATTCAAACCATGATTTATAACACAACAAATAGTCTCCAATTACTCCATTTTCAAAGCCATTATTAAATTTCAAGACAATTTTATAAAATCAATTGGTTTAATCACATTTTTCTTATTAAACATAAAGATTTACCATTTAAACTCAATTTTCTATAAAATCACAAAAAAACAAATAAAAACTACTTGAGATAATTAAGACGATAATAAGGTTACTCACGATATCGAGAGTTCGAAATACCCTACTCTTGGTCCTCTGGCACAATGTCTTTACCTTTGTTAGAGGACTCACCACCTATACACAATACACGATAAATAATTCAATATATTGTGTCATGTCATTATAAATCTATTTCAGGCCCTTTATATGAATGCATGAGGTGGTTTTGATAGTCACTTAAAGATGGTGTTCACATTGGTTCAAGGGTGATAAGAATGGATCATTTTTCGACCTAATTCGAACTCTTCACCTTTGATTTAACCACAACATCCAAATTGACTCCAAATAAGTTCATGTCACTTCCAATACTCCAAATCATCAAATATAAGCTAGATAACATGAATTATAGCAAAATCATCCTCAACATTTTCTCTTGAAAAATTTGGCCATGATGGGTGCATAAACACTATAGTTTTTCACACTTGATTTTTACACCATAAATCATTAATTCCTAACCAAATCACTTGAAATAAAATCAAATCCACCATCAACATACCATAAGGAAGATTCGGCCAATGAGGGTAATAAAAGAACATGAATTTTTCTTGTTTGCTTTTTATGCTACACATCACCAAATAACTAAAAACACTAGAATAACATGAAATCTAGCTAAATCCAAGATCAAAACTCCTCCCCCCATGTCCGGCCAGCAAAGGTATCCTCATGCAAACTTGATTCTCAACCATGGAAAATGAAAAAGAATGCATACAAAAAGTAAATCACAAGCTAAAATCAAGAAATTTTACCTTTACTTGCTTAATTCCTTAAAATCCACCAATTTTCTCTTGAATTTTCTAACTATGGTTTTGTTATTTCTTTCTTTCCTCTTTTCCCTGGTGAGGCCGAACATGATGAATGAAATAAGAGAGGTGTGTGCTGGTTTTTAATGTAAATTATAAAGAAATGAAAACTTGCCACTTGTCACCATCCCATTGGTCCATTTTTAAACTTAATAATTAAGCATTCTCCCACCACCACATAAAATATCTCAATTATCCAAAGTATAATAGGTAAAATTCAAGGGCTTGACAAGTGTTAGGTGGTGTAAAATTCCAATTTTGCCCTTGGGTGGAAAAATGACCATTTCCCTCCTACGTCATGAAAATTCCAATTTGACTCCAAATTAATTCTCGAACTTCGAATCACCATATTAAGTCATTTTGGGGTTTTTAAATTCTCAATTTCATCTTAAAATCTCTATTTGGACTAGTTCGAGGCTTAATTCAGCTTAATTGTACCACTAGGTACAATATCGTCTTTTAACAATTTCTAAGGCATTCAAGTATGCAGACATTCTATCAAGTACCTATACAATATGGCAAATATATTGTAGAGCTGGGCTTGACAAATTCGGTATTACTTGCATATCAGAAACCAAGGTTATGTATGAAGATGACACTCCACAGTATTCTCAAGGTATGATTGCACCTGCTAGCATTTATAAGAACTTTTTATCTTTTTGGCTTGATTTTAGATACTAATATTTTCATATATCTTTCTTTTTTTGATGAAAATTTTTATATTAATCTATGAATATTTGAGAAAAAAAACTAGGTACGAATTTTTTTAACTACCATATAACATCGAAGCATATTTAATCATGATTTCATGTAATCAAGCAATTTTACTAGTAACCCATCAAATTTAATTATATTTTCCAATTGATTTGATAATTCAAAATTTTAGGTATAGTTACCCATGTTGTGATTTTTTAAACTTGTAAAATAAATAAAAAGAATATATAAAAAAAATATTTGATGATTTTAAATTAAAAAAATAAAATTAAAGTGCATATATATCTGACTTTTTTAATGGTAATTGTTAAGATTTATGTATTATCTCAACAGGTAATTATTATGTCTACACAAGACTTGCTTATTTTGACTTTGACACGACCTTTATCCATGACCTAAGAAGAAAAGTTGGAAGATAGCTGTCAAGGGTCGAACTTTCCATCTTAGGCCAAAAGGCTCGGCTCAATTGGGATCAGGCTTAGGTTTCGATTTTTAAGAACAAATTCAATTTGAAGATATTATTTAATAAAACTTTAAAAATATAAATTTTTTATTATTTAAAAATTTATATTTTATTGTATTCAAATAAATCTTTTAAGAAAATTTATTATTTAAAAAATTTAAATTATTTAAGAAAATTTAAATAAATCTTTATTCTTTTATTGTATTCAAATCAAAGACCTAAACTTCTATTTTGGGTCAAATAAGCTTTTATGACTAATAGTTAACTAATTGTCATTAGTCAAAATATTACTTATTATTTTACATCCACATCACACTAACATGGAGTTAATAGGAAAGGTGAAAATACCACATAGCCATATTATCATATCACATTAGTATGCCACATCATCATCAATTATGATATATTAGCATGCCACATCATTATCAATTATAACATGTTAGTATGTCACGTTAGTGCCACATGTTAAAGAATGACAAATGACATTTTGACTAAATCAATCTTTAGTTATAAGAACTTATTTGACTCAAAATAAAAGTATAAAGACTTGATTGAATGCAATAAAAGAATAATAACTTATTTAAATTTTTTTGAAATGTTTAAAAACTTTTTTAAATATTATGTCAAAAATGTTTTTAATATTTAAATAATAAACAAGAAAATAAATAGGTCTTGCTGCCCAAGTTTAAGTTTTTGAATTGTTAATTGGACTTGGTCTATCATATAAACACATATATATGCTTGCTTTAGGTCAATATAATTTATAAAGCACTTTAGGTTAAGTATAGCCATAAATATAATAAGAACTGAAGATGTTAGGATTGTTGGACTATACCATGTTACAAGGTATTGTTCTTTTTAGGGCTTATCCTGGCGATTTTATCATTTTGAAAAAAGGCACCTTGTAAGGGAACATGCCCTTATTTATAAGGTACAATTCAATCTTTGACTATTAAAGATGTGAAGCCTAACTTTTCAAAAAAGAAAAAGGATGTGGAATCTTTTCCCCTCAACATTAACCCCCTCAATAGAGAGTAGATTGTGTTTTCTTTGAGGGTTAGTAGGGGAGTCCTACAAACGAAGCCATTTATTAATGCTAGAGTTGTTGGACTGCGTCAAATTATGAGATATTATCCATTTTGAGATCTACTATTGTGAATTTGTTTTTTTAAGAAAAGGTTTCTTGTAGGGAAAAAGGCATCCATTAACTTATAAGTCATATATAATCTAGTCCTTGGTTCTTAGAAATGGGAGACCTTTCTCCCTTAGCAATGACCTCTCCATTTATAATATTATCCATATTCTTATCCATATGATCTTAAGCCACATAATGAGATGTAGCACTTTCGCATCTATTGTCAAACCTTGCTTTGTAAAATAATTATAATGTCATTCACATGCTCGATAGAATGTTTGTATATTTAGGAAGTTTGAGAAATCGTTAAAAGACGATATTGCCCCTAATGGTATCATTAAGTCGATTAAGCCTCGAACTAGTTCAAATAGGACTTTTAAGGTGAAATTAAAAGTTTCACAGTACAGGGATGACTCAAAATGGTAATTCGGAGTTTAAGGATCAATTCGGAGTCAAACCGAAATTTTCACTATCTAGGGGCAAAATCGTAATTTTTCCATTCACAGACAAAATTTGAGATTTTGAGAGAATTTATATCACATTTGACAAATTGGAGAATGGTATGAGTATAAGGGATGAAAAATATGTCTATGGGCAATTTTTCAATTTTTGGGGCAAAAATGTAATTTTTCACTTTACAGGGGTAAAAGTGTAATTTTTAAAAATTTACTCCACCAAAACTTTGAAAAAGTCTAGAAATTTCATGGAAGACATGGATAAGTGAAGAGGATTGAGTGGTAGAAAAAGAAAGTCAAAAAGATGGCTAGAAAAAAATAAAATAATAAAATATTCAAAAGGTAAATAAAATAATAATATTTTATTAAGCCTATTAAAAGGCTTGAAAATTCCAGAATTCTTCATTGGGAGGGTCAGCCAAAACCAGCAGGAGAGAGAGAGAAATAAGAACAAACCCTAGAGTGAGAAAATTCAAAGAAAAAGTGTGATTTTTCAAGGAATCAAGTGTTTAAAGGTATGATTTTTCAAGCTTAGCTTAAGATTTATCATTTCCATGCATTTCTCCTTATTTTCCATGGTTAAATTATGTGTTTTGATGATGGATTCAAATCTGATCATATGGGTTTAGAGAGAGAAAGTTGTTAGATTAATTTGATTTTGAACTATGTTAGTGTTTAGTGTTAGTTTAGCATGTTTATGAGTAAAACAACAAGAAAAATATTCATTTTCTCCATGAATTTCTCTAGGCCGAATCTAGCCAATGGTGTGTGAGGATGAGGTTGACTTTATTTTAAGAGAATTAGATGGAAAAATGATGAATTATGAGGTTGGAAATTAAATGGGAATTTTTGGTGGAAAAAAATTGAAATTTTTACCCACTAGGGGTAAAAGCGTAATTTGTGGTCCGAACTGATAAATTGGACCACATTCACAGTCATTGAGGTATTGTGGATATAATTGGATAATTGAAATTGAAATGGATGGAATTGGAGTTGAATTGGAGATTTTAGAAATTTACACCGTGTATAGGCGAGTTAGGTCGGACACTGTGATTAAGCGATTGTCCAAACATTTCACACCCTATCTAGTGCATACGCATGGATAAGAGCCTGAAATAATATATATTGATTTGACACAAATTATTGAATTTTTTGTGTCATGTATTGTGGATAGGTGGTGAGCTATCTGATACGGGTAAAAGACTACACCCGAGGACCGAGAATAGGAGTATATCTACTCCTAGTACAGTGAGTAAACTTACTATCGTCTTAATTATCTAGAGTAGATTTATTTAATTGTGTGATTTTATGGAAAAATGGTTTAATTGGAAAATTATTGTGTTTTATGGGAAAATGGGATTTTATAAAATAATTTTATAAAATTTTTGAAAATTTAATAATGATTTCAAAAATAGAGTAATTGGAGACCTATACTATGATTGTGTTGTTTATCCATGATTTTACATTAAATGGCTTATGATAAATGTGGGTATGACTGGTTATTTTTATGATTTAAAGAATATGTGAACTGCTTTGATTTGCCTTGAATGTGTTAAGTGAGCCATGTCATACTATTGTGATTTTATTGGTTGGTGGATTATAAAGTGGGCACTGCAGTGACGGGGGTTCCGTGGGCCAGCCTAATTAGAGGGGCACGGTTCCCAATTATTGAGCTTACCTCGATTGGAGAGGCGCGTAGGATAACTCCCGAGGTAGGATTTGAGTACACTTCACGCTGGCCACCACGTGAAATTGGGACTCAGCCAACGCCAAGGAACGGCTGTGTTGTCAGAGGTGAAATGTGTTTGTGTGTGTGACAATAAACAGCCTTGGCGGTCTCGGTAAGATGCCTTCGCGGGGTATCCCCGAGAATGGATTTTTGGCAAGGGCCAAGTTTTTGAAAAGTGCATAAGCCATGTTGAGTAATTAGATGAAATCCAATTATTTATATGGGTTGGGATGAATTATTTTAATTGTCTCCTATTACTCGGCTTTAGATTATTTTGATGATGTCTGTCTATTCACTGGGATTTTATAATCTCACCCCTTCTTCCTATACATTTTTCAGGCTCAGAATAGGCAGTAGACTGTCAATTGCATCGAGAAGTAAATTTCGGAGTTGCATCCTAGAAAGCAAGGTTATAGACTTAAACCTTCTCAGTTATTTGGGGGCCTACGTGTCATTATAATTTAAATTGTATGCTCAAGTTTTCTATATTACAATATGCATAAATTTATTTTGTTTTTATGTGCAGAAAATTAATATTTGGATGTTTCAAAACTATATATATATTGTTTTATATTAAAATAGATTATTTTAATTAATATTTTTATTTTATTTTATTATTCAAAAAAAAAGTAAGAGAGAGGAATGGAAAAATTTGTACAAAAGCCTTGCGAGGTCTCAAAAGGCATTCGAGGGAAGAATGTTTGTCGAGGCTTCACGGCAGTTGTCACAGGCTCGATGGGAGTTTCGGGTCGTGACATTTATTCTCATCCTTTTTCCTATGATTTGAACTTGTGTCTACTAAATTAATTGGGTGTCAAATTCTCAATTGTTGGGGCATTCTTTCAATATATTACTATTAATTTTAAATTGGATCCTTATTCTAAAATTAATCA
Source organism: Theobroma cacao (assembly GCF_000208745.1). Lineage (NCBI taxonomy): Eukaryota > Viridiplantae > Streptophyta > Magnoliopsida > Malvales > Malvaceae > Theobroma > Theobroma cacao. The sequence continues at coordinate 14,261,496 of NC_030855.1, forward strand.
TTTTTTTCATGCACCACTGTACTATTGTATCTATAAGGGCTTCTTTTATTGTATTTCTAAATTTGATGTATTTATACACGGATACCCATGAAAACATAGTATAATAATGACATATCTCTTTTTCGCATCTTTTAGACAATAAGGATATTTGGAGAGTAAATGAGTTGAAAGTTAATGAAGAGTTACTCAAGTTGGGCTCTGGTGGAAATATCAAAGTGAAAATTTACAATGATTTAGAGGAATACAAAATTATTGCTTCCCATAAGGTTTCTTTGATCTCCTTTCTAATGTTTTCAATTTATTATATTTTTTTTTCTTTTACAACTTATAATTAATTCAATATTGTTACAGGTGTTATATGATTATGAGATACTTAGCATATTTGATACATATGATTGTGTCACAACCCGGTACTCCCCTCGAGCCCGTGACAACCGCCGAGGTGTCCCGATCGACACTTATTACCCGGAATATCAATCGAAACCTCGTAAGGCTTTAATATCAGTTTCTCATTTCCCCTGTGAGTAACCATTACCAAATATCATGTTCTAAAAGATTTTAAGCTATTTCCAACTTAAATCAATAAAAAAATTATTTCTGTCTCACAGGGGCATTTTGGTCATTTTTCTCCAAAAATTTAGAAACCAGCTAAAAATGTAGTATGCAAGTATAAAACACATAATTCATAATAAAAAATAAGTTTAAATGTCTAAAACATTCATTTAAAATGAAATTATGACTATTTGAATATAATAAAAATATTCTATTTTCTTATAAAACAATATTTATAGAGTTATCGGTAAATAATTTTTGTAGTGTAAAAGCTAAATAAATTCATACATACTGTAATACAGATAACCAAAGTATAAAATTTAATTTACAGTGACACGTGGGCCCACGAACCACCAAAAGTATCAAAAGTGGTAAACCTACAGTTTTTGAGGATGCAAGTCCAATTGTAGCCCTCAACAAAGTGAGCTATCTACCGACTATTCTGAGCCTGAAATGAGTGGAAAGGAGGGTGGTGAGATTATATAATCCTAGTGAGTAAACAAATACCATCTAAAATATCTAAAGCTGAGTAAAAGGAGACAAATAAAATAGATTAGCATAAAAATAATTCTTAGCATTTCGAACTCATTTTAATAAGATAAAATAGATTCATTTCACCAGAATAAACAACAAGGCTTATGATTTCCTGAAAAGTTTGGCTCGTGCCAAAATCATTCTCAAACCTAGTTATCAGGGATACCTTGGCCGAGGGCTATCCCAACTGAGTCCGCCAAGGCTGTTAAAAAGTCATGTACGCATAAATCATGTTTTTATTTTGAAAACATAGTCGTTCCTTGACGTTGGCTGAGTTCACCCTCACGTGGTTGTTTGGTGTGAAGTGAACTCTAAAGTTTAAACCTCAGGAGTTATCCAAGCACGCCACTCATACTGAGGTATGAATATAATGGGGTTACCATGCTCCTTTAATACGCTAGTCCACGAAACCCGTCCATTGCAGCGACCAATTTATAACCCACCAATTCAATAAAATTCAACAGCATGACATGGCAATTATATTATTTTATAGCCTCTCAAGGCAAATCAATAGTTCATAATTTTTCAGCACATTTACCAAATCCAGCCACTCATGCCCACATTATCATAAGCCATTCAATTCAAACCATAATTTACAACACAACAATTAGTCTCCAATTACTCCATTTTCAAAACCATCATTCAATTTCAAGACAATTTTATAAAATCATTTCATTTAATCATATTTTGCTTATAAAACATAAAGATTTACCATTTAAACTCATTTTTCATAAAATCACAAAAACGAATAAAAACTACTTTAGATAATTAAGACGATAATAAGGTTACTCACTATTTCGGGAGTCGAATTTCGAGTACTCCGATTCTTGATCCTCGAGTACTATCTCTTTACTTTTGCCAGAATGCTCACCACCTAGACATAATGCACAATAAGCCATTTACTACATTTGTGCTAAACCGTTGTAAAACCAATTCAGGCTTTATACTAATGCATGAAATGGGATGTAAAATACTCGGGTAACTATCTAAATACGGTGTTCAATATAAATTCAATTATGTACCTAAATAAAATGGTATTGGCCTAATTCGATCTATCACCCGATTAATTGGCCAATACGTCCAATTCAACTCCAAATAATTCCATTTTTCTTCCAATTCTCCGAACCATCAAACACAAATTAAATAACTTGAAATATGGCAAAATCATCCTCACATTTTCTCTTGGAAAATTCGGCCATGGTGGGTGCATCAACACTATAATTTTTCAAGCTTGATTGTCACACCATAAGTCACTAATTGCTAACCAAATCACTTGAAATAAAATCAAAATCATCATCCACACTCTACATGGAAAATTCGGCCAATGATGGGTAATGGGAGAACATGAATTTTTCTTGCTTGACTTTCATGCTACACATCACCAATCAACTAAAAACACTAAAATAGCTTAAAATCTAACCAAAGCAACCATCAAAATCTCTCTCTAAGTGTTCGGCCAACAAGAGACCCATCATGAAATCATGTGATTCAACCATGGAAAATAAGAAAAAAATGCTTAAGAAAGAGAGATCTCAAGCTTAATTGAAAAATCTTACATTATTTTCACTTGTTTCGTTGAATTTTAACACTTTTCCCTTGAATTTTTCCACCTAGGGTTTTGTTCTTCCTTTTCTTCCTTTGTTTTTGCTTTGGCCGACCATAATGAAAAGAAATGGGCTGATTTTGTGCTAATTTATAAGGAAAATAATAAATGGATGAAAATTTGACACATGTCACCATTCCATTAGCCCATGTGTCATACTTACCTATTAAGCAATCTCTCTCCACCATATAAATTTTCTCAATTATCCATGATATTATTGGGTAAAATCCATGTGCTGGACAAGTGTTGGGTGATGTAAAATTACAATTTTGCCCCTAGGGTGGCAAAATGACTATTTTGCCCTTATCCTCGAAAAAACACTGAAATTAAATTTCTTCACTTCTCAAACTCAAATTACACTCCAAATGATCAATCTTAGTCAAAAATTTCATTCAACACTCACATCTTAACCTCGGGTGGCAAAATTGTGAGACCTTGAGCTCTATAGGCTCGTAACTAGGTATAGACACAATAACACGGGCCAGGGGTAGTTTCGTCATTTTCTCTAATAAGCTCCCATAAGAAAGTTTTATGATATTTTAAGGTCTAAATAGGCATAAGACTATATAAATGATTTGTAATGATGACAACACGAAGAAAACTAGAAATGACGATAATTTTCACGGTAGGGGCAAAATGATCATTTTTCACCTCGAGTTAAAATTTTAAGTTTTCATGAACCCGACCATGTCTAGACCATTATGGACCTTGTCCCAGTGTCAAAAGAACAAAAAGAGTGCAAAAAAGATTGGAGGAGAATATGCTAATTTGTGGAGGGGTATTTTTGTAATTTCAAGGGAATGGATAAGTTTTGGCTAGAAATATCTTCTCCTTCCAGCAGCTTCTTGAATTTCCAACAGCTTGTCTTCTTCTTCTTCTTCCATCTCACGTTGCTTCCAACCTCCATGGAAGCTTGATATGGAGCTTGCATAATTTTCTCTCTCTAGCTCTAGTTTTCATATCTTTGTGCCCTTTTGACTGAAACCCTTGTATTCTTTCACTCTCTCATTTCAAAACCTTTGATAAATCTTATTTCCATACTTTCTCTCACTAGTTGGGAATTCTAAAGAGAGAAAGAGAGAATTATCCCATTTGTTTGGAAGCTATTGGAAGAAAAATCAACTACAAAGAAACCCTAGAGTGAGTGATGAACCAAGCTTGATTTTTAGCTGTGAATAATGGCTAGTAATTGGGATTATGAGCTGTTTTATTGTTGAGTATGTTCATTTCTTTTATAGTGATTAAGATAGTGAACATAGATAGCCATTTAATGTGGCAATTGAAAGCTAGCTAAGAGATAGCTTTTAGGGTTTATAGTGTGTGAATTGACTTATTGCTTATGCTAATGTGATTCTAGGTTTTAACGAAGTCCCATCCTTCCAATTGGATCATTAGGGGACTTAGAGTCAACTAAAGGCTCAACAATATACCGGTGAGTGAACTGCCTTCAAAACTTGTTTGGGAATATAATGTACTTGTAACACATTTGAATGATTTTGTACAAACGTTTCCTAAAATAAGTGCCTTGGGAACAAGCTTTTGCTAAATGGTTTTGTGTTATGATATGTGGTTACTATGGATTCATGCACTATTGCATCATGATGATATATATATGTTGTGCATGATAATTGACATTGTGTATGATGATTGTAACCGTGTGTGTGCACGATGTGTGGGGATGCACATGCCGATGATGATGGTGGTGTGAGAGATGGATGATGCTAGTGCCCGTGTGCACGATGTGGGGGGATTTACACGATGGCACTGATTGTGCACGATGTGGGGGGATGCACACGATGGTGTCGGCTATGTACACGATGTGGGGTGATGTACATGAGCCGGGTGTGATTATGATGATATGGATGTTATTTATGTATGTATGCATATCTTTACTTATAAAATGAAAGAGCATGAAAATGATATATGATTTAAATGTATGTGAAATTTGATACATTTCACTTTAGGGATTTCATGTGTTTCATGTTGTCGGTGTCATTTTAGCAGGATGGCTTTTATTGAGGGAATGGAAATCTTGTTCATGTTGCTTTGCTCTCGCTGCAGAAAAATTCATTCTCGCTGCAACGAGAAACTATCGGGTTTTCAAGAGCCTTACCAGTTTGGTTCTCGCTGCAGCGAAAATGCATTTTCGCTGCAGCGAGAAAGGTACTGTAGCTTCTCACTGCAGCGAGAAACATTCTGTTTTAGGACCAAAATTTTGCTGCAGCGAGATTCATTCTCGCTGTAGCGAAAACTTTTTGTTTTGGTTTCCTTTTTGGTTCAGTTGCTGCTCCATTTTCCATTTCTTTGGTACCATAGTTAAGCTTGGATTTCCAACGTTAAGGAATAAGTGAATTAAGTTTAAAATGAGTAGGTTTGGTGAGGAACCCTCGTTCGGCTAATAACGTAATCCCAACGTTGCTGTAGCGAAAAGGCATTCTTGCTGGCGAGAATGCCTTTCCGCTGCAGCGAAGATTCGTTGTCACATTTGATTTGCTTGTGTATCACTGAGGCCTTCATTTTTCAAATTATTTGTTATGTATGGATTCATCATTACCAAGTGATTAATTATTTTGAGGGTTTAATGAGGGGTTTTCAATATGAATGAAATTAAATTGCATTGTTTTAAAACAAGTGCATCATGATTTTAAATTCTCCCTTATAGTTGTTTGTTCCTTTCCTTGTTCACTCACTGGGTTTATACTCACTGTTTTCAACTTCATGTTTTCAGATCACAAGGCAGCTGGTAACTAGGACGAGGTGTCCTTGTAGACATGTATCCATCTTTTGGTAGGTGTCTCGGCATTTAGTAGCTGTACATTCATTCAAGTCCCTCCGCTGGAAGTCGAGTATTCTTTTGTTGTGTATAGACAAACCTAATATAAATTATTAAGATACATGTTGTAGATAATGTATATACACTTGTTTAGTATGCCAGTATGAGGTGGCAAATGTTTAATATTATTTTGATCCTAAGTAATGAAATGTGACTTAGCAGTTTATGATGGAATGATGAACATGTCAGTTTAATAGGCTTTCTTGGGCTTAGTGGACTACGTTCATTGGGCCCATGCGCCGGTCATGGCCCGAAATTTAGGTCGTGACAAAAACGAACATTTTACCCCTAGGTCATGAAAATTCTAATTTGACTCCAAATCAGTCCTTGAACTCCGAATCACCATTTTAAGTCATTCTGGGGTTTTTAAATTCTCAATTTCATCTTAAAATCTCTATTTGGACTAGTTCAAGGCTTAATTCAACTCAATTGTACCATTTGGTACAATACTATCCTTTAACGATTTTCAAGGTACCCAAGTAAGCAAACATGCATTCTTATGTAAGAATGACATAATAAACATATTGTAGAGCTGGGCTTGATAGTACTACCCCCCTTAAAATAAAATTTTGACCTCAAAATTTCATTTATTGAACTCAGAGAAAAGGTAGGGGTATTGTTTTCTCATCTAATGCTCGACTTATTATGTCCTCCCCTTTATAGGGAATTTTGATTTGTTCACCTCATTTACCTCCAATTCAACTCGAGTACTTCACCTATGTCTATTATTATCCTTTAAAATCATATCAACAGTAACCTTCACAATTATGATCTCTTATATCGTGACACCAAGCATGCTTCTATTACTATCATTAAATTTGAACCATAACTCCAACTCAATCATATCAATTTTGATCGCATTTTATACTTATTTAGGTATACCAATCACTATCTTATTACTTTATTCCATATCAAATTTATCGACTTTCATTCATTCATCCTATCCTCATACACTATTGTGTACTTTACGACATCATTAACATGCCATACTCATTCCTGTACATATCCTCAGCGTTAGGAAAGGTTAATGGCTTCAATTATTTCCACATACTTCATGTTTACCTTGCATTTAGGAAATTTCAATCTTCTTAATCCTATTAATCCATCTCATATGGCTTAATCGTACTATAGATTACATTCCCTTAACTATTTCCCCAAAATTCCTTAGGTCACCATAAATCGACTTCTGATAAGATTCTTGATCGTTACATTATCTATACAACTCATCAAATATATTAAGTTCAAATCTCGAACCACTAAAACCATTCTTCATTTTAGTTGAGTACATCACTAACTCCACACATTACGTATACACGCACATTCAAATGTCCATATTCCTCATTATGTATACGGGTCTCTGTTTTCAAATGCCTTCAGACTAATTTCTTTTTGTTCATTCCCATCCATAACCAAGATTCAATAGAATAATTTTCATAATTCATACAATTTCTCATTATGCCTGTGTATAGTTCCACATCATTTACATACTTATACTTTCTTCTTATCATTTCCAATTATATGCTTAAGTTTCTTTATACTATATATCATTGCATCACAATGTCATCTCCATTTAATTATAAGCTATTATGCGTGTATGCTTTATAATCCCATTAATGCCTCAAAGATTTATCTTAACTTGATCATTGCATCTTATGCAATACCACAATTCCTAAGAGTCATCATTTTTCCTCGATTATTCTTCATGCCTCTACATTACCTTGTATCCTTCTTGCATTCCGATATTGATTTGTCACTTAAAACTCAGACTCATTTGAATCGTGTATGCCTCAAGCATTTTCAATTTCCAATTTCCATAATATATTAGGAAAGTTTCATTATTTGACTTCATTATCAAGGTCAACTTCAATCATCCTTTGTTCCACTCTTTCATACGAATATAACATCATTCTTCCTTAACCGATTTACAGATTGTACTTGAAATTGTAAAACTTGAAACTATGTCCTCCTCAAGTACTTTTCAATGTCAATACAAGTATCACTCTCAGCTTATGGCTTCCTTTTTATTATCATATAACTTAGTGCTTGCTTTCACGAGATCCATGGCAGAACTTCTCTTGAGTATTTCCTTTGGGATATCTATCCTAAACTTATGTCTCACAGCAAGTGATCACTCAACTCGTGACTTAGCCATTTGGCTCCTTAGCAAGTTTCAAAATCACACATCTTATACTCATCTCGTATAATTAATAATTCTTTCTCAAAGGTGTTTAAACATTCTTGAAACACTTAATCACTTATTTGCTCTTTCATACTCCAAGTATATCATTTCCAAGGCATGGCCTACTCATGCTTCAATTTATCTCCAAGGGTTTCTAGCATACCACATAGTTTACTTGTGTTGTCACTAATCCTTTCCTTTCAACAAAGTCAAGACAAGATTTGTAAATTCTTGTAACAATATTTTATATAAACTCATTTGCTATATCATTCTTGAAATCTTCATTCACACTTTCATCACTTGGTATTGACATCTCTCATCAATATCTCATACATTCATCTAACTTTTCACTCGCTTTCTCTTTAATCTTTAATAAGGCTTAATCTCTTGTCTTATTTATTTCTTAAGATTTGAGCTCAGTCAACATATTATTCATCTTAACACTCCACATGTTAATTTATTTTTATGTAGCCATCTAAAAAACTCTCTAACTTTTCTTTCTCTTACATGCCAATATATAAGGCAATAAAGAAACTTTGTAATTTCACTCATCATCTTTATCTTAATACATCCCCAATGCACTTAAGACTCTAAACAACAAAGCTTAGCATCAAAACCAATGACCATTCTTCAACTCGTAAGTTCAACTGCACATCTGTCTCATTTTATTCATGCGTCCTAGACATGAAGTGTTCTTAGCACCGCGGCACGATGGCTGTTGGAGTTTACTTAATTAATGTAATTCATCTATATTTAAGGCTACTACACTAATCATTCTCAACCATTTGGTTTCCCTCCAAGCTTAGTCACAATTTCCATAACCATTTATATCCTTTTGTGCTTATCACATATAATAGGTAAAGTCGATATTTTCAAATTCATCTCATCCTATAACACTTGTCAACAATCAATAAATCCCACTTTAGAATACTCTTTCCATATTGTATAGTAACTTCACATTTAGTATCACGGCACTATGTTCCTCCATTCTACTATCATGCATACTCCACAGAAATTAATTAAAAGATTTCTGTACCTTAACTAATGCTAATTCCATTTAATCATATCTTAAATACTCCAAACTTGTAAATTACAACTCCAAGTGTATGTCCATATATTGATAATCTTTATATATTTCATGATCATGAAAACTACAACTTACAAAACTAGCTTTCTATCATATGTACTTTATTAGAACACTGTTTTAACAAATTTAATCTACCCTTGGTGGTATGTCAAAATCATCCCTGTCTTGGTTGTAATCCAGAGGAATCTCTTCTCTGCATATCTGTACGAGCTGGTGGAGATGGAGCAGCTACCGTAGCCCGTCCTAACTGTGGGTAATCTCTCCTAATGTGACCCTGCTGACTACAATAAAAACATCGTACAGGCCCTCTACACGACCCGACATGATATCTCCCACAATTTTTACAGTTATCAGAACCTCCGGAACTCTTCCCAGAAATAGTCATTGCAGATCTATTAAATCTCAGAGGCCTCTGCTGTGTCTGTGAAAATGGAGGTCGGGAAGATGTTACTAAAACAGTAGTAGTACTTCCTGAAACAGATGAGTCTTTGCCCCTTTTTGGTGGCTGACTAGAAGATACACTCAAATTTCTCCTTTTTCCTAACCCAGCTCGCATTCTCCTATTTTCATTTGCAAGCTTCTCAACTCTTAAAGCCATTTGCACCACCTCTTTAGCTATGGTTGCGTTTGACTCACCCATAAAAGAAATGCAACCATGTTGCCTAGCCTTTTTAAGCTTCTTAGAATTAGAAATATCCAGCACTGGTGGTGGGATAAGAGGTGGGGGTGGTGGTACTGAAGGAGCAGCTGGAGGAACTGTAGGAAGAGCTTGACCAACCTGAGCCTGTCCAGCAATAACAGCAAAGAAGGCTGCCAATGCCTGAACTGCCTCAGGAGGCATGGCAGGCATACTAGTAAGTGGCAAAGGAGGTAGAGGATGTGGAAGAGTCTTAGTCTGCTTAGTAGCAGGTGCTGCCCGAGTAGTAGACGTAGCCGATTCCCCCTCTATAGGATCTAGCTGACGATGTTGAAAATGACCTCTTCCCCTCCCAGCCGATCTAGTGAAAGGTGGGTGTTCACGTCGAGGAGGCATGATAATCTATAAGAAGGAATAAAGCAAGTTTAAACAACCTCAAGCTCTACATGCAAATACATGCATTCTATTCAGTCTAACCTAACTTAACTCGGGGCCACACTGACACTGTAAATTTTAAAACAACTTTAAATCCAAAAGCTCTGATCTTTAAAACCAAAAGCTCTGATACCACTCTAATTGTCACGACCCGGTACTCCTATCGAGCTCATGACAATCGTCGCGGTGTCCCAATCGACACTCATTGCCCGAAATGTCAACCGGAACCTCGCAAGGCTTTAATATCAGTTTCTCATTTCCCTTGTGAGTAACCGTTGCCAAATATCATGTTCTAAAAGATTTTAAGCTATTTCTAACTTAAATCAATAAAAAAATGATTTTTGTCTCACAAGGGCATTTTGGTCATTTTTCTCTAAAAATTTCGAAACCCGCTAAAAATGTAGTATGCAAGTATAAAACACATAATTCATAATCAAAAATAAGTTTAAACATCTAAAACCTTCATTTAAAATGAAATTATGACTATTTGAATATAATAAAAATATTCAATAAAATATTCTATTTTTTTATAAAATACTATTTATAGAGTTACCGATAAATAATTTTTGTAGTATAAAAGCTAAATAAATTCATACATACTGTAATACAGATAAGCAAAGTATAAAATTTAATTTATAATGACACGTGGGGCCACGAACGACCAAAAGTATCAAAAGCGGTAAACCTATAGTTTTTGAGGATGCAAGTCCAACTATAACCCTCAACAAAGTGAGCTATCTACCGACTATCCTGAGCCTGAAATGGGTGGAAAGGAGGGTGGTGAGATTATATAATCCCAGTGAGTAAACAAATACCATCTAAAATATCTAAAACTAAGTAAAAGGAGCCAGATAAAATAGATTAGCATAAAAATTATTCTCAGCATTTCGAACTCATTTTAATAAGATAAAATAGATTTATTTCACCAAAATAAACAACGAGGCTTATGATTTCCTGAAAAGTTTGGCTCGTGCCAAAATCAATCTCATACCTAGTTATCAGGGATACCTTGGCCAAGGGCTATCCCAATCGAGTCTGCCAAGGTTGTTAAAAAGTCATGTACGCATAAATCATGTTTTTATTTTGAAAACATAGCCGTTTCTTGGCGTTGGCTGAGTTCACCCTCACGTGGTGGTTTGGTGTGAAGTGAACTCTAAAGTTTTAACCTCAGGAGTTATCCAACCGTGCCTCACATACTGAGGTATGAATATAATAGGGTTACCATGCCCCTCTAATAGGTTGGTCCACGGAACCCGTCCACTGCAACGACCAATTTATAACCCACAAATTCAATAAAATTTAATAGCATGACATCGAAATTATTTTATTTTACAGCCTCTCAAGGCAAATCAACAGTTCATACTTTTCAGCACATTTACCAAATCCATCCACTCATGCCCACATTATCATAAGCCATTCAATTCAAACCATAATTTACAACACAACAATTAGTCTCCAATTACTCCATTTTCAAAACCATCATTCAATTTCAAGACACTTTTATAATATCATTTCATTTAATCACATTTTGCTTATAAAACATAAAGATTTACCATTTAAACTCATTTTCCATAAAATTACAAAAACGAATAAAAACTACTTTAGATAATTAAGATGATAATAAGGTTACTCACTATTTCGGGAGTCAAATTTTGAGTACTTCAATTCTTGATCCTCGAGTACTATCTCTTTACTTTTGCCAGAATGCTCACCACCTAGACATAATGTACAATAAGCCATTTACTACATTTGTGCTAAACCGTTGTAAAACCAATTCAGGCTTTATACTAATGCATGAAATGGGATGTAAAATACTCAGGTAACTATCTAAATACGGTGTTTAATATAAATTCAATTATGTACCTAAATAAAACGGTATTGGCCTAATTTGATCTATCACCAGATTAATTGGCCAATTTGTCTAATTCAACTCCAAATAATTCTATTTTTCTTCTAATTCTCCAAACCATCAAACACAAATTAAATAACTTGAAATATGGCAAAATCATCCTCACATTTTCTCTTGGAAAATTCGGCCATGGTAGGTGCATCAACACTATAAATTTTCAAGCTTGATTCTCACACCATAAATCACTAATTCCTAACCAAATCACTTGAAATAAAATCAAAATCATCATCCACACTCTACATGGAAAATTCGGCCAATGATGGGTAATGGAAGAACATGAAATTTTCTTGCTTGATTTTCATGCTACACATCACCAATCAACTAAAAACACTAAAATACCTTAAATCCTAACCAAAACAACCATCAAAATCTCTCTCTAAGTGTTCAGCCAGCAAGAGACCCATCATAAAATCATGTGATTCAACCATGGAAAATAAGAAAAAAATGCTTAAGAAAAAGAGATCTCTATCTTTACTGAAAAATCTTACATTTTTTTCACTTGTTACGTTGAATTTTCACACTTTTCCCTTGAATTTTTCCACCTAGGGTTTTATTCTTCCTTTTCTTCCTTTGTTCTTGCTTTGGCCGGCCATAATGAAGAGAAATGAGCTGATTTTGTGCTAATTTATAAGGAAAATAATAAATGGATGAAAATTTGACACATGTCACCATTCCATTGGCCCATGTGTCATACTTACCCATTAAGCAATCTCTCTCCACCATATAAATTTTCTCAATTATCCATGATATTATTGGGTAAAATCTATGTGCTGGACAAGTGTTGGGTGATGTAAAATTACAATTTTGCCCTTGGGGTGGCAAAATGACTATTTTGCCCTTATCCTCGAAAAAACACCACAATTAAAATTCTTCACTTCTCAAACTCAAATTATACTCCAAATGATCAATCTTAGTAAAAAATTTCATTCAACACTCACATCTTAACCTTGGGTGGAAAAATGACCATTTTGCCCCTAGGTCATGAAAATTCCAATTTGACTCCAAATTGGTCCTTGAACTCCGAATCACCATTTTAAGTCATTCTAGGGTTTTAAAATTCTCAATTTCATCTTAAAATCTCTATTTGGACTAGTTTAAGGCTTAATTCAACTTAATTGTACCATTTGGTACAATATCGTCCTTTAACGATTTCCAAAGTACCTAAGTAAGCAAACATGCATTCTTATATAAGAATGGTATAATAAACATATTGTAGAGCTGGGCTTGACAGATTGTGGGTGCAATCATGCTGTCGGGAGCAAGGTTTCATTTGTGGTGGCTCGAAGCTCTTGTCAACATATTAGCTATCTAAACTTTGTGGTCGTTCTTCTTGCTGAAGATGATAAAATATTTGATTTTTTATCTCGTATTGAGATTGTCAACGAGACCAAAGATTCTAAGTGGATCTATTATAAACGTTTCATTAGAATTTCTCAAGCCAAGAACAACATTTATTGGTTTAGTTTACGGAGACTTATGGATGAATTGGAAGATGGTGATCAAGTGAGCTGTACAGTGTTTTCTGATTTATGAGTAGAAGGATGTGCCTTTGATCTCAAATATGAACCATATAACGACCTTCTGCATATATACCACTCTGATTATCAACATTTGTAAGATAAAACTATAAGTTCTTATTGGCTTTTTCTATTTTTTTTATATTACTTGTTCAAGTCCAAAGGGACACTTTATAGGATTCAGAGTTTAAACAAATTAGAGTAATTATATGTAGGATCTTGTTGGAGCAAGCAAGACAATTCATCTACCTCTTGTTGTAATTAAAAGATTCATGCCCTCATATCAATGCAAGAATTATCATTGATAGTAAAGTTTTTTTGTTTTTTAATTTTCATATCACCTCCGTGCAGTTATCTCTCTACCTTTCTCCTCTCTCATGGTCTTACCATTATCATGCCTTTGAAAACCTAATCTTATATATGACCTACTGAAATCGACAACCAAAAAAAAATAATAATAATAATCTAAAACAAATCATAAATTTTGGTTTCGATTTTTTTAAAAAAAAAAATCAAACCAAATCATATTATAATAAAAATCAAATTAAATCAAACTAAAATATAATAATTTAGTTTGGTAAAATTGGTTTCTTAATCTATTTTAGAAACTTACAACTAAACTCATAATTTTTTTCATAAATTTAACATTTTAAATAAATTAAAATTTAAAAACTCATAATTTAGGTTACCAACTACTATTGAGCATAAAGCATCAACAACATTACAATATTTGCTGATCTGATCTTGTTTTCTTTATCTATTCTTTTCTTATATCTTTATTTTCATTTTTTAAAATCATATAATCTTGTGTAATAATTTTATCATTTTACATAATATAAACATACAAATCAAGTGTGGCAAAAAAAAAAAAAATCAAGCTCTCAATCTTGATCTTGGTGCGTATGTAGTCATTAAATTTTCTATGTAAACACTTGTCTCCTTTTAGTTCGGGAACCTTAAACCAAGGGCAGCTCAATAACTTCAAAGGCCTAAAGCAAAATATTCAAATAAAACTTTTTTTATTGAAATTAAGAAAAAAATTTATTAAAATTTTATTCATCTAGCTTTTTGAGATGTAAAATTTCTAATTAAACTTTTATAATCAAATTCTTCTAATATTTATTTTTTAATTGATAATATAGTCGATCCATTTAATCTTTTTTAAAACATTGTTGATCTAATCATTTTAGTTTTGAAAACTTCTTTTTCCTAAAACAACACTTACTAGAATTGTTATCATTATTCTAAAAACAATATATGCATTTGGAAAAGAATCGAGTCTTTTTATATGATTAAGTATGTCGATTGGATTGTTATCTTCCATTTGTATAATTTCTTTTAAAATTTATAACTCTAAAAATAAATTTAGATCATCAATATTAGAATAGTTGTTATATTTTAAGGAATATTCAAAATTAAAGTAATATTCTTTCAAACTATTATCGTCTAATGACTTAAACTTTTTACTGCTAAATTGAAAATAAAAAATACTTTCATATATCTTAAATTGTTCAAATCTACTTTAGAGTGAAAAAATTGCTTGATCTAATATATTTAGGAAGTAATTAATTCTAAATGATTCTTCAAGAGATCTTGTTATTTCATTATCAACATTCTCATCAAATTATTTTTTTCTACGAATGATTCATGTATCACGGAATTTTGGTTCCATATTCATTTTAGATGCAATTTCTTTAGAAGAAATCATAGTATATGCAAATCCATATTATCGTTAGTCGATTGGAAATAAGAGAAATAGCTGAGAATTAATAGTATTGTATAAATTGAGAAGTGATAAAAATTGAAATTTATTTGACACATAATTAGGAAAATGAGAGAATATGTTATTTTATTAATTATCTTTGACTTTTACCTATTTTTAATGGAAAATGAGATAAATAGCTAAGAATTAATAAGGATATAGAAGAGAAAATATATATTTATTAAGCATAAGAGAATAAGCAAATATTTCATTAATTATCTTAATTTTTATATATTTTTTATATATTTAATTATATTATAATTATTATAAAATTATGTGACCTTTCCAAATTTGGGGCCTAAAGCCCTTGCTTGGATGGCCTTACCTAGGGGCAGGCCTTGACTCAAACCATGGGTTTGTCATCCTAACTCTTAAGTTGGATAAAATCCACAAAGCCCTTCAAAACATTTCAAAGGACACTTTGGTCCTTTTTGCTTCAAAATGATGTTTTTGGTCTTTTGATTGTTAACACCATTAGTCAATAGTTAAAAAAATTATACCTAATAATACATAAATATTTAAGGACTCAAATGGCCTTTTGGAAAAAAAATTACTCATGTTCCCTTCCAAAACTTAATAAAATTCAATTTAATATTTAATAAAATTCAATGTTTAACAGAGAAGAAAAAAACTTAAAACTTAATAAAACTCTCAATGAGATTTGTAAATGTGATAGTTTGGTTCACATTAGTACTTAACAAAATTCACTTTGGTATTTAATAAAATTCAATCTTTAACAGAGAAGAAAAAAACTTAAAACTTAATAAAATTCTAAAACAAGATTTGTGAACGAGGTAGTTTGTCTCACTTTAATACTTAATGAAATTCAATATTTGGCAAAGAAGAAAAAAACTTAGAACTTTTAAGATATAGTAATTAAGTTAAAATCTTTTTTCTTCACCTAAACCCTAGTTTCAAATAATAAATTTTGGTATAAATTTTCAACAAAATTAGTAGTCACAAGTAAGAAATACCCAACACCATCAAATTTAAAATATCCATCATTGAACAAAAGATTTACTTTTTAATACATTCTTTTCAATGAAAAAAAACCTCAAACTGTTGGAGAAATAAAGAGTTTGGTGAAAGCAGACTTTACCTTGAGAAAAAAGTTTATGGTTTTTAAGGTAGATACATCTTTAAATTTTCAGATCTTCAAAAAAAAATTTAAGCTTTTTTTTTACTAATTAAGGTTTTGGACAAAATTATGAGCAGATTTTTTAAAAAAGAGAAACTATTTAAATGAAAAATAATAATATACAGGGTATTTGTAGCTTAAAATATTTATGATTTTTTTAGTTGTTTAAACTAATGATGTTACGATAAAGGACTAAAAATATCATTTTAAAATAAAAGGAAACAAAATATTTTTTTGAAATGTTTTGGAGTTGATTTTTGCATTCTACTCCTTTTAAGTTGGTATTTCATTTTAAGTTTGCTTAGTCAATTAATTTAAGCATTTCCTATGCTCATATAGGTATATTGTATAAAGAAATGAATGGATATACATAGGATGTGTCCTGGAAGAATTGGGTGGATTTGGTGGCAATCTTTGTGAATAATCTACCCAAAGAATTGATTGGAGGTTGCAACAAAGAACTTGTGGGAAAAATTGGAGGGTTTTGGATGCATTGATCTTTAAGAAGAGATCCATAAGGGGAGGAATTTTGGGTTTGTGAAGCATGGATTTATAGTTAAAGCTAGAACAACTGCTTGGAATGGAGTGTGGCACTTGTATCATAAAATACGGGTAAATATTACTCAATTAAACCCCATAAATGCATTACAGAGAAAGAAATCAGATCAAAACAAAGTTCCTTTCAATGGAAGAAGGGGAAAATGGGCACGGAGGGAGGACAATGAGAGACCAGATTTGCATTCAAGTGGAAGAAAAAAGCATTTATGGAATCAGGTGAAGCAGCAATTTTTTAACACCGATGTTTTAAAATGCTCTGGTCATGTGGAGGTAGAAACTCTACACTTGTTGGAGATTAACGTCGTGGGGGTATGTAGAGAAACTTTGCTACTTCAATTTTCAAAACAGTGCTAATTCACTGCGCTCTTTATCAAATTGGGTGAGAGGAAACAAACTAAATGCAAACATTTAAAAGAGCTATCCTGCAAATTGTAAGTAGATACTTTTGTATTGATAATCTGACACTTGATTTTAGTTTTAAACTTTCTACATATTGGACCTCGACTTGCTTACAAAAATAGTTCAAATGCTGGCAAAACAGAGGAGCAGCCTCTCTGTTTTAGATGATTTTTCAAATAATTATTTTCTCAATCCAATAATTATAATTATGCACTTGCAAACCAAGAATCCTTGGCTTTATTTCGATTAGTAAAGCTTCTAATTGGAATGTAAGCAAATGTGAGTATGTGACAAAAAGGCTAAATTCGTGCACAAGAATTATTCAATTTAGTCAAGGCATGCACTAAGATATTTATAAGAAACAATTCATCCATGAAAAATGCTATGATAAATATTTATCAATTTTACTTTTGAATTTTTGAAGATTCTTTATATTTAAGCTTCGCGTTCTTGAGTGGTTTTGCCTCTTTAACTTTATTTAGAATCTTTGTTTTTTAAGTTGAAAACACATTCATAAATTTGTTTAGGAGTATAATAAATAATTTAATAAACCAATTACAATTTAAATTTGGAGGTTTGATTCTCTACCAAATTTATCAATCAAAATACTAATTGCAAATGTTAAAAGTGAACATATTAAAAGTAGAAGACTTGTGGCAGTGTACCTTGGCCTCAACCTTGCAGATCTTGTCAGCAGTCAACACCCACTAAGTGCCCCACCAATGGTATCCCATGGAGGGCAAAAGCATAGTTTTCCCTCTTCACAAACCAATGGGATTAGGAAATGAATGGTAAGGTACACTGTATATACCAAATGGTATGATCAATTAATATTAATTATATATGTTTATTGTTTACCGTAATGAAATTAATAGTTGACAAGTTGATCAATATGCTTTTTATTTAAAATTCCATATCTGACTTTATCAATAATATAACAATTAGGTATTTTAAATATTTGATTTAGTTATATATTTATTTTAATTAATTAACTATATTTTATGCCACATTTTTCTTTTCTTCCGCAGCAATAATGCATTAAAACGGTTTTTTTTCTCTTTCATACAAATTCCAAGTTTGAAGATAGTTAATCTCAATCACTCACATGCCTTATCAAAATCATTACTTTTGAGGACTCCCAAGTCTTGAGAAATTTTTTTTTTTTGAAATAGGGGAGGTATTTATTCAATAAAACCCAAATTACATAAGTCTGGGCCAAGATATGCCCAATATATCAACTAACAGTAAAGTGAAGATATTTGGTGGAGGAGCCTCAAATACATGGAGGCCTAGGGGAAGATCATGGTGCTTAGTTGCCATCTAGTCAGCGCAACTATTGGCTTCGCGCAACACATGAGATATGGAGTTGATGCTTAAAGATTGTATACAGTTGATTTAAGGTTGATTGATCAATCAATCGGTGAGCTAAAGACACTTACTTTCTTAAGCCTCAAAGATCGCAAAGAGCCTTAAGAAACTTTCAAAGAAAATTAGTTTGCTGGGAGTAAATTACACGAATGTCTTACAGGTGAAATAGGAAAAAGTCTCTAAATGTCAAAATGAACAATCTCAAAAGAAGAATTAGAAATAAAAGTAAAAGAGATCATAGATGTCTATAAAAAATCGAAATGCGAAATTGGATATTAACCTCTACCATTGATATCACAGGAATGAGCCCATATCCAGTTTTTTTATATAAATATGTCGTTTTCTCATCAAAGACGTAATCGAAACAAAGAAAGTGGGCATGTCAAAGTGGTAAACAAAAACTTAATGGAGAGTGGGTGATTATGCGAACCGTAACTGAACGTGGGTAACTAACATTATGTGGGTAATTAACATTCCCCCACTTGGTCCGTATATTTTACTTAATAATACCTAAAATCCACAAATCCTTCTTCTTAAGAAAATAAACAAAATACATGATTCATGGAAACAAGTCCTCTAAGAACGAGTATTGTCTTCCATGTATCACTATGCATTCTATTTCTTTAATGTCATCCCATCATAACTTAATGAATAAACCTTATGTTTATTCTAGATCCAATAATGATTGTTATTCTCAAAATAAACGTGTACACAAAGATGAGAAAACACACAAATAAATAAGAGTTTCATTACAAATGATAAAAGTCCATACAACAAAAATCACATGATGCAACCAAGTCCCATTCGTGCTACATGATCCTTAAATTTCATAGGTGGCATGCCTTCTATTAAAGGATCGACAATCATCAATTCAATGCTAACATGCTCAATGACCATTTTGTTCTCCCTAACACATTTTGTTATGGCTAAATACTTGATGTCGATGTGTTTACTTCGACTACCACTTTTGTTGTTTTTAGCCAAGAAACCCGTAGTTGAATTGTCACAATACATCTTCAGTGACTTAGAAATGGAATCCACAATTTTAAGCCCAATTATAAAACTCTTCAACCATACACCATGTGAGGTAGCCTCAAAACAAGAACGAACTCAGCTTCCATGGTAGAAGTAGCAATTAAGGTCTATTTTGCAGTCCTCCAACACACGGCTTTGAAAGCAAACATAAAAACATATCCAAGTGTTGATTTTCGTGAATTAACACACCCAGTGAAGTCCGAATCCAAGTAACCAACTACCTCTAAGTTGTCAGTTTGCCTATACATAAGCATGTAATCTTTGGTCCCTTTAAGGTGCTTTATTACTTTCTTTGCAACTCTCCAATAGTCCATACTTGGGTTACTATGATGTTTGCCTAACATTTCAACAGCAATTGCAATGTCAGGTCTTGTACAAACTTGAGCATACATTAAGCTTCCAACAACATAAGCATACAGAATGTTTTGCATTTGTTCCCTTTCAAGCTCATTTTTTGGGCATTGGTTTAAATTAAACCTACCACCCTTCACAATGGGTGTTACACTTGGTGAACAATCCTTTATCTGAAACCTCTGTAAAAACCTTATTGATATAGGTTTCTTGAGAGAAACCCAAAATGCTTTTAGATCTGTCCCTATGGATCTTAATGCCAATGACATAAGATGCCTCACCCATATCCTTCATATCAAAATTCGTAGAGAGAAATCGTTTCATGTCATGTAGCAATCCTTTATCATTAGTTGCAAATAGTATATCTTCCACATATAGAATAAGAAAATAGATTTTACTCCCACTAACCTTCTGATATATGCATTGATCCATGATGTTCTCTATAAAACCAAATGAAGAGATGACATCATGGAATTTCAAATACCATTGACGAGAGGCTTGTTTCAATCCATATATGGATTTCTTGAGCTTGCACACCAAATGCTCACCATCACTAGAGGAGAATCTTTATGGTTGTTTCATATAAACCTCCTCCTTTGGGTTCCCATTTGATGCAATTCCAAATTGAAATGAGCAATTAATGCTATAATGACATGAAGAGAATCTATCTTAGATATAGGAGAGAAAGTCTTCGTGTAATCGATTCCTTCTTTTTGAGTGAAACCTTGGTAATAAGTATTGCTTTATATCTCTCAATGTTGCTTAATGAATCTTTTTTTATTTTAAAGACCCGTTTACATCCAATGGCCTTTGCACCATTAGGCAACTCAACAAGATTCAAGGCTCCATTAGATGCCATAGAATTCATCTCATCTTTCATGGTATTGTACCATAATTCAAATTCTTTGCAACTCATGGCTTGTGAAAATGTGTCAGAATCATTTTCAACTCCAAAATTATAGTCAGGTTCCTATAGATACACAACGTAATCACTAAGGATTGATGATTTTTTCATCCTAGTTGATCTTCTTAATGTTGTATTAACATCCTCTTGAGGAGCATGTTGCACAACAATCTTTAGAAATTGTTGAACAACCGGATCTACTAGATCGTCATCAATAGCTTGTGGAACTTCAACAATTGGTTGTACAACACTTGATTGAATTTGAAAAGTGTTATGAGCAACAATCAATCTATCACTTGAAGTGGGAGTTTGAATATCACAATGATTCTTCTCAAAAATTAAGTTTTGAGATTAATTACTTCCACTGATCAAGTCTTTTTCAAGAAACTTTGCATTTTTGGATTCCACAATCCCAGTGCCATGAGATGGACAATAAAATTCATACCCTTTGGACCTTTCAACATATCCAATGAAATACCCACTTATAGTCCTTGGGTCCAATTTCTTTCTTGTGGATTCTAAACTCTTAATTCAAACGAGCATCCCCAAATGCATATATGTCACAAACTTGGTTTCCAACCTTTCCACAATTCAAATGGTGTTTTAGGAACGGCCTTGGTTGGAACTTGATTTAATATATACATTGCCGTTTTAAGAGCTTCAGTCCACAAGGACTTAGGAGCTTGGAGCTGCTAAGCATACTCCGCACCATGTCCATTAATGTTCAGTTTCTTCTTTCTGCTACACCATTCTGGTTTGGAGATCCAAGCATGGTGTATTAGGCCATTATCCCATGCTCCTTAAGAAACTTTGCAAATGGATCAAGTGCTTGTCCATCCGTAATGTATCTACCATAATATTCTCCACCTTAATTTGCTTCCTGCATTGTCTCTCTACTTCAGCTTTAAATACCTTAAAGGCATCAAATGCTTCATTTTTATTATGAAGCAAGTAAAGATACATGTATCGTGAATAATCATCTCTGAAAGAGATGAAGTATTTTTGACCATATGAGTCCATATCTAGACTATAAATATCTGTATGTATGATCTCTAATATGTCTGAACTTCGTTTGGCACCTTTTTTTGTCTTGTTAGTCTACTTTCCTTTTATGCAATCCACACAAGTATCAAAATCAGTAAAATCCAGAGTACTAAGTACTCCATCATTCACCAATCTTTTAAATATGTCTCAATTTTTTGTACCACAAAATAGAGGAATTTTCATTCATAACACATCATTTGATACCAACATTATCATGAACATGCATTGCATTATAAAGGGCATTGTTTTGCAAATTAATTTCAAAAAGACCATCAGAAATTGTACCATTCCCAACGAGATTAGATTTATAAAACAAATTAAAGGATGTATCTGAAAAGCTAAAGGAATAACCAAGTGGTACAAGTCCTGAAACTGAAATCAAATTTTTAGAGAAACTTTGAACATAAAATATTCTTTCCAAATTTAAAACAAAACCAGAATCTAAAATCAATCTGTATGTTCCAATTGCTTCCACATGTGAACGCATCTTGTTTCTTGAATAGATGCACTACTCACTGTCCACTAGCTTTCTTTGGTTTTGAAAGCCCTACAAGGTATTCAAAATATCGATTGTAGAACTAGAATCAATCCACCAAGTGTTATGAAAAACATCAACCATATTAGATTCATAACAAACAAGTGAGGTTGGGTTACCTTTCATCTCAAGCCAAGCCTTAAATTTGACGCAATCTTTCTTCATGTGCCTTTTCTTTTTACAGAAGAAACATTTGGATTCTTTCTTTACGTAAATTTGGATAGGTGTTTTACCTTTTCCCTTTTGTTTGGCTTGTCATTTGTTCTTTCCTTAAGTTGCCATATGTGTATTTTTGCCTGATTCCACAATCAGCCTGCTTTCCTCTTGAACACACATGCTTAGAAGTTCATTAATTGACCATTTATCCTTATGTGTGTTGTAAAGATTTTAAAAGCTCCATATTGATGTGGAAGAGAATTTAGACTTAAGTGCAC
The DNA here is from genome assembly GCF_000208745.1 of Theobroma cacao. Classification (NCBI taxonomy): domain Eukaryota; kingdom Viridiplantae; phylum Streptophyta; class Magnoliopsida; order Malvales; family Malvaceae; genus Theobroma; species Theobroma cacao. The sequence goes on from NC_030855.1 coordinate 14,284,310, forward strand.
AAGGAAAGATTCAAACATCTCAACCTCAACAGATTTGAGTTGAGTAGCAATGTCCTTTATTTGCATTATGTGCTCACGTACACCTCTAACACTGGTGAGCTTCATTATGATAACTTTGTCATTAGAATGCTGGCTAGGGCTTTATCTAAAGACTCAAATTGTGCATGAATAGCCTTCGGCAACTCCTTAACATTGTCACGTTTTCCTATTGAACCACGTATACTAGCAAAATTTTTTATCTTTATGAACATCATATTGAGATGATTGGATCGCTTTTATCGTTCATAAAGAGCAATTCAGCTTGAGTGCTAGTATTAGTAAGTGTAGGTGGTTCATCTTTTCGAATAGCATAATCAATGTCCATCCACCCTAATTGGAGAAGAATTCGCTTTTTCCATATTTTATAATTATCACCATTTAAATCAAGAATATCACATTTGATTAAAAAATTTATAGGTTGTATAACTACATAATAAAAAAATATATACATGCTTATGTCACAGAAATTGAGGCAAATAAATATATGCCATATTTCACCAATGTAAAACATGTAAATCATGCTTAAAAATATGAACCAAATAACAAATAAAAACTATTTGTGGGCCAAGTTTTATTTAAAATATTTATATACAAACTTCATGATGAAACTATCAAATTATATACCTTTTCTTAATTCCTATGGGTAAATTAAGAAAAATAATTTGTTATTTCATCTTAATTAATCATACAAATATAATAAAATATTGTGGGATAAAATTTATCATATTTGAATATCAATAATCACAATTGATGTCATTTTCTCCATGTAACCAAGGATACTTAATGTATAATTTAGCATAACCAAAGATGCTATTGCTAATCTCTAATTAATTAAAATTATATTGATCACATGACATCTAATTTTATGCATAAAATAATTAAGTAACATGCATGTATCCACATATAATAAGTAGGTAATAAAAAAATGTACATTCATCAATTTATGTATAAAATCAAGTACCAAAAATCGCTAAGAAAAAAAATCTGTTTTAAAATGGCAGATTTTTTTTTATTGGCCTTTTATGTTTTGGGCTAAGGAACATATGTATGTCTTAAAAGAATGACTCTAGACTTTGTTAGAGTTGACTAAAACACTTATGGCTTAGCTTTTTACCAATGTATGGAAGAAGCCCATGCCTAAAACTTATTAAAAGAAAAGAAGCAAGCCTATGCCTAAAACCTAAAACTTATTAAAAGAAAAGAAACATGCTCATGCCCAAAACTTATTAAAAGAAAAGAAGTAGTTCAGTTTTTTTTTTGTTCTTTTTTTATTCATCGTCTTCTATCTCTAAAAGGGTTTGCCCGACCCGAAATTGAGCCCGTTTCATAAACCCAGTCATATCTTGGTGTCTGAGACTCCATTTTTTATGTTTCAAAAGCCGTTTTGCTCAAAATTCAATTTCCTTTAGCTTTCCAACATCATTTTATTAAAACTTTGACTAAGCAATTTCAATAAAATAAAACTTTTTGCCTGTTTTGCATACAAATTTAGAAACTCAAATACATCAAGACAAAGGTTGAAACAGTTATGATACCAACTAAAAGACATCATTGATGCCTGTACATATACACGTTAACAAAATTAACAAATAGAAAAATAGAAATGTGGAAGTGGATACTAACCTCTGGCCATTAATGTCACAGGGATGAGCTTCTTTGTATAAGGGTATTTCTAAACTCTAGCAATCTCACTTAGATGGTGTGTATTTTGAAAATACTGAGCTTAGGGACCCATATTTGGTTTTCTTATATATATGTCATCTTCCCATTAAAGACGTAACCGAAACAAAGAAAATGGGCGTGTCAAAGTGGTTAACAGAAGGTTAATAGAGAGTGGGTGATATACAAACCATAACTGAACGTGGGTAACTAACAAAAAGTATTACAGTAAAATCTCAATAAATTAATACTTGATAAATTAATAATTTTGATTAAATAATATTTTTGATCGGTCCTAACTTGGGACCGACGTGGTATATTAATAATTTGGTAAATTTAAAAGATAATACATTTTGAGAAAAACACATAGGTCCCACTTGATATATAAATTAATAATCTCCTTATACAACAAAATTATATATATACTTGACTCAATTAGGAGGCCTTCGTAAAATATGACTCCAATGTTACTTGTTTCTTTTTGAAATTGATATCTCCTTAGACCTCATCTCTCACTTTTCTTAGTGCATTAAGAAGCTCTGGTGTAATGTTCTCGTATTGAAAGAGAAAATTGACATTAGCTGATAAATACTCTTATGACCTCTTGGTCATATTGGATATTGTTGCTTGGCTCACTTGCAAGTTAAACTTTTCTGACACCCAATTACTTTTAGATGTAATTTGGATTTTCTATGTTTTATTCACACAATACTTTTACATTTCATCAATCATTGTTGATTTCCTTACACCTTTAAGATGAGAAGCCATTGTATTTAGTTTACATTTGTGATAATGTATGTTCTTTTTGTAGATTGTTTTGCTTGACTTAATGATCATGAGTATAATAATTAAGTATACATCGAATGTAATTTTAGTTTGTTGTAAAAATGGATAGATTCATGACTTCTATTTAATTAACTACTAATTAATTGATGTCAAGTTAAAAAGGTGAGAATGGAAGAAGCAAGAAGAGACAATGGCACCAAAGGCGGTTGGAGGTGGCTTGACAACCTTTATTCAATTTTCGTTGACAATCTGAGTAAGAGGTTGACATCGTCCATAATGCGAGGGGCTTTTAAAGAATATGGCAGCGTCATGGATGTATACATCCCAAAGAAAGCAATCTTAAACAAGAATCGAGGAGGAAACTATGCTTTCATTCGTTATAGGGAGAAGAAAGAAATGGAGATTGCACTAAGGTGGAGAAACCATTAGTGGATTGATGGTAAATGTATTATAGTCAGGAGAGTGGTCCCTCTCCAAAGGCAAATTACCTTTGAATATAAGGGCTCAAGGCTACAAGTTAGAACTAAATGTGGAAACAAGGACAAGCATTCCTTTAGGGATGTGGTGGTTAATAATACTAAGCAACCAAAGAAAGAATTGCCCAAGGAAAGAGATTCAATACCTACAAACGAAAAAAATTAAGAAGTGGACACAACGGCCTCAACAAAAGCTAACTTATCTCAAACCAAGAGAATAACAAGGGGGGACGAAGAATAGGGAGTGGGGACATATAAAGGAGATAAAGTGACTATGATCAAAGCTGTTATGGAATATGATGATAAAAATTAAGTGAGATGTAGTGTGGTGGGTAAGGTCCACTCAATTATAGCTTACGTTACCATTCAATATAGTCTCTCCCAGAATGGGATTTATGTTTAAATCTGATCCTCTGAAGGCATCTCTATGATTGTTACTTTTGATAATTGTGATAAGGTTATTACCCTTTTGGAAAATTATTGAGAGCTGTTTGAGGTCTTCATCGACTTTTTGATAGATTCAACCAAGCACACATTTAGTCAAAGTTTGAAGCATGTTAGATATTCCTAACCGTGTGGTGCTTGAAGCAGGTGGAAGAAAGTTTCAAGTTAGTGCTAGTATTGTTAGTATTGAAGAACATGGATTGTTAAAGGTATATTTGAAGAACATAGAAATCCAACAGGAAACTAGACTTGCCAATCTAAATGATGGAAACAAAGGTAGTGGTCTGGATCAACATGGAGGAGGCTCGATGGTGGCACAACAGAAAGAAAAGAAGAGGCTTGGTGTTAGAAAGGGGGCCAATGTTTGAAGAAAGAAGTGATGTTAAATTTTTTTGAATTAAAGCTGCATAGAAGAAGTGCAAGTAGCTCGACTTTAAAGACTATAAAACCGAAAATGGGACTTTGTGATAGAGGGAACCAAGAGTGGAAAGAAGTAGGCAAGGAAATCTCTGATGGGGAAAAGGTGTAGGTTAGGTGATGGAAAAAGTAAATAGCAAGCAAGACTGAGAGGATTTGATGGGAGCAACAAGTGTCGGCAGATTATAGCCTTGAAATAAAGAAAAAAGTCATAGGGTGGAGAAAGTATTGACAAAGGTTTTGTCTCAGTGAGTCAACTCAACTAACCAAGGGAGAAATTCGAAAAAGAAACGTTGGGCCAAACGATGAAAAACTATTGTCCAACAAAGGCTTAAAATAATATGAAGGGCCTAAGAGGTCACAAAAGCACATACACCATACGTGAATCATTGCATAACAATAGATCAAAGTTCGAATCATGGGAAAACCAAAAGAAAGATAGGCTAAGTTGGTTTAACAGAGAGTATTCTATAATTGGAGAAAAGCCTGATGTTCGTAAGTTCAATGGGATACTAGGTAATAGCCCAAAAGAGTAAGAGAATATGCCAAAAGAGTTCGTTATTAAACATCAGTGTGACTTTGCTGAGGATGAGGCATAATTTAGTGACAGCACAAAAACATCACTTGACAAAGTAAAGGAAGATACGGGGACCCTATGACAAAAACTAGAAGGAGGCTAATTTGGAGTTTGTAGAAAGGAGAAGAAAGATGCTAATGGTTCTGATTCAATAAAATAAAATGACAACAGGATGTGAGATATTGTGCACGGATGAGGATGAGGACTCATTATCCCTAGTCTGTAGAAGCAAGAGAGGTAAAAATAACATTAAAAAGTACGCCTCTAAACTAAAACTGAGACAAGAAATCTCCAAGAAAAAAAAAGGTAACAAAAGATCGAGTAAAGGCTCTATCAAAGTCAGAGTGGTAACTCCAAGAGGAAGAAACTTTAGTGGTAAAAAGAAAGGCTTGAGGCATCGGATGGAGGAAGAAAAGGGCTTATTGGACTTTGGCCTTGACCTACAAGACATGGACGTTTTATTTGACACTGATTTGAGATTGAGAGTTTCGGCAATTAGAGAGGATGCTATTAAGATTTGGTATTTAGCTAGAAGGCTAGGATTCATATTTCAAGAAGAAGAGGAAACTGTTAGTCAAAAGTTGATAGATTTAGAAAAGGCAAACAAAGAAGCCATGAGTGCCTCCAACAGGTAAAGATCATGTATGCCCCTCACCCCTTGTGTTGTTTTGTGTTTGAGATAAAGCTGATTTCTTGAAATATTAAAGGCTTAGGAATCTTGGAAAAAAAAAGGGTCGTGAGACAATTAGTGGGGAGGGAAAATTCAGATATGATCCATTTACAAGAAACCAAATTAGAAAGAATTGAGAGTAGATCAATTAGAATAGTGTGGGGAAGAGGTGAATGTGAACATAAGGCAGTGTCTTCTACAAGAGCCTCTAGTGGGCTATTAAGTATGTGGAAGAAAGATTTCTTGAGGTTAATAAAATGTATGAAGATAGAAATTACATCTTGATGGTTGGAGTGATCAAACGTCTCGATCTCAAGTGTTGTTTAGGTAATGTTTATGCTCCTAATTCAGAGAGTGAACACTAGTCCCTTTAGGACCAGTTAATTAGAGTGATGAACATTGAGAATATTCTATGGTGCTTGGGAGGCAATTTTAATGTCACAAAGAATATAGAGGAAAGAGTTGGTAAATGGTGTAACCCAACCTCTATGGTAGCCTTTAGAAAGTTCATTGAGTCGACTGGACTCATAGACTTTCCTTTAACAGGTGGAGCTTTTACGTATAGGAACTATAAGGAGAAGGAAACGTTTAGTAAGTTAGACAGATTTTTAATCACAGGGGACCTACTAAATAGGATTAGAGAGGTGATACAGAGAGTTTTGCCAGCCTTGATCTCGGACCACAACCTAATTATCTTAGGTGAAGTTGATTTGAATTGGGGACCCAAGCCGCTCAGATTTTTTAATCACTAGCTTGAGAAGCAATCCTTTAAATGTATGTTTAAGGTAGCATGAGAAAAGTTAGTGAGAGAGGGAAAGAGAAATAAAGGGATTTAGGGGAGATTGAGAAAAATAAAAGTAGATATTTGAGAGTGGCAACAAAGAGTTTTGTGAGAATCTGATAAGAAGATTGTAAAGATTGAGACTAAAATTTTAAGGGCAAAAAAGGTTTTAGTGAAGGGTGATGAAAGTAGGGAATGGAGGAATTTTCTTATGGTTAAGAGATATGAGTTATGGAAAGCATTGAGAATAACGGAGAGAGTGTGGCATTAAAAATCAAGAGTTAAGTGGTTCTTGGAAAGTGATATAAATACTAGTTTTTTTCACTCCCTAGCATCCTCGAGAAGAAGATCCAACACCATTCCTGTGTTCAGAGTAAGAGGACAAGTTATTGAAAAACCTAAGGAAATAAATGATAGAGTAGTGGATTACTTCGAGATGGTGTATAGGGAAGAAAATACGGTGAAAGTCAAATAAGTAAGTGGGAGTTTTAAAGTGCTTGGAGAAGGAAAAGTTGTTGAAATTAAAAGGGAGTTCATGGAAAAAGGGTATGGGATGCTATTGATAGTTGTGATGGGAACAAGGCATTCGTCCCAAATAGTTACAACTTGAATTTTTTCAAGAAACAATAGAGGATCATTAAAAAAAGGTTGCTGGACTTTATCAAGGAATTCTTCAAATTTAGCAATTTGGAAAGGTGTATTAATGCAACTTTCATTTCCCTCGTTCCAAAGTGTAACTCTCCAAAAAACAACAAGGATTATAGGCTAATTAGTCTAGTAGGTAGCATCTACAAGATTGTAACTAAGCTACTAGATAATAGGTTGAAGGGAGTGATAGGGGATGTGATCAGCAATCAACAATTTGCTTTTATTATGGGTCGACAGTTAGTGCACTATGCTCTTATAGCTAATAAGGTGGTTGACGTCATGAAGCAAGGTAGGAAAGGGGATGTTCTTTAAAGTGGATTTTGGGAAAGCTTATGACACTATTAACTGGGAATTCCTTGACTTTGCACTTAAAAAAATGGGGTTTGGTGCTAAATGGAGGGGCTGGATCAAAGCATGCATTTTAATAGCGAGGATCTCAGTACTTGTAAACGGGGTCCCCATAAGATAGTTTAGGATGAAAAGAGGCTTAAGATAGGGGTGCCCTCTTTCACCATTTATTTTCATTTGTGTTGCAGAAGCCTTTAATGTAATAATGAGTGAGGTAGTGAAACTTAATTTTGTTGTGGAATTAACATAGGAAATAAATGGCTCATTATCTCTCACCTTTAGTTTGTTGACGACACAATCATTATGTGCAGACTCGAATGGAATTGAGTGAAGAGGGTGAAAGGCATTTTGAGATGTTTCTTATTGACCTCAGGGTCGAAAATTAAACTCTAAAAAAGCTATTTGTTTAGAGTAGGAGTGAAGGAGGGTTTGATCAGTAAATGGGCCTCAAGGATTGGATGCAAGGTCGAGAAGCTTCCATATAAGTACTTAGGGCTCCCTCTCGGTGTTAGGAACAACTTGAAGGAAATATGGAGACTTGTGATAGAGAAGTTTGAGAGTAGACTAACAAGGTGGAAGAGGAGAATGCTTTTGATAGGGGGAAAATGACCCTTCTAACGTCAGTGCTAACTAGCTGGCCAATTTTCTATAGGTCTCTATTTAAAATACCAATAGGAGTTAGTCAAGAACTAGAAAGAATACAGAGAAGGCTTCTATGGGGAGGACTCTTCGGTTAAAGAAAAATGCATTATGTGGATTAGAATTTGATATGTAAACCCATGGAGTTAGAGGGATTGAGGTGAGTCGATTTTCAAATGAAAAATTCTACACTACTTAACAAATAGATTTGGAGGTATGAGAGTGAGAAAGATAGTCTATGAAAAAAAGTGTTAATGGAAAAAAAGGGTGATAAGCATAGAGATCTAATACCAAGTCTAGATTTAAATAAAAAACTATCAGCCATATGGATGAATACAACAAGGCCACTAGATCAAGAAAGACAAGTTGGCGACTTGGTGAGAGGGAGAATATGAGTGCTCCTAGGTGACGATGAGAACATCGACTTTTGGTTTTAAGAATGGATGGAAGGATGGGTGTTCACGCAAGCTTTCTAGCAAAATCTTCACCTTGGCAAAAAACAAAATGGCCCAGTAAAAGAATTTGGAAGTTGGGTGGATGGTTTTTGGAAATGGGAGATAGAGCTCAAACGGCCACTCTTAGATTAGGAAATTAACCAATGGGAGGCAATGCTTGCTATTATTGATGATTCGTTATTGGCGGAGGGTTATAAAGATAAGATTATCTAGAAATGGACTCCGAGTGGTGTCTTTTCAATTAACTTTTATTGCAAAATGCTCATACCCAAGGACGAGGCTATGGGTGACTATTGGAGGAGACTTGTCACGGCCCAAATTCCCGGGCCATGATCGACGCATGGGCCCAATGGGCATAGCCCACCAAGCCCAAGCAAGCCTATTATGTAATCTTGCTTAACATTCCATCAGCTATTCTCAACTCATCTTTCATAAGTCCAACTTATAATCATTTTAATAATGGGTTATAGCAATCAAGAATTTCACTAATATAAACCCAAAATGATATTAACATTTCAACTCATGGTGGCATTAACAGTTAAAATATACATATTTCATCTAAGACACGTATCTTAGTATTTTACATCACATGAACATACTCATAAAACAAAATGACTCTTGACTTCCAGCGGAGTGACCACAGTGAAGATGCGACTACTGAGATGCCATAGTACCCACCCAAAAAGCGAGCATATGTGTGCAACTCAATCTAGGTCCCAACTGCCTCCAATTTGAAAACATGAAGTTTAAAAACGTGAATACGAAACTCAGTGAGTGAACATAAGAAGGGAACAAGCAATTAATAGGAAGAATTTGAAAATCATGATGCACTTGTTTCAAAAACAATGCAATTGATTTAATTTCTTACTGAAAACCCCTCATTTCAAACCTTGATTAATGCCCTCATAGTGTTTCACAAACCCATGATCAATCCATGAACTTAAATGGGTGAAAAATAAGTCAAAAACCGAATAGGGTAGCATCTAGGACAGAACGTTTCTCGCTGCAACGAGAAACAGGAACAATTTGCATGTGTTTTAGTTTTTCTGACATATCTCCCTCTACAGAAGTCCAATTGACCTGATTTTTAAACCATTAGAACGCTAAGAGGTAGGGATACAACTTTAATGTTTACCACTTTTCCCGGTTAGAGCAGAAAGGTGGACAAAAGTTTCATCAAAGTGAAGGCACTGCATCAGAACCTGAGAATTTCTCGCTGTAGCGAGATTTATTTTCGCTGCAGTGAGTTTTTTGCTGCTAAAACAGAATGTTTCTCGTTGCAGATAGAAAGCATTCTCACCGTAGTGAGAAGCGAGGCACCTAAGTGAAAAAGGGGCCTCCTTTGCACAAAAATCCATTTGGTGCTGCAATAAGGATCAATTGGCTAGAAAATGGGAATTTCTCAAGATTTATCATGCCAAATTTCACATGCATTATAACCATATACCTTTACTCATAGACTTCCTATAACATACATATTTACATATGTATATTTATATATACCCAACATCATCATGCACACCATCCCATCATCATCAGCTTATGCGCACTCCCTACTCGCACATGGCTGGGTCATCACCGAGTTATGCGCACTCCCTACTCGGACATAATCGGGCCATCATCGTCTTATGCACACTCCCTACTCGCACATAGCCGAGTCAATATCATTACACAACAATATATTTATACGTATATATATATATATCAACATAATGTAGCAGTATATGAATCCATAATAGCCACATATCACAACACAAAGATAATTTTATCAAGGGCTTGTTCCCAAGGCACCCATTTTTAAGAAAAGTTTGATAAAATCATTTAATGTGTTGTGCAAACACATTCACATTCCCAAAAATACTTTGAAATGCAAGTTCACTCACCGGTCTTGTTAATTCTTTTGCTTGACTCTAACCTCAACTAATGCTCCAAATGGACATGTGAGGCCTTGTTGGAACTTATACACACACAACATCACAACCAACCCAAATTGGCATTAATACCATTCCAAAACTATTTTCTAAATTGGGTTCTACTAGTCATTCCTAACTAGTTTCCAACCACTATTAAATGGCTATTGTTTGCACTACTCTAATCACATTAAAAATGAGTAAACAACTCAACAATAAAACAGCTCATAATCCCAATTACTAGCCATTATCAACAACTTAAAACCAAGCTTAGTTCATCACTCACCTTAGGGTTTCTTTGTAGTTGAATTCTCTTTCAATAACTTCCAAACAAATGTGAAAAATCTCTCTTTTTCTCTCTAAAACCTCCAACTAGTGAGAGAAAGTGCTGAACAAGGACTTTTTGAAGGTTTTAAAGTGAGAGAGTGAAAGAGCACAAGGATTTTAGTCAAAAGGGCACAAGGGTATGAAAATTATAGCTAGAGAGAGAAAGTTGCGAAAGTTTCATATCAAGTTTCCATGGAGGATGGAAGCAACGTGAGATGAAAGAAGAAGAAGGAGAAGAAGCTGCTGGAGAATGAAGAAGCCGCTAAAAGAAAAAAAATATTTATAGCTCAAGCTTATCCATTCCACTTGAAATTACGAAAATGCCCTTAGCACATTAACTTGTTCTCCTTCAATCCTTGGTGCAATCTTTTTACTCTTTTGATACTAAAACAATTCCATAATGGTCTAGACATACCCGGGTTTATGAAACTTAAAATTTTAACCCGAGGTAAAAAATGACGATTTTGCCCCTATGGTGAAAATTTTTGAAACTTCTAGTTTTTTTCATGTTTTCATCATTACACATTATTTATTCGATCTTATGCCTATTTAGACCTTAAAATATCATAAAACCTTCTTCTGGGAGTTTTTTAGAGGAAATGATGAAACTACCCCTAGCTCGGGTTATTACGCCTATGCCTCGTTATGAGCCTATAGGGGTTGAGGTCTCACAAGACTTTGGAAAGGAGTGGCACCTCTTAAAGTGGAAATATTCTACTGGAGGCTTTTAAAAGGTAGGATTGTTATGAAAGTGGAACTTGTCAAGAGTGGTCTTTTGAGAACCAACCTTGTTAGATGCGTCTTACGTAAATGGAGAAAAAAAATGGTGGATCACCTCCTTTTCAAATGCATTAAGAGTTGTTGAATTTGGAAAAAAGTAGCTAGGCCATGGGGAGTACAGTGGTCAGCCCAAGTGACAATTTTAAAGTTCTTCCTTGAATAGAACAATCTCATCCAAAATGGGGATGTAAGCATTTGGAGGTCGACTTTCTTTGCTGTCATTTGGACGATATGGCTAATGAGAAATGAAATTATTTTCCAAGGGAAGATTCAGGATGGGTAACAATGCTTGGATCTCATCAATTCTAGAATATCATGGTGGGTTAAGGCAAAGTGGCCTTATAAGTATGATAAGTTAAATAATGTCATGATAAGATCTTCAATGGCCAAGAGTGGCTTGGTGTTCAAAAAGGATAACCAATGTCCTGAGTGGAAACCGCTGAGTAATGGCTTCCTCAAATTCAATGTCGACGGGGCTGCTAGAAAGGACACAAGTAGAGCAGGTATTGGTGGAGTTTTAAGGGACAAAGAACAGGTTATCAGAATAAGGTTCTCAATAGCAGTAATGGTAGAGAATGCCAACATGGTTGAAGTTATAGTTATTAAAGAAGTCTTTAGGATTTTTGCTAGTTCTAGTTGGGTAAGTACTTTAGGCCTAGAGGTGAAAAGCGATCCTAGTAACGTCGTTTAGTGGGTTAGTGATCCTTAAAAAGTTGATTGGGAGATCGAAAAGTTCTTAAGATTCCTAGAAGGAGTAATGAGAAGGCGAACGAACTTGCCAAGGTAGGTGTTAATAGGATTGACGATGTTTTTATGGTTTCAGATCAAGGAATGGAATATGTGGAAGGGGAGCTATAGCCAGCTTTGTTGATCCCAATGGACATCAACAAACATAGGGAGGTATTTTCAGTTTTTGCCTTTTTTTACTATTTTTTAAGGGTTTTTTCTTTTCTTTGTGGTAGCTAGAGATAGTCCCTTTCTCTTTACTTTGCAGAAGGTTATGCGGGCTTTTAGATGATAAGGTCTACTTTAATGTCTTGCTTGGAAAAAATAAATGAAGAAAATAAAAGAAAAGAAAGGAAAAAAGAAGAAGAGAAATGATAAACAAAAGAAAAAAGAATCGACCCAAAGTAAGAAAAAAAAAAGAGAAAAGGAAAAGAGAATTTTGTGAATATGGGCAAAAGGAATCATGAAAAGAAAAAAGCAAGCCTTTGTCAATTACTCCTCTCCTATGGGGGTGATATCTGATTTGAGTTTTTGATGGTTAGCATCAATATGATTCAAGTCATAAGGGGTTAAGCGAGGGGTTCTTTTCTTAGTGGATTTATGGCTAGTTTGTTTCTTTCAGTAGGCTCCTTGGTTTTGTTGCTTTCTTTTGAAGGTTCTGTGTGAAAATGATTTTATCTTCTTCTCTTTTCAACTTGTTTAACCCTTGGTTTGCTTTGTTTCTTCAAGAATCCCTTTCAATTGAGTCCTTTGCCTTCTAGGTGTTCTTTAGGATCGAGTAGGAGGTGGGAGGTTTGTTGACCATTTTTATTTTTTGAAGGAGTTTGCTCAACACCTTCTGCGCATCTTACTCTCCACTGAAGATGTCTTGTGAAGAGGAATGAAGTTTTGTCCTCTTTTGTGTTTTAGATGGGTTGTCAAGTGAGAATGTTTACTAATTGCTTGTTCATGCCTTAAGGGTTTTGATATCTTTGTTGTTTATGAAGGGTTTATGTCTCCTTCGTGGTTGAAACGATTCCCTACAATTGTTTTTGCATTTGAAACTTTGATAAAAAAGATAATATATACAAAATATATATAATAATAATAACAGTAAATATAAAAAAAGAAAAAAAGAAAAAAAGGATAAAGAAAAGAAATAAATAAGAACAAAAAAAGATAAGAACAAAAACAAAAGGAAAAAATCATGATAGAAGTGGTATGGACTGTTTTTTCCATCTCTTTTTGTTGGAAAATGGCATTTTCTAGCATTCTCTCTTTGTGTTCCTGATTTTCACTTGTTCCTTGGGTTTTTCTGTGGATGGTTCATTAAGGTGTTGGTGGTTTCCTTGCTTTAAGGTTGGAGGGGGAGAATGGGGATGCTAGGGTCTTTTTGTTTCTATCTGTTGTGGTGCAGTGTTGACCCAAGTAAAGGGTGAACTGATTAAAGGCAATTTAGTTCTTTGAGGGGCTGTTGGATGTTGGTTTTTGAGATGACTTTAGTTTATGTGTGACTTGATCCTTTTTTCTAGTTATGTTCCTTAAGGGTCTAACTTGGAGTGAATGAAAGGATATGTCTCAATGACACACCACTTTCGTGGAAATCATGAAGGGGGGTGGGGGGGATGGTGACGGGGAAAGGGGTGAGACGATTATGTTGGTTTGTCCCTTTTAAGGGAAGGAGTCTTTGTTCTCTAAAAGGAAATGATTCTTTGGATTAATGTTCTTTTGTTGGGGGGACAATGAGACTTTAGGCAATAGAATTGGTCTCTCCATCATTGATCATTGCTGTTGTTGGTTCTAAAGTTGCGTTGGTTGCTTTCTTGCACCACTAATTCTTGTGATAATTCTTTGGTGACTTTCTTAGGTAGCCTTGCATGATAAGAGGAACTGTTTGCTTGTCGACTAAGGGCCTGGCTATTCATCCATTGGATTCATCTTCTAATGTAAGATCTGGCTAAGAGCATTTTTTGTATTCATTTTATGTTCTTCATCTTTTTGTTAAGGGGCTGTTTAGTGTTACTGACAGCCAAGGTTTTGGGTTAGAAAGGCATGCTTACTACTAAATTCAACCTTTGTTCAAAGCAAGTCTCTAGGAAATGGTAAAGAGTTATCCTTTTGCTTTGTAGCTCAACTAGGGAAAGGGATTGCTGGTATTTTGTAAACAATTCCCCTCTGTAATTGTGTATAACTGTTTATGCACATGCCAAAGATCGTATGCTAGCAAAAGTCTCTAGCAACATGTTAAAGACTTCATATGGCATAGAGGCTTCGTGCCAATAAAATCACTTTTCAAAAAAAAATAATACTAATTACATTCATGAACTTGTTTTTGTTAAACAAATACATAGAATAATGATAATTCATAATTGATAATTAGGTAATATTCATACAATCATGATACACAATACATGTACTAAGTTCAATGTTTTGAAAAAAAATAAAGAATATCTTGATAAATTAATTTTTTATTAATTAATGTATAAATCAATAAATTATTAATTTATAAATTAAATAATTTCTTGATTAATTAATAAATTTTCATAATCCCAAAGATATTAATTTATAGAGATTTACTGTATTATTAAATGAAAAATTGATCATCCTAACAACCCACGAGAAAATAAAAGATGTAGTAATTACTTGATAAAGCATGACCTAGAAAAAGATGCCATTGATACAAAGAAGAACTAAATATAGTGGCAACTGACACATGTTGCATAAGGAGGTGGAAGAAGACAAGCTCAAACAATCTTTCCACCTTGTGGGTGTCCTAAGAATTTTTCCCATCTGTTGGTCTTGTACCTAAGAACCAAAGGAAGAGAAGAGAATAGTGAAGCCTCAATCATATAATTGACTTATAGAAATAAGATTCAATGTTAAAATACATAGTAGGTATTTAGAAGAGTAAGATTCAAAAACATGTCTAATGTGAGTGATATTTATTTTGTATCATTGACAGTATGGATGGAAGGAAAAGACAAAGGACATTTTAGTGGATAAAATAAAAGGATTAAGAGTCATATAATTACAAGAAGCATAATCAAAGAGTGAAATGAATCACCTAGAGTAAAAGAGAGGGTAGTGTGAAAAAAAGAACTCGAAAAGATAATTTATTTTAGTAAAGTCTCAATATCATTTATAGTGGGAGTAGTAACGTCCTCAAATGCAGAAGTGACAATGGATGAAGATTCAGAGGTTGAAAAATCTTCCCTAGGCTTAAAGGTACAACCTTTTTGATTTAGGTGAACACACATGACGGTTCTCAATAATATTCCCAACCTTATGACATCATTAGGCAATCATAAAAGTTGTGACTTTTTTGCGATAATTCTTACAAAGGCTCATGATTTCTGATTTGATGGACTGGAAAGTAGCAACATGAGCAAGATTAGTATGGGAGATTTGTCCAGGCCAAGGTGCGTCTTAAAAAATGATTCCTAGATTAGTAGTATCTAGATCGGAAGGACTACAATATAGCATTAAAACTATAATAGCTTCACATTCTAAAGAAAGAGCTAGTTGAACCTTGATAAGATAAAGAAATTCTCATTGATTTTAGTCTGAGTCAGTTGATTCTAAAAAGGTTGAACTTGAGTAAAAAAGTCATTTAGATTGTGAAGAGTAGTTGATAGCTAGCAGAGCAGCTCCATAAGTTTTATGCTTAGTGGCTAAAAAATTTGTTGAAGTAGTGCAAGGGGATTTAGGGACTGCCATTTGAGGGATTTGGTGTTGACCTGCAACAATTTGTTCGAAGGGTGGTGGAAGGAAATTGGGTTTGTTTTGGTTTTTTGGACAAGAATTTTTAAATTCGGTATATAGGGTTTTGTTTGGGTTGGTTTTTGGACTTTTATTAACTTTATATTTAATGTGTTTGGGGTTTTGTTGTTGCGTTAAAAAAATTCAAAAGTGTTGAGTTATTTTAGTTGGGTTGATTTTGGATATATTTTGCATGTGCTATAAGTTATTTTGTTCGTTATTATTAAAGTAAAAATATTTTATTATTAAATTAATTAGAATTAATGAATTAATAATTATAAATTTATATAAGACAATACTAAAAATGAGAGAAAAATATAATTATTGAGGTAAAATATATTTTATTATTGAATTTATTTAAATCAATTGAAAATTATAAATTCAATAAACAACTAGTTATCGACCCGCGCTAGGCTGCAGGAGTTATTAATCGATATATAATTTGAAAAGATTATTTTATTCGTAGATTATTTTGAATAGTTAATATTAATATATTTTATTATGGAAAAAGCAAAGTGGTCTTTGTAGACAAAACCATTTGATTAGGAAGTAACATGAAACTTTTTACATGACATAATGAAGAAGGCACCCAAAGTCTTAGCTTTAGCATTTCTTGTAAAATGACATAATGTATTTTGGTTTGGAGGTGCTTCTTAAAATGAAGAAATAATGCCCTAGATACAGCTTTTGAGTCATATGAAGCAGCCAAATTACTCATAGCTGGATCGTCTAGTCTGATCGGTCAATATTATATCCCTATCTTCGTATGATGGGAAAGAAAGAGTGCTGCTCTTCTCTTCAACGGACCAATCATCATCTCTGCATAGATAAAAAAGGAAAGAAGTCAAAATCAAAATATAGAGAACAATCTCAACACCTCAATCACCATAATTTCTTCATAAAGTTAAATTCATTTTGAATGTATTTATTGTATCAGACAGGATCATTTATCAAATAATTTAATTACTAAATTCTTTTACTTGAAATCCTAAATGTCAATATTATACGTAAGTCATGAGTATCCCATCACCATACTTAACCATTGATATTTAGTCCAAGCTATACAATTGTAATGATGTTGTTTCATGTTAAAGTTGAAAGATGAACTTATTGATTAATATATCAAAGAACTGCTAACCACACAAGAAACTGTAGACACCAGTTGTGAGACATGTAGGTTTTAGAGTAAAAAAAACTAAGACTAATTTTTCTATTGATGGACAAACAAAACTAAGACTTGGAAGAAACTGCAACGAAAAATAACTTGGAAAATGGCTCATCCTCAACCTTGTTGCTTCCTATGGTGTCATATACCTTCATAATCAAAATGGTAGATCATATGCTTTAGTCACCATCTTGCATGTACTTTTAAAAACAATTTCAACTTAAGTTTATGCATTGGTGGAAGTGATAGAGCCTTGAATCACAAATATAAACCTAAGAATACGATGTGTTCCAATATATCAAAATATATTACCTTGTCCTATAAATAATCCATGGTAGTTGATGTAGTTGGAATGTCCTTTTTAATGAAAGTCAACTATTAGATTTTCTATTTTGGAACAGAATGGATGTTCGGGTAGCATTCGTACTCCCAATGTAGTCTAACATTCAACAACCATATACTCATCAATATTCATACCTCAATTCTCTATTTCATAACTAATTCTAGCTTTCAACTTATTTCCAGCCTTATCAAAACAGCTCAATCTATGGCAAATCAACATATAATGCTCAAATCCTTTAAATTCTTCAACATTAAGCGAAATCTTTACCTTAGATGTTAGTTTGGCGCTTTCAAATCTCAAATCCCCAGCCACATTCAAGCACCAATACCCACCAAGCTACAACATTAAATTTCTCATGAATAAACGGTTCAATTTGAAAATCAATCGGTAAAAAGCATTAAATTTACCTTAGGATTCATTTTCCAGCCTCCAAATGCCTTCTTTCAACCTCAAAATGGAGTAGGGGACAAGGCTTTTGAGAGAGGTAATGAAAAATGTAAGGAGTGACACAAACCAGAGCTACCCAGACGCCAACACAGCCACATATGCCTTCAGCTGCTTCAAGGCCACCGCTTGTCTAGTTTGCGCATGAACATTCCTGGAAACATCGCTGCTTTTATTCGATATCTCTTTGCTCTCCATTAGAGAGAGTTGAAACCAAGCTGTGCTTGGCTTTTTTGGTAATGGCATTTTATAGTTTGATTTTTCAATAGGCGGAAGAGACGAGGTGGGGAAGAAACGAGCAAAAACAAAACTGAAAAGTCGAAAATAACCTCTAAACACATTTAAATGCCAAAGACAGATGTAGGTAGGATTCATTATACTTTAGATTAGATAATAAAAGGAAGGAAAGAAAAAAGAATTATAGGAAATAAATAAATCACTATAATAAAAATTATAATTATGATAAGCATGAATTTAACTAATATATACAAGGAAGATGAAAGAAAGAAAGAGAACGGAGGGGCAAACAATAATCTTAGCATGGGACCAAAATTGAAACATCGAATAAAATATTATCAATTTAAGTTAAACAATAATAAAAAGAAGAAAAGACAAAAAAAAAATATAGAAAAGTGTAGTTGGTATAATTGGAAAAAGAAGGCACAACGAAAAATGAACTTTTTCTTTTAATTTTCTTGTTCCGAAGTATGAATTGGTGTGGTCTATGGAGTGATTGACGTGCATATGTATTTGGATTAGAAATGCATTTGCTTGAATTGACCTTTTACCATAAATAGATTGAAAGACTATCTGGAGATTGGACCAATAGTGTTTCCAGTCATGTTTAGGCCAAGAAAATGAGAGAGAGCATATTAAGTCTTGGTCTGAATTGGACTAGTGAGACAAAAAACGGAAAAAAATCTTGTCTGGGATTGGATATGATAGCATGACTAATTTCTTTAATGAATTACAATTAACCCTTAAATAAGTTATAGTAATTAAAAACAATTCTCTTGAGATAGTGTAAATAAGGAACAAATTAATGAGTTTCACAAGATTTCAATTTCAGAAAGTCCCGTGAAACGATTATGATATTATTTGTATATATCATAACTTGTTGTCTCATATATGTTTTTAAATTTTTTTATCGATAAATATTAATTTTAGTAAAGTGATAATTATAATTCATGACGTATATATGTATTTAAAATTATAGATCCAAAGTATATACATCAAAGCTCTACTTACTTAGTGGCTGTTATTTTTTACTTAAATGTTATTTTTTACTTAGTGTTCCTAGTTCATAAAAACCCATCCTGTCTAATATTTATATAACAAGGAAAAGTTATCTATTTCTTGATCATTATTCTGGTTTTACAATCCAGTTTCTCTCCGTAGAGAGTACAAGTGCATGTGTGCAACGAAAAGCTGTTAGCACGGTGCTGTCTTGTCTAAATTCATTTACCAGCTTAGTTGTTATCTTTAATATTCCTAGCTCTAGCTTTAACTTATATAACTATTTATTTTTTATTTTTTGATCTTGGTCTAAGGACTTCAATTTTTTTTTATTAAATTGTTTCTTTGATGACATAATTAAGTTGTTTTACGTTATTTTAGGTGCCTCATCAGCCAATCTAGATTCTCTTGTGTTCTTTTTCAATGGCTGTTTCAATGGTCCATCACACATTTATGATGATTTTTTAAGTTTTAGAGGTGTAGATATGCGTAAAAACTTTACAGATTACTTTCACATGGCTTTGGTGTTAGTAAGGTTTCACACATTTAGAGATGATGATGAAATTGAAAAAAGAGAGAACATAACTGACAAGATTGAAAGAGCAATATTGCAAGCATCAAAAATATCTATCATTGTCTTCTCCAAGAATTATGCTTCGTCAACATGATGCCTTAACGAACTTGTACAGATAATGGAACATAGGAAATTCTCCAAACACATTGTTTTGCCAATTTTCTATGACATGAATCCATCTCAAGTCAAGAAGCAGACAAGGAGTTTTGCAGAAGCGTTTGATAGACATGAAGAGAGCTTCAAGTCTGAGATGGACATGGTACAAAGATGGAGGGTTGCTTTAAGAGAAGTTGCGGATTTGGGAGGCATGCTTCTAGAAGATAAGTAAGCAAGTTTTAAACTATTTGATCTCTTCTTAAAAATTGCGAACTTATATACAGTCATTATTTCATGATACTAGTTCTGTGTATTTTCAATATGTAAGTGAACAACCTATTTTACTACTTTTATTTCAAATCGAATGTCCACTTTTAATTATTTTTTATCATATAAAATCGACTTTGATTATTCTTTATTATATTCTCATATGTAATTAAAATTTCCAAAAACAACTTTTGAAAAATTTTAAAATAAAAATTTTCAATTTTTTTATTTTTTAATTCCACAAGGTATTGCTTTAAAAATAAAGAATAAATAAAACTATGAAAAAAATAAATAAAATAATAAAAACAGATATAAAAATAAAGATATATATATTTTTTGGTATATCTTATTAGTATATCCTATATTACACAATAAATTTCACAAAACCAAAAAGTTATAATGACATGCAACTTTTCTTAAACTCGGTGCCATTAAAATAGGGACCAACAAAAGATTTAGAAAAGATTAACGATGGCAAAATAACGTTGTTGTTCAGTTTTCTACTCACGTAAGTGTACGTATCGCAAATATAATATAGAGATGAGTAGAGTGTCGATCCCATAAAGAATTGAATTAATACTTACTGTTAACTACTAAAATGAGCACACTTTAATTTTATCTAAACAATTAAAATTAAAAAGAACGATTTGAAACTAAAATCTATTAACAAATTTACTTTCTTAAATTCGAGTGACCACCAGACCTAAGATTATGATATTCCTCAATACTTCATTTGAATATTATCTCTCCCTCTTAACTCAGTTTAATGGATTAAGTTGCTAACCTAGAGTTCTAAATTATTTACAAGTCCCTGTCGAGCTTCTTATAAAAATACCTCTCTCAATTAATTTACTATATGTCTATGCAAATTATATTGAAGAAAGATTCATTAAGTTTGTGCTCTAATCCTGGCTACGTATAGCTTATAAGTGTGTTTACCCCATATGCAAATCAAACCACCTAATCAACTAAGTGTATTCGATCATACGCTATTCGATTCAAGGTCTACCTAAATCTCCTTCATCAAGGTTTAACCTAGGTTTCTAATTCAATCTAATTGGTGATCAGGCAATTAGACGTATTAAGAACAGAATAAAATAAACAACTTAAATCTATCAGACATAGGTAAAAGAGAGATAAATAATTCAGACTATATATTGAGTTCAGTCATAATCTTAGATTAAAAATTTAGTTTCCTATCAAGTCACACATTATCATTGAATAAAATCTAAACATTAAAAGCACAACCAAGAAAATAAGAGAATAAAGGAAAATATAGAAAAACTCAAGAATTGTGTTCTTGATCTCCAAATCTCCTTGAATCCTGCAAATTCTTCTTAGCTTCAATGCCTCTGTGACTTGACTCTTAGATGTTAATCTAGTGTTTTTTTCCTTTCTTCTTTAAGTCATCCGAAAAGGTTGTTTTTATAGACTTTGAAGTTAGGCCAAATTGGATGAAGAAAGAAGTCAATTTTAGCTAGGATTTCCTCATCAGACTATGTAAGTCACTGCCTTGCCCAATTAATTAATAGAAATCGTAATTGCTCTAGGACTACTACCGTATGTCAACTTTGATAAGATTTTTGACTACCTTTGTCACGACCCTGAACTCCCATCGAGCCCATGACAACCGCCGCGACGTCTCGATCGACATTTATTACCCGAAATGTCAACCGGAACCCCGCAAGGCCTTAATATCAACTTTTCATTTCCCCTGTGGGTAACTGTTGCCAAATACCACATTCTAAAAGATTTAAAACTGTTTCCAACTTAAACAAATAAAATAATAATTTTCGTCTCACAGGGGTATTTTTGTCATTTATCCCAAAAATCTCAAAATCAGTTAAAAATATAGTATGTAAGTGGAAAACACATATTTCATAATCCAAAATAATTTTAGATGTCTAAAACATTTGTTTAAAATGAAATTATGACTGTTAGAATAAAATAAAAGTATTAAATAAAATATTCAATTTTCACATAAAACAATATTTTAATAACACTGCATAAAAATTTTTATAGTGTAAAAGCAAAATAAATTCCTACATACCGTAATGCAGATAACCAAAGTATAGAATTAATTTACAATGACACGTGGGCCCACAAATGACCAAAAGTATAAAAAGAAATGAACCTACAGTTTTTGGATGTGGCAAGTTCAACTATAATCCTCGCCGATATCAGTTATCTACAATCTATTCTGAGCCTGAAATTGGTGGAAAGGAGGATGGTGAGATTATAAAATCTCAGTGAGTAAACAAACATCACTCAAAATATCTAAAGTCGAGTAAAATGAGACTATTAAAATATTTCATCAAACTGTAATTTATCATCTTCCAACTTATTTCAACCAAATGAAATCAATTTATTTAAAGCAAGTAATCAGTATGGCTTATGAATTTCTTAAAAAGCTTGGCTCATGCCAAAAATTATTATCATACTCAGTTATTTGGGATACCTTAGCCGAGGGCTATCCCAATTGAGTCTGCCAAGGCTATTAGAAAGTCATGTTTTTATTTTGAAAACATAGCCGTTCCTTGGCGTTGGCCGAGTTCCCCTTCACGTGGTGGTTTGGCGTGAAGTGAACTCTAAAAGTTATACCTCGGGAGTTACCCTACTCGCCTCTTCAACCGAGGTAAAAATATAATAGGATTCTGTGTCCCTCTAATAGACTAATCCACAGAACCCAGCCCACTACAGCAGGTCAAACCCACCATACAATAAAATTTTGATAGCATGACAAGACTAATATATTACTACCTAGCCTGTAAGGGTAAAATAAAGCAATTCATACAATTCATAAAAAATACAGCCCAGCTAGTCATGCCAATACAATAACATAAGCCATTAATTCAATTTTAAATTTACAACATATCAATGGTCTCCAATTAGTCTATTTTCAAAATCATTATTTCGTTTCAAGACAACTTCTAAAATATTTTCATTTAAACTCATTTTGTTTACAAAACATAAAAATTTACCATTTTAACTCATTTTCATAAAATTCACAAAAACCGAAAAAAAAGATATTTTAGATAATTAAAGTGATGGTAAGGTTACTCACAGTGTCTAGAGTAGGCATTTTCGAAATACTCAGACTACTGGTCCTCGGGTGCAATTCCCTTGCCTTTATCGGAGGACTCACCACCTTGACAGAGTACAAAATTGAGAAATTCACCACATTGGTACTAAATTGAAATTAAACTAATTTAGACTACTAATGCTTGATATGGAATGCAAAAATGTCTAAATTTTGCCTAAACGCGGTGTTAACCTATTTCGGTCTTTTACCCGATAAATCGATATACGCGTTTGTCTAAACTCCAAATTAATTTTTTTTTCAGTTTTTATACCTCAATTGCACCCAAATTGACTTAATGTCCCTCAGTGTGGTGCAAATTATCA
Organism: Theobroma cacao; assembly: GCF_000208745.1. Lineage (NCBI taxonomy): Eukaryota > Viridiplantae > Streptophyta > Magnoliopsida > Malvales > Malvaceae > Theobroma > Theobroma cacao. The sequence goes on from NC_030855.1 coordinate 14,307,260, forward strand.
GTCTCGACAACAAATTACGAAAATAACCCTAGTGGGTAAAAATTTGTATTTTTACTCCGAAAATTTTCATTATTTTTCTAGGCTCATAATTCATCATTATTCATCATAATTCCTCAAATAAACATCAAGATCAGCAGCCAATATTCCCCTAGAAAATTCGGCATAATGGGTTTCAATGGGAGAAAATTATATTTCTAGCTTATTTTTGCTATATTTCAATATAACTTAACTAAAATCACTTAATTCAATTAAAATCAACCAAAAATCAAGCTCAAAACTCATCCATGGAGGTTTGGCCAGCATGGGTGTCCATACCCACTTTCTAATTTTGCATGGAAATGAGAAAAAAATGCATGGGTAGTGAAAATCACAAGGAAAATCAATGAAATTTACCTTTTTAATGCTTGATTTCTTGATTTCTCTTGATTTTCCCCAAATTTTTCAGGTAGGATTCTTGTTTTTTTTTTTCCCCTTTTCTCCCCTGGTTTGGACAGCTGAAGAAGATGAGAATTCCGGAATTTTTACCTTTTTAAAGGCTAAAATAATATAATATTATTTTATTCATTTTTTTAATGTTTTATTAATTCCTTAAATTCTAGCCATCCATTTGTTTCCAAATTTTCACCATACACTTGTCCCACATATCCATAGCTTAGGTAAAATTCTCAGACTTATCCAAAGTCTTGGTGGAGTAATTTTTGAAATTTACACTTTTACCCCCGTAAAAGTCAAAAATTACATTTTTGCCCCAAAAATTGAAAAATTGCCCATAGACATATTTTTCATCCCTTATACTCATACCATTCTCCAATTTGTCAAATTTGATCTAAATTCTCTCAAAATCTCAAATTTTGTCCGCGGGTGGCAAAATTACGATTTTGCCCCTACACTCTAGAAATCACTGGAATTAAACTTTTTCACTGCCAAACCCTCAAATTATACTCCAATACTCAAATCATACTCCAATAAGTCAAATGGGGCTAAAAAAATTCTTTTCTAAAAATTCCCATTGTGTCCTTGGGTGGCAAATGACCATTTTGCCCCTGGACAGTAAAAATTCTAGTTTGACTTCAAATTGATCCTCGAACTCCAAATCACCATATTAAACCATTCTGGGACTTTAATATTCTTAATTTCATTTTAAATTCTCTATTTGATCTAGTTCGAGACTTAAATTAACTTAATTGTACCATTTGGTACATTGTCGTCTTTTAACGATTTTTCTTTCAGGGCTTTCCAAGTATGCAAGCATATTGTCAATCATATGAATGACATGGAAAGTATTTTATAAGGTCGGGCTTGACAACACTACCCCCCTTAAAATAAAATTTTGACCTCAAAATTTCATGTACTGAACTCAGAGAAAATGTGGGGGTATTGTTTTCTCATCTAATGCTCGACTTCTTATGTCTTCCCCTTTATAGGGAATTTCGATTTGTTCACCTCATTTACCTCCAATTCAACTCAAGTACTTCGCTTATGTCTATTATTATCCTTTAAAATCAGATCAACAATAACCTTCACAATTATGATCTCTTATATTGAGACATTAAGCATGCTTCTATTACTATCATTAAGCTTGAACCATAACTCCATCTCAATCATACCAATTTCGATCGCATTTTATTCTTATTTAGGTATACCAATCACTATCTTATTACTTCATTCCATATCAAACTTCTCGACTTTCATTCATTCATCCTATCCTCATACACTATTGTGTAGTTTACAACATCATTAACACGCCATACTCATTCCTGTACATATCCTCAGCGTTCGGGAAAATTAATGGCTTTAATTATTTCTACATATTTCATGTTTACTTTGCATTTAGGAAATTTCAATCTTCTTAATCCTATTAATCCATCTCATATGGCTTAATCGTACTATAGATTATATTCCCTTAACTATTTCTCCAAAATTCCTTAGGTCACCATAAATCGTCTTCTGATAAGATTCTTAATCGTTACATTATCTATACAACTCATCAAATATATTGAGTTCAAATCTTGAACCACTAAAACCATTATTCATTTAGTTGGGTACATCACTACTCCACACATACATATACATATACATTCAAATGTCTATATTCCTCATTATGTATACGAGTCTCTATTTTCAAATGCCTTCAGACTAATTTCTCTTAATTCATTCCCATCCACAATCAAGATTCAATAGAATAAGCTTCATAATTCATACAAATTCTCATCATGCCTGTGTATAGTTCCTCATCATTTATATACTTATATTCTCTTCTTATCGTTTCCAATTATATGCTTAAGTTTCCTTGTACTGTATATCATTGCATCACAATGTCATCTCCATTGAATTATAATCTATTATGCGTGTATGTTTTATAATCCCATTGGTATCTCAAAAATTTATCTTGACTTGATCATTGCATCTTATGCAATACTACAATTCCTAAAAGTCATCCTTATTCCTCGATTATCCTTCATGTCTCCTATATATTGTATCCTTATTGCATTTCGATATTGATTTGTCACTTAAAACTCAGATTCATTTGAATCATGTATGCCTCACGCATTTTCGAATTCCAATTCCCATAATATATTAAGAAAGTTTCATTATCTGACTTCATTATCAAGGTTAACTTCTATCATCCTTTATTCCACTCTTTCATATGAATATAACATCATTCTTCCTTAACTAATTTACAAATTGTACTTGAAATTACAAGACTTGAAACTAAATTCTCCTCAAGTACTTTTTAATGTTAATACTTATACCACTCTCAGCTTATAGCTTCCTTTTTATAACTACATAACTTAGTGCTTGCTTTCACAAGATCCATGGCAGAACTTCTCTTGAGTATTTCCTTAGGGATATTTATTTTAAATTTATGTCTCACAACATATGATCATTTAACCCGTAACTTAGCCATTTGGCTCCTTAGCAAGTTTCAAAGTCACGCATCTTATGCTCATCATGTATAACTTATAATTCTTTCTCAAGGGCGTTTAAACATTCTTGAAACACTTAATCACTTATTTACTCTTTTATACACCAAGTATATCATTTCCATAAAGGCATGCCCAACTACTCATGCTTCAATTTATCTCCATGGGTTTCTAGCATGTCACCTAGTTTACTTGTGTTGTTACTAATCCTTTCCTTTCAACAAGGTCAAGACAAGATCAGTATATTCTCATAACAATATTCTATATAAACTCATTTGCTATATCATTATTGAAATCTTTATTTACATTTTCCTCACTTGCTATTGACATCTCTTATCAGTATCTCATACATTCATCTAACCTTTCGCTCGCTTCCTCTTTAGTCTTTAACAAGACTTAATCTCTTGTCTTCTTTATTTCTTAAGATTTGACTTCAGTCATCATATTATTCATCTTAACACTCCACATGTTAATTTATTTTTATGTAGCCATCTCAAAAATTCTCTAACTTTTCTTTCTCTTACATGCCAATATATATAAGGCAATAATAAAAAAAAAAAAAAAAAACTTTGCAATTTCACTCATCATCTTTATCTTAATACCTCCCAATGCACTTAAGACTCCAAACAACAAAGCTTAGCATGAAAACCAATGACCATTCTTCAACTCGTGTGTTTCATCTTCATGCCACTCTCAATTTGCTCTGCTTTCTAGCCATTAGGGGTTCTTAACGTGACAGCGTTTGATAGTCAGTACTGTGGCGTTGCAATGGTTTGAATTCACTTTATCTTAGCAACTCTTCCACCTTTAAAGCTACTACCTCAATTATTCACAATCGTGTGGCTTCCCTTCGAGTCTATACCACAATTAGCAAGACTAACTTTCTATCACAAGTGTGCGATCAAAACATTGATTTAACGTATTTATTTTGCCACTAACATTCATATATCTTTACCATAACATTTAATACAAGTTTGCTTAAGCAAAAATCTCCAAATTTATTCATAGCTACATGTATCTCAAATTGCTCATCACTTATCATCAGTCAATAAATCCCACTCGAAAATACCCTTTCCATATTGTATAGTGATTTCACCATATAGCATCACTGCACGATGTTCCTCCATTCTACTATCACGCATACTCCATAGAAATTAATTAAAAAATTTACGTACCCTAACTAATGCTAATTCCATTTAATCATATCTTAAATACTTCAAACTTGTAAATTACAACTCCAAATGTATGTCCATATATTGATAATCTTTATATATTTCATGATCATGAAAACTACAACTTACAAACTAGCTTTCTATCATATGTACTTTATTAGAGCACTAATTTCAACATATTTAATCTATCCTTGGTGGTATGTCAAAATCATCCCTATCTTGATTGCAATCTAGAGGAATCTCTCTTCTGCATATCCGTATGAGCTGGTGGAGATGGAGCAGCTACCGTAGCCCATCCTAACTGTGGGCAATCTCTCCTAATGTGACCCGGTTGATCACAACGAAAACATCGTGCAAGCCCTCTGCACAGCCCAACATGATAATTCCAACAATTTCTGTATCTACGTGAACTTCCTGAAACATAGGAGTCTTTGCCCCTTTTTGGTGGCTGACTAGAAGATACACTTAGATTTCTCCTTTTTGCTAACTCAGCTCGCAGACTCTTATTTTCATTCGCAAGCTTCTCAGCTCTTAAAGCCATTTGCACCACCTCTTTAGCCACGGTTGCGTTCGACTCACCCATAAAAGAAACACAACTATGTTGCCTAGCCTCCTTAAGCTTCTTAGAATAAAAAACATCCAGCACTAGTGGTGGGACAAGAGGTGAGGGTGATGGTACTGAAGGAGCAGCTGGAGGAACTATAGGAAGAGCTTGACCAGCCTAAGCCTGGCCAGCAATAGCTGTAAAGAAGGCTGCCAATGCCTGAATTGCCTCAAGAGGCATGGCAGGAATACTAGTAAGTGGCGGAGGAGGTGGAGGATGTGGAGGAGTCTCGGTCTGTTCAGCCGTAGGTGCTGCCCGAATGGTGGATGCACTCGATTCCTCCTCTATTGCACCTAACTGACGACGTTGGTAACGACCTCTTTCCCTCCCAACTGATCTAGTGAGAGGTGGTGTTTCGTGTCGAGGAGACATAATAATCTATAAGAGGGAACAAAGTGAGTTTAGGTAACCTTAGGCTCTATATGCTTATGCACGTATTTTATTCAACCTAACCTAACTTAACTCGGGACCACACTGACATTGTAAATTTTTAAAACAACTTTAAAATAACTTTAAACCCAAAAACTCTAATCTTTAAAACCAAAAGCTCTGATACCAACTTAATTGTCATGACCCCGAACTCCCATTGAGCCCGTGACAACCGTCGCGACGTCTCGATCGACATTTATTACTCGAAATGTCAACCGGAACCCCGCAAGGCTTTAATATCAGCTTCTCATTTCCCCTGTGGGTAACTGTTGCCAAATACCACATTCTAAAAGATTTTAAACTATTTCCAACTTAAAAAAATAAAATAATAATTTTCGTCTCACAAGGGTATTTTTGTCATTTATCCCAAAAATCTCAAAATCAGTTAAAAATATAGTATGTAAGTGGAAAACACATATTTCATAATCAAAAATAATTTTAGATGTCTAAAACATTCGTTTAAAATGAAATTATGATTGTTAGAATAAAATAAAAGTATTAAATAAAATATTCAATTTTCAAATAAAATAATATTTTTAAGAACACTGCATAAACAATTTTTATAGTGTAAAAGTAAAATAAATTCCTACATACCGTAATGCAGATAACCAAAGTATAGAATTAATTTACAATGACATGTGGGCCCACGAATGACCAAAAGTATAAAAAGAAATGAACCTACAGTTTTTGGATGTGGCAAGTTCAACTGTAATCCTCGCCGATATCAGTTATCTACAATCTATTCTGAGCCTGAAATGGGTGGAAAAGAGGATGGTGAGATTATAAAATCCCAGTGAGTAAACAAACATCACTCAAAATATCTAAAGTCGAGTAAAATGAGACTATTAAAACATTTCATCAAACTGTAATTTATCATCTTTCAACTTATTTTAACCAAATGAAATCAATTTATTTAAAGCAAGTAATTAGTATGGCTTATGAATTTCTTAAAAAGCTTGGCTCATGCCAAAAATTATTATCATACTCAGTTATTTGGGATACCTTGGCCGAAGGCTATCCCAACTGAGTCCGCCAAGGCTATTAGAAAGTCATGTTTTTATTTTGAAAACATAGCCGTTCCTTGGCGTTGGCCGAGTTCCCTTTCATGTGGTGGTTTGGCGTGAAGTGAACTCTAAAAGTTATACCTCGGGAGTTACCTTACTCGCCTCTCCAACCGAGGTAAAAATATAATAGGATTCTGTGCCCTTCTAATAGGCTAGTCCACAGAACCCAGCCCACTACAGCAGGTCAAACCCACCATACAATAAAATTTTGATAGCATGATAGGGCTAATATATTACTACCCAGCCTGCAAGGGTAAAATAAAGCAATTCATACAATTCATAAAAAATACAGCCCAGCCAGTCATGCCAATACAATAACATAAGCCATTAATTCAATTTTAAATTTACAACATATCAGTGGTCTCCAATTACTCTATTTTCAAAATCATTATTTCGTTTCAAGACAACTTCTAAAATAGTTTCATTTAAACTCATTTTGTTTACAAAACATAAAAATTTACCATTTTAACTCATTTTCATAAAATTCACCAAAACCGAAAAAAGAGATACTTTAGATAATTAAAGTGATGGTAAGGTTACTCATAGTGTCTAGAGTAGGCATTTTCGAAATACTCAGACTACTGGTCCTCGGGTGCAATTCCCTTGCCTTTATCGGAGGACTAACCACCTTGACAAAGTACAAAATTGAGAAATTCACCACATTGGTACTAAATTGAAATTAAACTAATTTAGACTACTAATGCTTGATATGGAATGCAAAAATGTCTAAATTTTGCCTAAACGCGGTGTTAACCTATTTCGGTCTTTTAACTGATAAATCGATATACGTGTCTGTCTAAACTCCAAATTAATTTTTTTTTTCAGTTTTTATACCTCAATTGCACCCAAATTGACTTAATATCCCTCAGTGTGGTGCAAATTATCAGTCCCGATAACAAATTATGAAAATACCCCTAGTGGGTAAAAAGTCATATTTTTGTTTCGAAAATTTTTATTATTTTTCTAGGCTCATAATTCATCATTATTCATCATAATTCCTCAAATAAACATCAAGATCAGCAGCCAATATTCCCCTAGAAAATTCGGCATAATGGGTTTCAATGGGAGAAAATTATATCTCTAGCTTATTTTTGCTATATTTCAATATAACCTAACTAAAATCACTTAATTCAATTAAAATCAACCAAAAATCAAGCTCAAAACTCATCCATGGAGGTTTGGCCAGCATGGGTGTCCATACCCACTTTCTAATTTTGCATGGAAATGGGAAAAAAATGCATGGGTAGTGAAAATCACAAGGAAAATCAATGAAATTTACCTTTTTAATGCTTGATTTCTTGATTTCTCTTGATTTTCCCCAAATTTTTCAGGTAGGGTTCTTATTTCTTTTCCTTCTTTTCTCTACTGGTTTGGACGGCTGAAGAAGATGAGAATTCTGGAATTTTGACCTTTTTAAAGGCTAAAATAATATAATATTATTTTATTCATTTTTTAATGTTTTATTAATTCCTTAAATTCTAGCCATCCATTTGTTTCCAAATTTTCACCATACACTTGTCCCACATATCCATAGCTTACATAAAATTCTCAGACTTATCCAAAGTCTTGGGGGAGTAATTTTTTAAAATTTACACTTTTGCCCTTGTAAAAGTCAAAAATTACATTTATGCCCCAAAAATTGAAAAATTACCCATAGACATATTTTTCATCCCTTATACTCATACCATTCTCCAATTTGTCAAATTTGATCTAAATTCTCTCAAAATCTCAAATTTTGTTTACGGGTGGTAAAATTACGATTTTACCCTTACACTCTAGAAATCATCGAAATTAAACTTTTTCACTACCAAACCCTCAAATTATACTCCAATAAGTCAAATGGGGCCAAAAAAATCTTTTCTAAAAATTACCATTGTGTCCCTAGGTGGCAAATGACCATTTTACCCCTGGACAGTGAAAATTTCGATTTGACTCCAAATTGATCCTCGAACTCCAAATCGCTATATTAAACCATTCTGGGACTTTAATATTCTTAATTTCATTTTAAATTCTTTATTTGATCTAGTTCGAGGCTTAAATTAACTTAATTGTATCATTTGATACATTGTTGTCTTTTAACGATTTTTCTTTTGGGGCTTTCCAAGTATGCAAGCATATTGTCAATCATATGAATGACATGACAAGTATTTTATAAGGTCAGGCTTGACAACCTTTCAAGACAAACTAGGTGAAGTAGTAAACAAAAAGTTGTAGATTTTTCTCTTATCTTTCCAATGGTTTAAGAATTACTTCATTTGGAGTTCTGTAGAGAAAGTTATGACCAAAATACAGAAACATGTGTAGTGTAAGCTTGCACCTCGAAATTACTCTCCTTCTTCCACTTAAATTCTTCTTTCATCAAATATCTACAAAAGTGCAAATAAATCAATAACAACCTATCTTAACCACAGTAACACCAAATTAAGCATAAAATTAACCATGATTAGATTGACTCACCTAAACTAACTAATTTAAAATAATTAAATAAAACTTACTAATTTCTATGCATTACTATAAGAACTAAGCTAAATTTTATCAAACTAAGCTCAAATAACTCTATATCATAGAGTTATCACACCCCCAAACTTAAGATTTTTCTAGTCCCCGAGTAAAACATAGAAAAGAACCTAACTTATGAAAATCAAATTCAGTTAATGAAAAATAAAATAAATATAGTCACTGCTATTACTACTACTATTACTAGTACAACTACCACTACTACTAGAGATAAAGTGCACCAACTCAATGATTCCTTATAATTTCCTCAAACGTATGTCTATCAATCATTAAACTAAGGAAAAAAATAGGCATCATTTAAATTCATGTTTCAATTCTAATGTAAGCACATTCTCGAATGGATTTCCATGTGTGTGTGTGAAATCTTTTACCAAGAATATCATGACATCCGGATGAATTTATGTCACGACCCAAATTTCGGGCCATGACCATCGCAAGGGCCCAATGGACGTAGTCTACTAAGCCCAAACAAGCCTATCTATTCATCCTACTCATCATTCTGTCAAGTATTGCTAAGTCACATTTTATAACTTTCAATCAAAATAGTGATAGACATTGCCAACTCATATTGGCATTACTCATTTAAAATATACATACGTTGTCTACAACATGTATTCTAATAATTTACATTAAGTTGTCTATACATATCAAAAGGAGACTCGATTTTCAGCGGAGAGACTCGGACGAATGTACAGCTACTGAATGCCGAGACACCTACCAAAAGATGGATACAAGTCTACGAGGACACCTCGTCCTAGTTACCAGCTGCCTCATGATATGAAAACATGAAGTTGAAAATGGTGAGTATAAACCCAGTGAGTGAACAAGGAAGGGAACAAGAAACAACAAGGGAGAATTTAAAATCATGATGCACTTGTTTCAAACAATGCAATTTAATTCCATTCATATTAAAAACCCCATCATCAAGCCCTTAAATGATTAATCATTTGAAAATCATGAACCCATACATAACGAACCATTTGAAGAATGAAAGCTTCAATGATACGCAAGCAAGTCAAATACGACAAAGAATCTTCGCTGCAGCGAGAATGAATTTTCGTTGCAGCGACGTTGGGATTAAGTTATTAGCCAAACGAAGGTTTCTGAACTAGCCGAGGGTTTCTCACTAAACCTCCTCATTTTAAACTTAACTCATTTAGTCCTTAATGTTGGAAGTCCATGCTCATATATGGTAGCAAAGAAGTGAAAAATAGGACAACAATTAGACAAGATAGGAGACAAAACAGAAAGTTTTTCGCTGTAGGGAGATTGAATCTCGCTGTAGCGAAATTGTGACCCAGAAACAGAAAGTTTCTCGCTGCAGCGAGAATGAATTTCACTGCAACGAGAATGAATTTCGCTGCAGCGAGAAGCTACAGTGTCATTCTCACTGCATTAAAAATGCATTATCGCTGCAGCGAGTTTTCAACCAGTCTACCCCTCCAAACCCGAGAGTTTCTTGCTGCAGTGAAAATGATTCTCGTTGCAGCGAGAAACAGGGTACAAATGAAAATTTTTCCTTTTTTCCCAAAGAAAAACCACCCTACTGAAATGTCCAAACCAACATGAAACATATGACAATTTTCCAAAGTTTAACATGTCAAGTTTCACATGCATTACAACCATATACCATTACTCACTAATTTCCTATAACACACATATTTACATATGTATATATGTTTACGTATACCCATCATCATCATGCACACCGTCCCATCATCATCATCACTAGCTCATGCGCACTCCCTACTCGCACATGGCTGGGTCATCACCGGGTTATGTGCATTCCCTACTCGCACATAATCGGGTCATCCTCAGTTTATGCGCACTCCTTACTTGCACATGGTCGATTCAATATAATTACACAACACTATATTCAAACATATATGTATATCAACATAATGCAGCAGCATAGAGATCCATGATAACCACATGTCATAACATAAAATTGTTTTATCAAAGGCTTGTTCCCAAGGCACTTGTTTTAACAAAAGTTGTATAGAATCATTCAAATACTTTGTACAAAACGGTCATATTCCCAAAATAATTTTGATAGGCAGTCCACTCACCGGTTGATTGTAGAGCCTTTAGCTGACTTTAATTCCCTTAATGATCCAATTGGGGTGATGGGGCTTCGTTAGAACCTAGAATCACATTAGCATAAGCAATAGGTCAATTCACACAATATAAACCCTAAAAGTTATCTCTTAGCTAACTTTAAATTGCCACATTAAATGGCTATCTATGTTCACTATCTTAATCACTATAAAAGGAATGAACATACTCAACAATAAAATAGCTCATAATCCCAATTACTAGCCATTATTCATAGCTAAAAATCAAGCTTGGTTCATCATTCACCCTAGGGTTTCTTTGTAGTTGAATTCTCTTCCAATAGCTTCCAAACAAATGGGGTAATTCTTTTTTTCTCTCTCTAGAATGCCTAACTAGTGAGAGAAAGTATGGAAATAAGATTTATCAAGGGTTTTGAAGTGAGAGAGTGAAAGAATACAAGGGTTTTAGTCAAAAGGATGCAAAAATATGAAAACTAGAGCTAGAGAGAGAAAATTATGCAAGCTCCATATCAAGCTTCCATGGAGGCTGGAAGCAACGTGAGATGGAAGAAGAAGAAGTAGACAAGCTACTGAAAATTCAAGAAGCTGTTGGAAGGAGAAGATATTTATAGCCCAAGCTTATCCATTCCCTTGAAATTACCAAATTGCTCATCCACAAATTAGCTTATTCTCCTTCAATCTTTTATGCAATCTTTTTGCTCTTTTGACACTAAGATAAGGTCCATAATGGTCTAGACATGCTTGGGTTCATGAAAACTTAAAATTCTAACCCGAGGTGAAAAATGACCATTTTGCCCCTATTATGAAAATCATCAAAATTTTGGTTTCCTTTCCATTTTGCCCCTATTTTCATCATTCATTTATGCCTTAGGCCTACTTAGGCCATAATATTGTTTAAAATCTTACTTTTATGGGTTTGGTAAGGAAATGACGAAATTACCTCTAATCAGGGATATCACGTATACTTCCTTTTACGAGTCTATAAAGGTCAAGGTCTCACAGTTTATGCCAACAAAAATTTTAAATTAGTACTAGATTTTAGGTTTACATCTCATCTCTCTCTCCACTAATGTAGACTAATGCAAAGCTATGAATCAATAGGACTTTATAAAGCTTGTAATGTATGGCTAGGGTTAAGGTATGATAAAGGATATTAATGTAGCTCAAATCACCCTAAGCACATAATTATTCTAGGACCTATATATAGAGCTCTATTTTCCTTCTCCTAGTACACATTTTCTTCCACATTTGAACTTTTCTTTTTTCTCTTTTTTTTTCAATACAATTTTTTTTTCACAATTTCACAGTTTCACACCCCCAAACTTATTTTTTTTGTATTGTAGGTAGCAGAGTTATTTTTCATATTTTGAACTTTTTTTTTCACATCAACGTCACATTTTCACCTTTTTCAACATTTAGCTCAATTTATATTTTCTAAAACAATATACATGCTTAGGAATGAGGGTTGCAAAATTGAAAATTTAATTTTAAGGCTAAGCTCAATTATTATGTAGTTAAAAAAAGAAAATGGAAATTAAGCTCAAAAGTGGTATACTAGGGATAAAAATTTAACAAGGTTGGCTTTTTAAGCTCAAACGGTCCAAAGATGGCCTAAATCATCTCTCTAACTAAGTATTGCCTAGGATTTCATCTCAAGGGAAAATCAAGCAAATTCTAGAATTCATGACATAATCTAAAATTTACATCAATATAAACCTCCTCTAGATATTCAAAATAATTCAAAGTAAAAGACATAGTGCTCAAAATTGTGAAAATCACATTCTAACAATGATACTTAACAAAAAAAATTAGCATGAATCCAAACAAAAACATTATTCACCAAAGGCTAAAAATTCAAGACAACTAGTTATCATCATTAGATTTTTAAAAAAATCATTGAAAAATTTGACAGAACTTTACTCTAGATTCTCAAAATTCAAACAAGAAATAAATTCATTTATTGACCAATCCTAAATTATTTATAAATACGCATGCAAATAAAATTAGATCTAAAACTTCTACAGAATATTCATTGTCAAAAAACTAACTTCACCCCCCCATACTTAAACTAAACATTGTCCTTAATGTTAGAAAAAAGAAAAGAAAGGAAAAGAATACTCCCCTGATGATTGGATGAATTTTTTAGAAGCTCTAATTCTCCTCCTTATTGTTATCATCTTCATTGTCACTTGCAGGAAAAAACTTTTTTTTACTAAATAAATAAATAAATAATGTAGAGAAATAAAATAAATAATAAATAAAAATAATTGAAAGGAAAATAAATAAAGAAAAAAATTTTTTTTTTGTTGGGTAATGGGTAGTCCAAATAAGAAAATGGAATTGGGTTTGGTTAGTGGGTTGCCAACATTGGGCAGTCCAATGAAGGGTGGTGGGTATTGGTAGCCCACTTCAAGGGGAGGTCGTGGCCTACCCCATGTGAGAGCCGCAGCCCACGTTCAACTGGCTTTTTTTTTTTAAAGAGCTGCAGCTTTGAGCCTAGTGAGCCGTGACTCACGTTGTTTGAAGTTTAAGAAGCAACGACTTACCACTTTTTTTTTTAATTTTTTTAAATTTTTTTTTGAAATTTTTTTCCATTAACCTGCATAAATAAAAGAGTGTTAATAATTTAATAGTTAAATAAATAAAAATAAAAATAAAATAAAAGAAAGTAAGCTATAATGCTTGGATTGTCTCTCAATAAGTGCTTCTTTATAGTCACTAGCTTGACTATGGTACCCTCTTCTCCACTACTTTATATGGCACGAGACTTTCTTTATTAACCTTGACTACTCCGGTAAGTCCACTATAAATCTCGATAATATCATAAAGATGAATTGTTACCGCCTTAAACTTGTTCCCCCAATATGGTCTAAGATTCCATGGCAAAAGATGGAATTGTGAATCAGAAAGTACTACTCACTGTCAGACCACAAAATCAAGATAGCTGGAAAGTGGTGGTGGTTTTGTCTCAAGAGTTGGCACCTATGTTGTTGAAGGTGGTGAAATAGGCTTACCTTTACCCCCATTGACTGAATCCACTTTATAGCAACTATCTGTATAAGGATACTGAGTTGCATTGAACAAATTAGATACCATTTCTTCCTTTCCAACTTTGAAAGTTATTTTGCCATTCTTCATATCAATAATTGCTCCAGTTGTAGCTAAGAATGTTTATCCCAAAATAAGAGGAATTTCAAGATCATTTTCAATCTCGAGCACAATAAAGTCCACCAGGATGTATAAATGCCTAGCTTTAAGCAAAACATCCTCTATAATCCCAACTAGCACTTGATTGTTCTAGCTACTAATTGTAAGGTAACTATAGTAGGTTGTATCTTTTGAAATCCAAGTTTTCTAGCAATAAACAAAGGCATTCTTGAAACAATAGCACCTAAATCACATAAAGCTTTAGAAATTTTAAAACTACCAATAGTGCAAGGAATAGAAAAACTCCTTGGATCTTTAAGCTTTGGTGGAAGCTTATTCTGGATTATAGCACTGCACTCTTTAGTAAGTGCAATTGTCTCAAACTCTTCAAATTTCCTTTGTTTGGTCAGGATGTCTTTCAAGAATTTAAGATAACTTGGCATTTGTTCTAAAGCTTTAGCAAAAGGAATATTAATGTGCAGTTTTTTAAATACCTTAAGAAATCTCTAGAATTGTTTGTCAAGTTTTTACTTTTGAAAGCGTTGAGGAAAATGTGCTGGAAGTGTGGGAACAGATTTTGATTTTCCTTTTGAATTTTCGATAAACTTTTTAACCACAATATCTTTTTCAGCATTTTTTTCAATTTCTTTCCCATCAGATTGAATTGAAATCTCAAGATTTAATGCTTGATTACTTACCTCTTTACGTACCTCTTTTTCCATTATGGAGAATGATTGCCATACAATGTTCCTTACCTTCTCTTCTTGGGTTGGGTTCAGTATCACTTGGTAAGGTACTATGAGGTCTAGTATTTAAAGCACTAGTAAGTTAGCCTACTTGTATCTCAAGATTTCTAATTGAAGTTGCTTGATTTTGAATGGAGGCATCTGCCCTTATCATAAATGCATCAGTCTTTGTTATGAATGCATCAGTCTTTGTCATGAATTTCATGAACATATCCTCCATTGAAGGCTTTTTCTCTAGCATAGAGGCTTTAGATGGAAATCTGGGGGGAAAGTTTAACTTAGCCGTTGATGAAGACCCTTGGTTGTTATTCCATGAGAAATTAGGATGATTCCTCCAAGCAGGGTTATAAGTGTTGGAATAGGGATTGTTCTGTTGTCTATTTCCAACAAATTGATAAGACTCAGAGTAAATGGGACAATTGTCATTGGAATGTCCTTCCCTATAAAATTCACATGTCATAAAGGAGTTTTAAACAATATTAACACTCAATTTATCTATTTTCTTTGCGAGAGAGGCCAATTGTGTAGAGACAGTGTTTATCACATCTAATTCATGAATTACAGTAATTTTTCTTATATCCAATCTTTCAGATGGCCATTGATAATTATTAGAAGCTATCTCTTCGAGCAAATCATAAGCCTCATTAATGGATTTACTCATGAGTGCACCTCCAGCAACAGCATCAATGGTAGTTCTAAAAGGTCCCAGCAAACCATTATAAAAAGTCTGAACTTGCAGCCACTTAGGTAATCAATAGTAAGGACATCTTTTTATTAAATCCTTATACCTTTCCCAAGCTTCATATAGTGATTCAGAATCAAATTGCATGAAAGAAATGATATCATTCCGCATCTTTGCTGACTTTGCAGGTAGGAAGAATTTTGCTAAGAATATTTTAGCCAAATCATCCTAAGTATTAATGGAACTAGCAAAAAGAGAATTTAACCAACTCTTTGCTTTATCTCTCAATTAAAAAAGGAAAAGCCTCAATCTTATGGCATCATCAGTAACACCATTAGCCTTAAATGTATTACAAATTTCTAAAAAATTTATAATATGAGCATTCAGATCATCATTAGGCAAACCCCTAAATTGAACAGTAGTCTGAATCATCTAAATGATTGATGGCTTAATTTCAAAATTGTTGGCTTGAATAGCAGGTCTTCAGATACTAGAGTGGAGATTTTATACTTGTGGGACTGCATAATCCTTCAAAGGCTTGGTCTCTTCCTTTTATTGATCAGCCATGGTTTTACTTGGAGCAGAAACTTTTTTATTTTTCTTCTGAAGTTTTCAAAAAATCTTTTCAATTTCTGGATCAAAAGGAACAATTTCCAAGTTTTGGATTCTTTGCATACAATGACCAAAAGTACCTAAAAAATTAAAGAAAAGAAATGTCTAGATTAAACTTAAGAATGCTCGGTATTGATATTAACAAGAAAGAATTATAAATCAATTCCTCGGCAATGGCGCCAAAAACTTGTTGTTCACTTTTCTACTCACGCAAGTATATGTATCACAAAGATAATATAGAGATGATTAAAGTGTCGATCCCACAGAAAATTGAATTAATCTTTACTGTTAACTACTAAAATGAACACACCTTAATTTTATCTAAACAATTAAAATTAAAAAGAAAGATTTGAAACTAATAAACTAATAACTAAAACTAAAACTAATCTAAAATCTATTAAAAAATTTACTTTATTAAATTTGAGTGACCACCAGTGTCAAGCTTAGCTCTATTATATACTTGCCATGTCATTCATGTATTTGATAGCATGTCTGCATACTTGGATGCCTCGTAGAATCGTTAAAAGTCGGTATCATACCTAATGGTATAATTAAGTCGATTAAAACCTCGAACTAGCTTGAATAGAGATTTTAGGATGTATTTGAGAGTTATTGAACCTTATAATGTTTTAATATGATGATTCAGAGTTCGAGGATTAACTTGGAGTCAAATTAAGAATTTTCATAATGTAGGGGTAAAATGGTCATTTTGCCACCCAAGGGCAAAATTGGAATGTTGGATGAAATTTTTGACCAAGTTTGACTAGTTGGAATATAAATTGAATTTTAGAAGTGAAAAATTTCAATTTCGAGCATAAGGGCAAAACAATCATTTTATGTATCCACGAGGACGTAATTGAAATTTTTAAAATTTTACACCATCATAACACTTGTCAAGCCCATGAATTTCACTTATTATCATTTTATACTTTGGATAATTAAGAAATTACATGTGGTGGTGAGCAAATGCTTAATTGTTAAGTTATTAACCATGGACCAATTATATGGTGACACGTGGCAAATTTTAATCCTTTTATAATTCCCTTTAAAAACTAACACACACTTCTCCAAAATCACTCTCTCTTGGCCGGCCAAAGCAAAGAACAAAGAGAAAAGAATAAGAACAAACCCTAGAGAAGAAAATCCAAGAGAAATTTGTTGAATTTCAAGGAACAAAACAATTAAAGGTAAGATTTTTCAATTTTAGCTTAAGATCTACCTTTCCCATGCTCTCTTTTTCCATTGTCCATAGTTGAAACTCAAGATTTCATGAAGGAAAGTTTGTTGGCCGAACCTAGGGGGAGAGGTTTTGATCATGGGTTTCGTTAAATTTCATGCTACATACGCGTTTTTAGTTGTTTTGTGATACTCCTTGGCCGAATTTACTAAAGGACATATTGATGATGAATCTTGTTATATCTCATGTTATTTAGCTCATATTTGATGAATTGTGGTGCCAGATATTGAAAACGGTTATGGAAACGTATGGTTCCTTTAGGAAACGATTTGAACAACAATGAGAAAATCAAGTTCATTGAGGTACTTTGGGTGTAATTGGAGTATTGGAAGTGTAATGAATATATTTGGAGTTGAATCGGATGTTTTGGTTGATTTAACAGTGTATAGTTTGAGTTAGATTGAATACAAAATCAGTCCAATCATAATTGAACCCACGTAGAACACCGTCTTTAAGTGATTATTCAGACAATTCTCATTCAATTTCATGCATTCATATAGAGCATGAAATAGTTTTATAATAGTTTGGCACAAATATATTGAATTACGTGTCGTGTATTACGTATAGGTGGTGACCCCTCTAATAAGGGTAAAGATATTGTACCCGAGGATCAAGAATAGGAGTACTCCAAACTCCCACTATTATGAGTAACAGACTTTCATCTTAACTATCTAAAGTTGTTTCTACTCGTTTTTATGTTTTAAAGAATAATGAGTTTAAATGGTAAATTATTATGTTTTAAAGTTGAATTGTTGGTTAAATGAAATGATTTTTATAACTTGTTTTGAAATTGAATACAGGTTTTGAAAATTGAGTAAGTGGAGACTATATACTCGTGTTTGATATATGGTTTGAATTGATGGCTTATGACAATGTGATCGCATGAATGGCTGGATTTGTGTTTTGTGTGGAATATATAAACTGTTTTGTTTTGCCGTGACACAGGCTAGGTAATATTATATTAGCCATGTTATGCTGTCAAAATGTTTATTAATTTGGTGGGTTATTTGATTAGTTTACTGTAGTGGGCGAGTTTTTGTGGACCAGCCTATTAGAGGGGTATGGTAAACCCCATTATATTTTACCTTAGTATGAGAGGCGCAGAGGGTATCTCCTAAGGTATATTTAGAGTTCACTTCACGTCGAACCACCATGTGAGGATGAAACTCAGCCAACGCCAAGGAACGGCTACGTTTTTAAGCGTAAAAACATGTTTTATGTGTATATATCATTTTAACAGCCTTGGCGGACTCGGTTTGATGCCCAGGCTAAGGTGTCACCGAGTACGAGTTTTGGTACGAGCCAAGTTTTAAGAGAGTCATAAGCCTTACTGATTTTTTTGATGAAATGTAATTGTTTTATATGAATTGAAATGAGTTTTGAATGTTATGAATTTTATTATGATGGGATGATTTAACTGTCTCCATTTACTCGGTTTTAGATGTTATAGATGAATTTTACTTACTCATTGGGTTTATAAAAACTCACCCCTTCTTTTCACCCATTTCAGGCTCAAGATAGTCTGTACACAACCGATTTTGTTGAGGATTGCTTTTGGATCTGCATCCTTAGAAATCAAAAGTCTACAGTCTTGCATATTTTCGATTAAATCGGGGCCCACATGTCATTGTAGAATATTTTGTATACTTGGCTGCGTGTGCCACTGTATGTATGAATTTATTTTGATTTTATGCTACAAAAATTTTTCACGCAGAGTTCTATAAATATTGTTTTATAAGAAAATGAAATATTTTATTTAATATTTTTATTTAGTTTGATTAGCCATAATTTCATTTTAAATGGATTATTTAGATTACTAAAATTATTTTTAGATAAGAAATGTATATTTTTCGATTGTATGCTGCATTTTTACCAGGTTTCAAAAGTTTGGGTAAAAATGACCAAAATACCCCTATGTGGCAGAAATTATTTTTTTGTTTGTTTTGATTTAAAAATAGTTTATATTCTCTTAAAACATGATATTTAGTAACTATTGCTCACAGAGGAGATGTAAAATTGATGTGAAAGCCTTGCAAGGTTTCGATTGACATTTCGGGTAATGAATGTCTATCGAGATATCATGGCGGATGTCACGGGCTCGAAGGGAGTACCGGGTCGTGACAACCAGACCTAAGTTTATGATATCCCTCAAAACTTTATCTGAATATTGTCTTACCCTCTTAACTCAGCTTAATGGATTAAGTTGCTAACCTAGAGTCCTAAATTATTTACAAGTCTCTGTCGAGTTTTTTATAAAAATATCTCTCCCAATTAATTTATTATATGTCTATGCAAATTATATTGAAGAAAAATTCATTAAGTTTGAGCTCTAATCTTTGTTACATATGGCTTATAAGTGTATGTCTACCCTATATGCAAATCAAACCACCTAATCAACTAAGTGTATTCGATCATACACTATACTATTCAAGGTCTACCTAAATCTCCTTCGTCAAGGTTTAACTTAGGCTTCCAATTCAATCTCATTGGTGATCAGGCAATTAGAAGCATTAAGAACAGAATAAAATAAACGACTTAAATCTATCAGACATAAGTAAAAGAAAGATAAATAATTCAGACTATATATTGAGTTCAATCATAATCTTAGATTAAAACTTTAGTTCCCCATCAAGTCACACATTATCATCACATAAAATCTAAATATTAAAAGCACAACCAAGAAAATAAGAGAATAAAAGAAAATATAGAAAAACTCAAGAATTCTGTTCTTGATCTCCAAATCTCCTTGAATTTTGTAAATTTTTCTTAGCTTCAATGACTCTATGGCTTGACTCTCAAATGTTAATCTTGTGTTTTCTTCCTTTCTTCTTTAAGTCATCCGAAAGGTTGTTTTTATAAGCTTTACAGTTAGGCCAAGTTGGATGAAAAAAGAAGTCAATTTTAATTAGGATTTCCTCATCAGACTATGTAAGTCACAGCCTTGCCCAATTAATTAATAGAAATCGTAATTGCTATAGGATTGCTATAGTATGTCAATTTCAATAAGATTTTTGACTACCTTAAAAGCCCAACTAGGTGAAGTAGTGAACAAAACAATTGTAGAGTTTTTTCTTGTCTTTCCAATGGTTTAAGAATCACTTCATTTGAAGTTCTGTAGAGAAAGTTATGGCCAAAATACCTAAACATGTGCAGTGCAAGCTTGCACCTTAAAATTTTGCTCTCCTTCTTCCACTAAAATTCTTCTTTCATCAAATACCTACAAAAGCACAAATAAATCAATAACAACCTATCTTAACCACATTAACACCAAATTAAGCATAAAATTAATGATTATTAGATTGACTCACCTAAACTAACTAATTTAAAATAATTAAATAAAACCTACTAATTTCTATACATTATGTAAAGCCTGACCTTATAAAATATTTGTCATGACATACATGTGATGGATAACATGTTTGCATGCTAGGAGAGTCTCGAAAAATTTACAAAAGTCGATATTGTACCTAGAGGTACAACAAAGTTGATTTAAGCCTCGAACTAGATTGAACAGAGATTTTAGGGTGAAACTGAAAATTTTAAAGTCCATGAATGATTTAATATGGTGATTCGGAGTTCGAGGATCAATTTGGAGTCAAACTGGAATTTTCATAACCTAGGGGCAAAATGGTCATTTTACCACCCAAGGTTAATATGTGAGTGTTGGATGAAATTTTTGACTAAGATTGATCAAGATTTACTATTTAGAACAAAATTTGAGATTGAGAAGTGAAAAATTGTAATCTTAGTATTTTTCGGAGCATAGGGGTAAAATGGTAATTTTGCCACCCTAGAGGCAAAACAGTAATTTTCCACCACCAGGACATTTGTCCAGTACATGGTCTTCCCTTATCCTCATTTTGACCTTTGACTAATCATGTGGTGGAGATAAAAGGTTTAAAATTTTTAAAATTTTAAAAATAGACCAATGGAAACATGCCATGTGTCAAGCTTAGAATATTTTATTATTTTCTATAAAAATCAGCCTATAAACCCCTCATTTCACTCCAAATATTTGGCCACACCAAGAACAAAGGGAAAAAGGAAGAGAACAAACCCTAGGTGGGGAATTTGAAGAGAAAAAGTGTGAAAAATCAAGGAAAATAAGTGAAAAAGGTAACATTTTTCAATTTAAACTTGAAATCTATTTTCCTTAAACATTTCTCCTTATTTTTCATGGTTAAATTACATGTTTTCATGATGAATTCATTGCTAGTCAAAATGGGTATGGAGAGAGAAAGTTGTTGGATTGATTTAATTTTAAGTTATGTTTGTGTTTTTAGTTAGTTTAGCATATTTAGAAGCAAAACAACAAGAAAAGAATCCATTTTCCCCATGAATCTTCATTGGCCGAATCTTCCTTGATATGTGTGGGAGATGGATTGTTATTATTTCAAGAGAAATGGTTTAGAAAATGATGAATAATGATGAGAAAATTAAGTAGGAAAAATCACGGTGTTAGTGCACTGTAATGGCCGAATTTTTCCATGAAGAAATGGGAAGGTTTTGATGTTGAAATTGGTGTTATTTGAATAATGTTTGGTGAATTGAGGTATTAGAAAAGAAATGGAGTAATTTGGGATTAAATTGGACGCGTTAGTAATTAATCGGGTGATAAGACGAATTTGGCCGGTACCGAAATTTAGATGGTTATTCGTGCATTTTGCATTCCATATCATGCATTAGTAGTCTAAATTAGTTTAATTTCAATTTAGTACCCATGAAATAAGTTTCTCGATTTTGTACTATGTTAAGGTGGTGAGTCCTCCGATGAAGGCAAGGGAATTGCACCCGAGGACAAGTAATCTAAGTACTTCGAAAATCCCCATTCTAGACATTGTGAGTAACCTTATCATCATTTTAATTATCTAAAGTATGTTTTAACTCGGTTTTGATGAAATTTTATGAAAATGAGTTAAATGGCAAATTTTAGGTTTTGTAACAAAAAATGTGTTTAAATGAAAAGATTTTATAAATTGTCTTGAAACGAATAACGATTTTGAAAGTAGAGTATTTGGAGACCACCGATATGTTGTAAATTTATGATTGGAAATTGATGGCTTATGTTATATTGTTATTGTGTAGGCATGACTAGTTGGGTTGTGTTTTATGAATTGTATGAATTTTTTTATTTTACCCTTGCAGGCTAGGTAGTAAAATATTAGCCCTGTCATGCTGTCAAAATTTTATTGTATGGTGGGTTTAACTTGCTACAGTAGGTGGATTCTATGGACCAGCCTATTAGAGGGGCATAGAATCTGAATATATCTATGTACCTCGGTCGGAGAGGCGCGTAGGGTATCTCTTGAGGTATGGATAGAGTTCACGTTACGCCGAACCACCTCGTGATGATGAACTCCGCTAATGTCAAGGAACGACTGTGTTTTTCAAACTAATAATTTGTTTATGTGTATACGAAATTTTTAACAACCTTGGCAGACTCAGTTAGATGCCTCGGCCAAGGTATCCCCGAGAATGATTTTGGCAGGAGCCAAACTTTTAAAATACTCATAAGCCATGTTGATTATTTAAATGAAATGAGTATTTATGTTATGAAAAATATATTTAGATGAAATGTTTTAATAGTCTCATTTTACTCGACTTTAGATCTTTTGAATGATGTTTGTTTACTCACTGGGATTTTATAATCTCACCACCCTCTTTTCCATCCATTTCAGGCTCAGATTAGACTGTCAATAGCTGATCTCATCGAGGACTACTGTGGGATTTGCATTCTCTAAACTTTAGGTTCACAGTCCTTTTTACTTTTGTTTATTTGGGGGCCTTCTTGTTATTGTAAATAAAATTTCGTACTCTAGATATCTATACTACTATATGTAGGAATTTATTTTTCTTTGACGCTGTAAAAATTATTTACACAGTGTTTTAAAAATATTGTTTTATAAGAAAATAAAATATTTTACTTAATATTTCTTTTATTTTCCTATTATATCCAATAGGCATAATTTCATTTTAAATGAAGATTTTAGACTTTTAAACTCATTTTGATTATGAATTATGTGTTTTGTACTTGTATATTACATTTTAGCTAGTTTCAAAATTTTTGGAAAAAATTACCAAAATACCCCTATGAGACGAAAATTATTATTTTATTTGTTTTAAGTTGGAAACAGTTTAAAATCTTTTAGAACATGGTTATTGGCAACAGTTACTCACAGGGGAAATGGTAGGCTGATATTAAAGCCTTGCAGGGTTTCGATTGATATTCCGAGTAATGAGTGTCGATCGGGGCATTGCGGTGGTTGTCATGGGCTCGAGGGGAGTTCCGGGTCATGACAATTCGATTGGTATTAGAGCGTTTGGTTTTAAAGATCAGAGTTTTTAGTTTTAAAGTTGTTTTAAAATTTACAGGGTGAGTGTGGCCCCTAGTTAAGTTAAGTGAAGTTAAGTTAAATTAGGTTAGGTTGAATAGAATGCATGCATCTGCATATAGAGTCTAAGGTTGATTAAATTTGCCTTGTTCCCTTGTATAGATTGCCATGCCTCCTCGACACGAATGCCCACCTCTCACTAGATCAGCTAGGAAGGGAAGAGATCGTTCCCAATGTCGTCAACTAGATGCAGTAGAAGAGGAATCGATTACATCCACCATTCAAGCAGCACCTGCTACTGAGCAGGCCGAGACTCCTCCACATTCTCCACATCCTCCGCCACCTACTGGTACTCCTGCCATGTCTCCTGAGGCAGTCCAAGCATTGGCAGCCTTCTTTACCGCTATTGTTGACCAAGCTCAGGCTTGTCAGGCTCCTCCTATAGTACCACCAGTTGCTCTTTTAGTACCACCACCCCTACCTCCAGTTCCACCGCTAATACAAGATGTATCTATTGCTAAGAAGTGGAAGGAAGTTAGACAACTGGGTTGTGTTTCTTTTGCGGATGAGTTAGATGCCACCGTGGCAAAGGACTGGATTAATCAGGTTTTAGAGACTCTTTCTAACATGAGATTAGACGACAATATTAAGCTAATGATGGCTACGAGATTATTAGAGAAGAGGGCTCGTACTTAGTGAAATTCGGTGAAGTCCCATTCCATTACTCCTCAAATATGGTCTGACTTTTTCAAAAAATTCGATTGTCAGTATTTCACTTACTTTTATCAGAAAGAAAAGAAAAGAGAATTTCTAAGCTTGAAACAAGGAAATCTAACTGTAGAGGAGTACGAGACTCGTTTTAACGAGCTAATGTTATATGTGCCGGATCTAGTAAAATCGAAGCAGGATCAGGCCAGCTATTTCGAAAAAGGGCTCCGTAATGAGATCAGGGAACGGATGATAGTCACTGGTAGGGAGCCACATAAGGCGGTCGTATAGATGGCTTTATGAGCTGAGAAGCTCGGGACTGAGAATAGGAGGATTCGGATCGAGTTTGCAAAAAGAAGAAATCCTGGTGTATCTTCTAGTCAACCACCAAAGAGAGGCAAGGACTCAGCGACTTCAGGGAGCAGTACTTCTATTTCAATGACATCTCCTCGACCTCCATTTCCACCATCATAGCACAGACCTTCGAGGTTTAGCAGATCTACTATGACTGGTTCTGGGAAGAGTTTCGGAGGTTCTGATAGATGGAGAAATTGTGGAAATTATCATGTTGGGTTGTGTAGGGGTTTATGCGATGTTTTCATTGTGGTCAGCCGGGTCATATTAGGAGTAATTGCCCATAGTTAGGACGAGCCATTATAGCTACATCATCTCCACTAGCTCGCACTGATATGCAAAGGAGAGATTCTTTTGGGTTACCACCAAGACAGGGAGTAGCCATACGATCCAGTATGGAGAGTAATACCCCGGCACATCTACCTTCGAGACCACAGACTCGTACTTCGACAAGAGTCTTCGCTGTGACGGAAGATGAGGCATGGGTCCGTCTTGGAGCAGTGATAGGTATTATGTCTTTATTTGATAAAGATGCTTATGTTTTGATAGATTTTGGCTCAGATAGGTCTTATGTGAGTATAGCATTTGCATCAATTGCTGATAGAACCTGTCACCATTAGAGGAGGAAATTGTAATTCACACCCCTTTAAGAGAAAAGCTAGTTAGAACAGTTGTTATAGAGATTGTGATGTAATTGTTGGTGAGGAAGAATTTATGGGTGACTTGATTCCTCTAGAGATCCAAGATTTTGATTTGATATTGAGTATGGACTGGTTAACTGCACATCGGGTGAATGTGGATTGTTTTAGGAAAGAAGTTGTTCTTCGAAATTCGAAGGAAGCAGAGATTGTATTTGCAGGGGAACGTCGAGTATTATCGTCCTGTGTAATCTCGACCATCAAAGCTTTGAAACTAGTGCAGAAAGGGTATCTGGCTTATTTAGCTCACGTGATCGATACTTCAAAGGGAGAACCTAAGTTAGAAAGTGTCCCAATAGTAAGTGAGTTTCCTGATGTATTTCCTTATGAGTTACCGGGACTACCTCCTGATCGAGAGCTTGAGTTCCCTATTGATTTATTTTCGGGTACCGCACCTATTTCTATCCCTCCATATCGAACGGCTCCGATGGAGTTGAAAGAACTGAAAGTCCAGTTGCAAGCTTTGGTGGATAAGGGTTTCATTCGTCCTAGCACTTCTCCTTGGGGAGCACCAGTCTTATTTGTAAAGAAGAAGGATAACACTCTTCGGTTATGTATTGATTATCGTTAACTGAACCGAGTGACCATCAAGAATAAATACCCTTTACCCCAGATTGATGATCTTTTTGATCAATTATGAGGTGATATGGTGTTCTCTAAGATTGATTTGAGATCTGGGTACTATTAGTTGAAGATTAAGGAGCAAGATGTACCCAAGACTGCCTTTAGGACGCGTTATGGGTATTATGAGTTTCTCGTGATGCCGTTTAGTTTGACTAATGCCCTGGCAGTTTTTATGGATCTTATGAACAGGGTGTTCCATCCATATTTAGATAAGTTCGGGATAGTCTTCATAGATGACATCCTGGTTTATTCGAAGAATGATGATGAACATGCTGTCCATTTGCGCATTGTGTTGCAAACTTTGCGTGAGAGACAACTCTATGCCAAGTTCTCTAAATGTGAGTTTTGGTTAGAGGAAGTGGTTTTCTTGGGACTTGTTGTGTCTGGAGCTAGAATTTATGTCGATCCCAAGAAGATTGAGGCAATCTTATAGTGGGAGCAACCAAGAACGGTAATTTAGATTCGTAGTTGTCTTGGCTTAACTGGTTATTATCGGAGATTTGTTTAGGGATTTTCATTGATAGCAACTCCTCTGACTCGTAAAGGAGTTAAGTTTAAGTAGGATGATGTTTGTGAGAATCGATTTCAAGAGCTAAAGAACCGGTTAACTTCCGCTCCCGTTTTAACACTTCTTGCTAATGGAAAAGAATTTGTGGTATACAGTGATGCATCTAAGTTGGGATTAGGGTGTGTGTTGATGCAAGATGAGAAAGTGATCACTAATGCTTCCCGGCAGTTGAAGAAGCACTAGACGAATTACCCTACTCATGACTTAGAGTTAGCAGCAGTAGTCTTCGCATTAAAGATTTGGAGACATTATTTATATAATGAGCGTTGTCGGATTTTTACTGATCATAAAAGCTTGAAATATTTGCTCACCCAAAAAGAGCTTCACTTGAGACAGAGACGATGGTTGGAGTTGATTAAGGATTATGACTTAGTGATTGATTATCACCCTGAAAAGGTAAAGGTTATAGCGGATGCCTTAAGTCGTAAATCCTCATCGTCGTTAGCAACACTTCGGAGTTCTTATTTTTTGATGTTACTTGA
Source organism: Theobroma cacao (assembly GCF_000208745.1). Classification (NCBI taxonomy): domain Eukaryota; kingdom Viridiplantae; phylum Streptophyta; class Magnoliopsida; order Malvales; family Malvaceae; genus Theobroma; species Theobroma cacao. Next base: position 14,334,235 of record NC_030855.1, read on the forward strand.
GATGAAATCTATAGGGATCTAGTTGAATAATGGTGAGGATGGAACCCTACTTGCTAGTTTCGTTGTGAAACCTTCATTGTTGAATCAGATCAGAGAATTGCAGAAATTCGATGATTGGTTGAAGCAGGAAGTTCAAAAGCTGGAAGATGGAGAAACTAGTGAGTTTAGACTCAGCGATGATGGTACTTTAATGCTTAGAGACCGAATTTTTGTCCCTAAGGATGATCAGTTGAGACGAGCTATTTTGGAGGAAGTTCATTCTTCCGCCTACGCTTTACATCTCGGAAGCACCAAGATGTATCGAACTATTAAGAAAGTTATTGGTGGCCGGGCATTAAACGAGACATAGCAAAGTTTGTAGCGAAATGTCTCACATGCCAACAGATCAAGGCGAAGCATCAAAAACTGTCAAGTACTCTTCAACCTTTATCGATTTCTGAATGAAAGTGGGAACACGTGACTATGGACTTTGTATTGGGTTTACTGCAGACACAGAGTGGAAATGATGCTCTTTAGGTGATTGTGGATAGATTGATTAAGTTCGCTTATTTATTAGCTATCCATAGCACGTATTCTATTGAGAAACTGACGAAACTTTATATATATGAGGTTGTGAGATTACATAGAGTTTCAGTTTCTATTGTTTCAGATCGAGACCCCCGATTTACTTCTCGATTTTGATCAAAATTTTAGAAAGCTCTCGGAACTAAATTGAGATTTAGTACTACTTTTCATCCGCAGACTAATGGTCAATCTGAAAAGACTATTCATACTCTAGAAGATATGTTACGAGCTTAGGTCATTGACTTTATTGGGAGTTGGGACAGACACTTGCCATTGGTGGAGTTCGCGTATAATAACAGTTTTCAATATAGTATTGGGATGGCACCATACGAGGCTTTGTATGGAAGGAACTGCCAAACTCCACTCTGTTGGGATCAAGTGGGTGAGAGGAAATTGTTTAATGTGGAATTGATTGATCTGACAAATGATCAGGTCAAGGTTATCCGAGAACGGTTAAAAACAACTCAAGATAGGTAGAAGAATTATTCTGATAGACGAAGGAAAGATTTGGAGTTTGAAGTTGACGATAAAGTTTTTCTTAAGGTTTATCCTTGGAAAGGTAATAATTTGAAAATTTTGAAGTATTAAATCTTATTTGATTAAACTACTGTGATAATTTATGGTATTTATTGGATAATGGAAGGTGTGATTCGATTCGCAAAGCGGGAAAAACTCAATCCGAGATACATTGGACCTTTTCATATCATTGAAAGGATTAGGCCAGTTGCTTACAGACTTGAATTACCCCTGGAGTTAGATCAGATTCATAATATATTCCACGTCTCGATGTTGAAAAAGTATGTTCTCAATCCCTCCCACATTTTAGAGACACCACCGATTGAGTTGCATGAAGATTTGAAGTTCGAGGTACAATCCGTTCATATTTTAGATCGAAAGGATCGAGTGCTAAGGAACAAGAGCATTCCAATGGTGAAAGTCTTGTGGAAAAATGCTCGAATGGAAGAGATGACGTGGGAAGTCGAGCGCCAGATGAGAAACCAATATCCACATCTTTTCTTGGAATCTGGTAAGTGAAATTTTGAGGTCAAATTTTATTTTAAGGGGGGGTAGTGTTGTAAAGCCTGACCTTATAAAATATTTGTCATGACATACATGTGATGGATAACATGTTTGCATGCTAGGAAAGTCTCCAAAAATTTACAAAAGTCGATATTGTACCTAGAGGTACAACAAAGTTGATTTAAGCCTCGAACTTGATCGAATAGAGATTTTAGGGTGAAATTGAAAATTTTAAAGTCCAGGAATGATTTAATATGGTGATTCGGAGTTCGAGGATCAATTTGGAGTCAAACTGGAATTTTCATAACTTAAGGGCAAAATGGTCATTTTACCACCCGAGGTTAAGATGTGAGTGTTGGATGAAATTTTTGACTAAAATTGATCAAGATTGACTATCTAGAACATAATTTGAGGTTGAGAAGTGAAAAATTGTAATCTTGGTATTTTTCGGAGCATAGGGGTAAAATGTTAATTTTGCCACCCCAAGAGTAAAACAGTAATTTTCCACCACCAGGACATTTGTCCAGCACATGGTCTTCCCTTATCCTCATTTTGACCTTTGACTAATCATGTGGTGGAGATAAAAGGTTTAAAATTTTTAAAGTTTTAAAAATAGACCAATAGAAACATGCCATGTGTCAAGCTTAGAATATTTTATTATTTTCTATAAAAATCAGCCTATAAACCCCTCATTTCTCTCCAAATATTCGGCCACACCAAGAACAAAAGGAAAAAGGAAGAGAACAAACCCTAGGTGGGGAATTTGAAGAGAAAAAGTGTGAAAAATCAAGGAAAATAAGTGAAAAAGGTAAGATTTTTCAATTGAAACTTGAAATCTATTTTCCTTAAGCATTTCTCCTTACTTTTCATAGTTAAATTACATATTTTCATGATGAATTCATGGCTGGTCAAAATGGGTATGGAGAGAGAAAGATGTTGGATTGATTTGATTTTAAGTTATGTTAGTGTTTTTAGTTAGTTTAGCATATTTAGAAGCAAAACAACAAGAAAAGAATCCATTTTCCCCATGAATCTTCATTGGCCGAATCTTCCTTGATATTTGTGGGAGATGGATTGTTATTATTTCAAGAGAAATGGCTTAGAAAATGATGAATAATGGTGAGAAAATTAAGTAGGAAAAATCACGGTGTTAGTGCACTGTAATGGCCAAATTTTTCCATGAAGAAATGGGAAGGTTTTGATGTTGAAATTGGCGTTATTTAAATAATGTTTGGTGAATTGAGGTATTAGAAAAGAAATAGAGTAATTTGGGATTAAATTGGACGCGTTAGTAATTAATCGAGTGATAAGACGAATTTGGCCGGTACCGAAATTTATATGGTTATTCGTGCATTTTGTATTCCATATCATACATTAGTAGTCTAAATTAGTTTAATTTTGATTTAGTACCAATGAAGTAAGTTTCTCGATTTTGTACTGTGTTAAGGTGGTTAGTCCTCCGATAAAGGCAAGGGAATTGCACTCGAGGACCAGTAATCTGAGTACTTCGAAAATCCCCATTCTAGACATTGTGAGTAACCTTATCATCATTTTAATTATCTAAAGTATGTTTTAACTCGGTTTTGGTGAAATTTTATGAAAATGAGTTAAATGGCAAATTTTAGGTTTTATAAATAAAAATGTGTTTAAATGAAAAGATTTTATAAATTGTCTTGAAACGAAATAACGATTTTGAAAATAGAGTAATTGGAGACCACCGGTATGTTGTAAATTTATGATTGGAAATTGATGGCTTATGTTATATTGTTATTGTGTTGGCATGACTGGCTGGGCTGTGTTTTATGAATTGTATGAATTGTTTTATTTTACCCTTGCAGGCTGGGTAGTAAAATATTAGCCCTGTCATGCTATCAAAATTTTATTGTATGGTGGGTTTAGCTTGCTGCAGTAGGCGGATTCTGTGGACCAACCTATTAGAGGGGCACGAAATCCGGATATACATATATGTACTTCGGTCTGAGAGGCACGTAGGGTATCTCTTGAGGTATGGATAGAGTTCACGTCACGTTGAACCACCTCGTGATGATGAACTCCGTTAACGCCAAGGAACGACTGTCTTTTTCAAACTAATAATTTGTTTACGTGTATACAAAATTTTTAACAGCCTTGGCAGACTTAGTTAGATGCCTCGTCCAAGGTATCCCCGAGAATGATTTTGGCAGGAGCCAAGCTTTTAAAATACTCATAAGCCATGTTGATTATTTAAATGAAATGAGTATTTATGTTATGAAAAATATATTTAGATGAAATGTTTTAATAGTCTCCTTTTACTCGACTTTAGATCTTTTGAATGATATTTGTTTACTCACTGGGATTTTATAATCTCACCACCCTCATTTCCATCCATTTCAAGCTCAGATTAGACTGTAGATAGCTGATCTCATCGAGGACTACTATGGGATTTGCATTCTTTAAACTGTAGGTTCACAATCCTCTTTACTTTTGTTTATTAGGGGGCCCACTTGTTATTGTAAATTAAATTTCGTACTCTAGATATCTATACTACTGTATGTAGGAATTTATTTTGCTTTGACGCTATAAAAATTATTTACACAGTGTTTTAAAAATATTGTTTTATAAGAAAATAGAATATTTTACTTAATATTTCTTTTATTTTTCTATTATATCCAAATAAGCATAATTTCATTTTAAATGAAGATTTTAGACTTTTAAACTTATTTTGATTATGAATTATGTGTTTTGTACTTGTATATTACATTTTAGCCAGTTTCAAAATTTTTGGAAAAAATGACCAAAATACCCCTGTGAGACGAAAATTATTATTTTATTTGTTTTAAGTTGGAAACAGTTTAAAATCTTTTAGAATGTGGTAATTGGCAACAATTACTCATAGGGGAAATGATAGGCTGATATTAAAGCCTTGCGGGGTTCCGGTTGACATTTCGGGTAATGAGTGTCAATCAGGGCATCGCGGCGGTTGTCACGGGCTCGAAGGGAGTTCCGGGTCATGACACATTACTACAAGAACTAAGCTAAATTATTATCAAAATTAAGCTCAAATGACTCTATATCATAGAGTTATCAAACACATAATGGGTTTTGTCTTGCCCTAACCCAATAGAGGTGGGGTTTTTTTGGTTTAAAATTGGGGTAGATGTTGGTTGTGTCGGTTTTGACAATTAAAAAATGTCAAAGTATCTATAGGTTCTTATATTATGATGAGTTTTCGTTAATTTAATTTCTCTATCTTAAAACTGGTTAATTTAGTCCCTATAGCTATATTTTGAGAGTTTGTATAATCGAGTTTCTCCTCTAAAGCCGTCCAAACTAACCATTAATAGTTTAAACAAAAGCCACCCAGATAAATACAATATAAACAAACCCATAGCAAAAAACCATTACTCCAACAAACTCAACCATGACTCTTACTCCAACAAACTTAAGCAAGGCAGCAAATTAAGATTTTCAAATTATATATATAAAAGTAGAACAATGACTGGCCAATTGATATACAAATCTAAGACCCACACAAGGTTTAGGGTTTAGGGTTTAGTTTGTTGCCATGTCAATTAATTCTACTTTTATTTATGATTTGGTTGACATGTCATGGCTGACATGGCTTGGCAAACTAAACCCTAAATCCTTTATAAAATAAAGATTTGAGTTTGTGGGCCTTTAGTATATATATCAATTTGATAATCATTACTTTATTTTTATTTATAATCTAGAAATCATAGTTTGTTGTCATGGTTGAGTTTGTTGGAGTAACGCTTTTTTTGTTGTGGTTCTGTTTATATTGTGTATATCTAGATGGCTATCTTTTGTAAAAATGGATATTGTACATGGGTTATATTTTTACTCGATTTTTGTTTTGGCAGAAGGTACAAACCTCTTGAAAGGATTAAGTGACGTACATTCTGTTTTTTTTATATGCTAGGGTGATGTACATTCTATTTTTTTGGTATGCTAGTGGCTATGGTAGAACCATAAGGTCTTTTTGTTAAACTAGGGTTTTTTGATTGAAAGTTCTTGGATTACTCCACTGAAATGAGAATTTTCTAGTGATTTAGGAACATTTATTAGCCTTTCAAAAAGAAAGTAGTGTAATTAGTTTGCATAATTTTGTTTGTACAAATGGAAAGTTAATGGTTTTTAATTAGTAAAGAATAACCTTTTGATGTGTAAAAGTAAAATTTTAGTACAAATGTAATGCTAAACAAAAACTGGTAAAAGTACTCAATTTAGTCCCTATATGATAAATCTTTATTTAATTTAGACCCTGTATTCTACAATTTTGTTTAATTTAACCTTTATAACGTAGCACCAAAATAATGACGTGGGAAAAAATTTCAAAAAAAAATATGCATCAAAAAGTTTTTTGGGCATGCCACATCATTGTTGCCATATCTACATGTCAGTGTCACGTCAGCATAGTTAGCCATGTTAGTGCCACGTCAGCTCTATTAAGAATTAATTTTGATGACGGTAGGGAGAGGGACTCGATTGCACAAAATCTAAAAGTAGATGAATTAAATTGACCAGTTTTAGGGTAAGGGGACTAAATTGACGAAAACTCCATAGTATAGGGACTTATTCGGTACTTTGACCATTAAGAAAAGTCGAATTAAGGTTTCTAGTGCCCTCTTTGAGGTATATAGAAAAATATTATATTTTATATTATATTTAATTATTATATTTATTGTTATTATAGTATACGAATAAAGTTATTATTTATTGTTAATCAGAGGTATTAACTTAATAATATAACATATTTAAATGTAATTAAGATGTAATTTAAATTAAAAAATAAAAATTTACTTGAAAATTAAACTAAAATAATTTAAAAGAAAAATAATTTAGAGGTAGGGCAAGTCGAACGTAGGTTATATAAGTTTTTTGCTTCAAGATTGGGTATTAAAGTTCATAATCTAGTGTTAGGGTGGAGCTGGTTGCCTCTTTACTATTGAGTGGTACCTTTGAAAATACCAATAAAAGATGTAAGCTTTTTTTTTTCAAAGAAAGTAACCTACTAAATGAATTAAATAAAATCCTAAAAAATCATACACTTGAGAATTTTAAGGACAAGTAAGATGAGTTAAGATGAAATTAAAAATCAAATTTATGAAAGAAACAAACAAATATGTTAAAGAATTTTTATTCAATTTCCAAGATGGCACTGGTTACGTTATATTTTAAATATATATTTTAAAATTTGTAGGTATGAGTCGCATTTCATTCAAGATATTATTAAACAGATTCAAAATAAACTCCATCACACCACTTTATATGTCCCTCCCTATTTAGTTAGAATAGATTTTCTCGTGACATGCATTAATTGGTGGTTAGGAGATGGATCAAATAAGGTTGGCGTAGCAACAATTTTTGAAATTAGAAGGATTGGGAAAACAACCATTGCCAAAGTTGTTTACAATCTTAACATCCAAAAATTTGAAAGTTTCAGTTTCCTTATTGATGTTAGAGAGACTACTCAAGAACGTAATGGCCTGGTTCATTTGCAAAGACAACTTATTTCAGATCTTGAAGGGTAAAGTAAACAAAATACACAATTTAAATGATGGAATCACCAAGATCAAAGAAGCTTTACATCGTAAACGTGTGCTTATTGTCTTAGATGATGTGGATGATTTGGAAAAAAATAACTAAAATAATTGGAGCGCAAATTCCTTTTCATCCATGAAGTAAAATCATCATAACTAGTAGGCATCGATGTCTACTGAGTGATCCTTTTATTAGGCACATGTTTGATTTTGAAGCATCTTCAACTTATGGAGACTTATGCAAGGTATTTGGGGTAAAAGAATTAGCTTTCAATGAATCCTTTCAACTTTTTAATTGGTATGCCTTCGGACAAAATGATCCAATTGACAATTATATAGAACATGCGAGGAGTGTAGTGAAACACTACGGTGGGCTTCCATTAGCTTTTCAAGTTTTGGGTTATTCTCTACCTGGTAAAAGTATAAATGCGTGGAGAAGTGCATTAGAGAAATTGAAAGTAATCCCTGATAGCAAAATTCAGAAGATTATAAGAATATGTTATGATTCCTTGCAAGATAATCATGATAACAGTATATTCCTTGACATAGCTTGTGTATTCGTCGGGAAGGATAGAGATTACACAACTACAATTCTAGATGGTTGTGATTACTGTACAACAATTGGTATTGAAAATCTCATAAATAGGTCTCTTTTGGTGGTTAATGAAAAAAACAAGCTAATGATATACCAAATGATTAGAGATACAGGAAGGAACATTATTCGTCAAAAATCTTCTGACCTTGGGAAATGAAGCAAGTTGTGGCATAAGGATGCATTTGACATATTAAGAGAGAAAATTGTAAGAAAGACTTCATTTTCTTCTATTTTCTTTTATGTAATATATTTTCATATGTCCTACTTTTTTAACTAAATTATTTTTTCTCCATCAGGGTACAAAAACAATCAAGTGCCTCACCATTGACCTACAAAGATTGTTGGAAGAAAAGTAACAAAAAACAACTGCAAATCATTCAAAAAATCCATTTCTCAATTCGAATGAGGTAGTTATAGAAACTAATTCTTTTGTAAAGATGAAAAGACTTAAACTACTTTAGCTAGATTATGTAAAACTTAAAGGAGACTACAGTGACTTTCCGAGATGCTTAATATGGTTATGTTGGCATGGATTTCCTCAAGATTATCTTCCTACAAATTTAGACATTTCCAGTTTAGTTGTTCTTGAAATGCGCAACAGTAGCCTCAAACGTGTTTGGAATGATACAAAGGTGTGATACTATATAATTTCTCTTTATTTTTTATGAAGCAAAAACAAAATTATATGGCTAAGTGTTTTTTTCCCTTTCCTACAATACTTTCTTCCAAATTTGAAGATCCTTAATCTCAGTCACTCCCATAGCCTTCTTAAAATCCTTAACTTATCAAGTCTTCATAGTCTTGAAAGGTTGATGCTGAAAGATTGCATAAAGTTTACTGAGGTTGATCAATCCATTGGTGAGATAAAGACTCTGACTGTTTTAAACCTTAAAAGTTGCAAAAGTCTTAAGAAACTTCCACGGACAATTGGTTCGTTAGAATCTTTGAAGGAGCTTATTTTAATTGGTTGCTCAACATTTAATGATATGCCTAGGGATTTGCAGAATATGAAATCATTGAGGGTGCTTAGCTTAGATGGAACTGCTATATATGAATCAAATTCGTGGTTGTCTTGGCTATCACTTAACAAAAGCAAAGAATTGGGTTTCTTTTGGGCAACTTTGCCATATTCTTTAGTAAAGTTGAGTCTTGAGAGTTGCAGACTATTTAATGATGTTATGCCCTCTGATTTGAGCTACTTACCGTCCTTGAAACCATTAAGTTTAAGTAAAAACCTAATTCATAGCCTTCCCGAGAGCATTATCCGCTTTTCAAAGCTTAATGAACTTTTGCTGACTTGTTGCAAAAAGCTCCAATGGCTTCCAAAGCTTCTAACGAGTGACTTGCATGTGATAATGTCTCAATCGTTGCACAGAATTTCAAGTCTGCCATGCTTATTAAATTTGAAAAGGTGTATTGTCTTTAGTTGTGAAAAGCTAATTGAGGTTGAAGGTGTGTTCAAGTTGGAACCAATTAAAAACTTTAAAGTGGAATGAATTGAAAGCTTATTCAACATGGATTCGATTGGAAGCATTGAATTGCAAATTTATAACTATCTTATGTACACAAAAATGGTCACTACCCCTCAGGTCTTTTCTCAATCTACTAAAACTTTTTATGTTCTTATTTTACATTATTCAGTACTTTCATAAATAATAGTTTCACTGTCAAACCCTGCTTTGTAAAATAATTATAATGTCATTCACATGTTCGATAGAATGTTTGTATATTTAAGAAATTCGAGAAATCGTTAAAATATGATATTGCCCTTAATGGTACTATTAAGTCGATTAAGCCTCGAATTAGTTCAAATAGGAATTTTAAGGTGAAATTAAGAGTTTCACAGTTCAGGGATGACTCAAAATGGTAATTCGGAGTTCGATGATCAATTCGGAGTCAAATCGAAATTTTCACTGTATAGGGGCAAAATCATAATTTTTCCACTCGCTGACAAATTTTGAGATTTTGAGAGAATTTAGATCACATTTGACAAATTAGAGAATGGTATGAGTATAAGGGATGAAAAATATGTCTATGGGCAATTTTTCAGTTTTTGGGGTAAAAACGTAATTTTTCACTTTACGGGGGTAAAGTGTAATTTTAAAAAATTTACTCCACCAAAACTTTGGAAAAGTCTAGAAATTTCATGGAAGACATGGATAAGTGAAGAGGATTGAGTGGTAGAAAAAGAAAGTCAAAAAGATGGCTAGAAAAAAATAAAATAATAAAATATTCAAAAGGTAAATAAAATAATAATATTTTATTAAGCCTATTAAAAGGCTTGAAAATTCCAGAATTCTTCATTGGGAGGGTCAGCCAAAACCAGCAGGAGAGAGAGAGAAATAAGAACAAACCCTAGAGTGAGAAAATTCAAAGAAAAAGTGTGATTTTTCAAGGAATCAAGTGTTTAAAGGTATGATTTTTCAAGCTTAGCTTAAGATTTATCATTTCCATGCATTTCTCCTTATTTTCCATGGTTAAATTATGTGTTTTGATGATGGATTCAAATCTGATCATATGGGTTTAGAGAGAGAAAGTTGTTAGATTAATTTGATTTTGAACTATGTTAGTGTTTAGTGTTAGTTTAGCATGTTTATGAGTAAAACAACAAGAAAAATATTCATTTTCTCCATGAATTTCTCTAGGCCGAATCTAGCCAATGGTGTGTGAGGATGAGGTTGACTTTATTTTAAGAGAATTAGATGGAAAAATGATGAATTATGAGGTTGGAAATTAAATGAGAATTTTTGGTGCAAAAAAATTGAAATTTTTACCCACTAGGGGTAAAAGCGTAATTTGTGGTCCGAACTGATAAATTGGACCACATTCACAGTCATTGAGGTATTGTGGATATAATTGGATAATTGAAATTGAAATGGATGGAATTGGAGTTGAATTGGAGATTTTAGAAATTTACACCGTGTATAGGCAAGTTAGGTCGGACACTGTGATTAAGCGATTGTCCAAACATTTCACACCCTATCTAGTGCATACGCATGGATAAGAGCCTGAAATAATATATATTGATTTGACACAAATTATTGAATTTTTTGTGTCATGTATTGTGGATAGGTGGTGAGCTATCTGATACGAGTAAAAGACTACACCCGAGGACCGAGAATAGGAGTATATCTACTCCTAGTACAGTGAGTAAACTTACTATCGTCTTAATTATCTAGAGTAGATTTATTTAATTGTGTGATTTTATGGAAAAATGGTTTAATTGGAAAATTATTGTGTTTTATGGGAAAATGAGATTTTATAAAATTTTTAAAAATCTAATAATGATTTCAAAAATAGAGTAATTGGAGACCTATACTATGATTGTGTTGTTTATCCATGATTTTACATTAAATGGCTTATGATAAATGAGGGTATGACTGGTTATTTTTATGATTTAAAGAATATGTGAACTTCTTTGATTTGCCTTGAATGTGTTAAGTGAGCCATGTCATACTATTATGATTTTATTGGTTGGTGGATTATAAAGTGGGCACTGCAGTGACGGGGGTTTCGTGGGCCAGCCTAATTAGAGGGGCACGGTTCTCAATTATTGAGCTTACCTCGATTGAAGAGGCGCGTAGGATAACTCCCGAGGTAGGATTTGAGTACACTTCACGCTGGCCACCACGTGAAAGTGGGACTCAACCAACGCCAAGGAACGGCTGTGTTGTCAGAGGTGAAATGTGTTTGTGTGTGTGTGACAATAAACAGCCTTGGCGATCTCGGTAAGATGCTTTCGCGAGGTATCCCCAATAATGGATTTTTGGCAAGGGCCAAGTTTTTGAAAAGTGCATAAGCCATGTTGTGTAGTTTGATGAAATCTAATTATTTATATGGGTTGGGATGAATTATTTTAATTGTCTCCTATTACTCGGCTTTAGATTATTTTGATGATGTCTGTCTACTCACTGAGATTTTATAATCTCACCCCTTCTTCCTATACATTTTTCAAGCTCAAAATAGGCAGTAGACTGTCAATTGCATCGAGAAGTAAATTTCGGAGTTACATCCTAGAAAGCAAGGTTATAGACTTAAACCTTCTCAGTTATTTGGGGGCCCACGTGTCACTGTAAAAGTAATTTTATTCTTCAGTTATTTAATTTAAAATATGTATGAATATATTTAGCTTCTACACCATGTTTTTTGCGAGTTTTGGTATTTTCGAAGAAAAATGATGAAAATGCCTCTGTGAGCCAGAAAGTAATATTTTATTGTTTTGATTTGGAAAGAACTTATGATTTTTTTTGAAATGTGAGATTTAATAACTATCGCTCACTAGGGAGATGCAGAAGCTGATGCTAAGCCTTGCGGGGTTTCGATCGGCATTCGGGGTAATGAGTGCCTATCGGGACGTCGCGGCGGTTGTCACTGGCTCGATGGGAGTTCCGGGTCGTGACATTCACTATTTCAGGTATTTCATGAGGGTCGCATAACTAGCTGTTTTCTTTCCAAAAGTGGGGTTCCAATCTCGTTTGAGCATCACTGTAAAGGATCTAAAATTTGTTTTTCATTACGACAAAATCCTGAGTGATAAAGTTAATTGGTTGAACTTATAAATCGAATATTCTCTCATAAGCGATGATATTTTTGAATTTCCACCATCAATGTATATTGTTAATGAGACTAAGGAGTTGATGTGGGCTTATTTATCAAATTTCATTGAAATTCCTAAAACCAACAATAACACAATCTATAGCTAATCCACTAGCCAGTAAAAGACTATCAGATAGAAACTGGTGACTTGGTGAGCTGTAAATTACTGTCTTCTATTTTGGACATAATAGAATTTGGTGTTATATATGTATCAGAGAAAAAGGCTATATATGAAGATGACTCCCGACTATACTATCAAGGTAAGACTTTAAGTAATAGTATTTATAAAAACCCTTGTTTTGGCTTTACTTTATACTAGAAAGACAGCCCGCGCGATGCTGCGGGGTGTTAATTAGATGAAAATTTTTTCAATAATAGAAAGATATTTATGAAGTAAATTAGTTTTCATACATAATAGTTGATTGCATATAGAGGAGAAAAGAAATTTGTACATTTGTGGAGAATTGGAGTGTTTGAAGAACAGAAGTAATAGAAATTGTGTATTACATATTTGTAGAGTAAGAGGTGTTTATGTAGTTCTTGAAATATGCATACAAAAATGCCGTAGAGATATTGATAGTAGTGGCAAAATAGTAGCATACAAAATTTTGTCATTGTGATATTATCTGTTGATTTTTTTCATATACATTGTTGTAATATGTACATACAAAATATACTAACAAATAGATAAAAACCAAAGACCAGAATGTAGATAAACCAAGAAAAACAAAGAGTATTCCAGAAGCTAAACATGTCTTTTATAAACAAAAAGAAATCAGCATAATATTTATAATACAAAAAGACAAAAGAATTCAAAGAACTGAAAAATAGTGGCACAAACTCAAATAACCGATCAATAGCAGTCCCAGCATTACCATAAAAGTTAGACAAAAAGTCAAGCCAACTGACAATTGACATGATCAAGTAAGAGGATATAAATCTGCATATACTTTATCCTTTTCTTGTTTCCAATGATCAAAACGACATAGTTTCAAAAGCTAACAAAATTCTAACAGCCAAACCCAACCTCTCACAATGGCACATGAATCAAAATCTGCAAAATAAGTTAAATATTTAATGATCCTAAAAATTTTCTGATTTTATCTATCAACAACATAAGAATATGATGAACTAATACTGCTAGAACCACAATTTATGAACACATATAATCACAACTTATATCAAGCGATGTGAACCAAAAATAAATGGAATATGTAAAAACCTTGAAAATAAAACAATGGCAAGTTCAAGATGGCACTCCCTTCCCAAAAGGCAAAACTGTGCCGTGTATTATCAACCTCCACCATATCTATTGGACAAAACTCAATCTGAAACTATTTGCATAAAACTGACGAAAATCTTTATAATGGTAAAATAGAGAGAATGATTACCACCCAGATATGAATGTAAAGAAGTCAAATCGGTATTGCAAGTAAACTTGTTATTTCAAGAAACGCCACTATAGTATGAAAAAACAAAGTTAGATATCAATAACAAACCGTAGCAATCAAACTCAACAAAATCTAAAAAATGCTTTAATTCAAACTAAATACTGTTCAATAATTAAGCGTAGCATTTGTTTTTTCACTAAATGACTAAATGTTCAAAAATAAAATAGAAAAAATAATAAAATCAGCTTCAAAAAGAGTTTAGTCTGCAATATTAATAAATTTAATATTTCCTAAACCACTCCCTCAGTCCAACCAAAATTAAGGAGACTGTGATAAAATGATAATAAATTGTAATTGCCATGGCAAACAACGAATCATATGATGCAAAAAAAGATGATATGGTTGGAGTGCTTACGTCCCGTCATGATTATCATCAAATGATTCTGAAAGACCTTCCACTTCTTGGATCTATAACTCCTAATCATCCAGCTCAAAAATCTATTCGATTTGTCACCTCTCTACTTTCTCTTCCATTTCCTTCTTTTAAGTGCTTTGTTGTTTTTTTTTTCTTTTTCCTCTTTTCACTATGTTGTCCCAGCCATCACAATCGACCCCCGCCTCATAGCAATTTTCCCTCGAGAAATTGAAGAATTGTTCGTTCCTTCTTCGCCCACTCTCCTCCCAATCAACCAAAACAATTGATTACCTTTTCTTTCCCCATTACGTAACCAAAAACAATCATATTCCTCTCTCCTTTGCTTCCTTTAAAACTTTCAACCATTATCGCTCTTCATCACTTCCTCTTCAACATTTTTTGTCTTCCTTCTTTCTTTTGTCAATAACTTTCGACTGTCCCTATCTTCCTATTCTTCTTCTCCTTTCGTTGGATACAAATGGAACAATAAAAAACCTAAAATGACTCCCTTGCTATTGTTGTTGCCTTTTCCTTGAACCCAAACAGAAGGAAAAAAAATTCCCTTAAATGCTTCACCGTCCTCAGCTAATGACAGGAAAAAACAATCTAGCCACACTAAAGGAGCAAAATGGTGTCGTTTTGATCAAAGAAAGGGGTAGAGGACATCAACTAACATTCTCAAAAAGTCGTCATTTGGATGCCAGAAAAAAAAATAGAGCATCCAATTGAACGACACTTGTCATTCAATTGAGCATACAATTGAAGGGAATTGAAACAGTACCACCGGATCCCCCTTTTATATATAGTATAGATATCAATAGTTTTATTTATAACTTGCTATCTTCATGGAAATGTTTTACATTAATCTATTAATATTTGAAAACAAAAAACTATTTTTTATATACATCGGATTATATCTAATTATGAACTTTTTATGTAATCAAGTAATTTAACTAGTAACCCCGCAAAGTTAATTATATTTTGTAATTAATTTGATAATTCAAAATTTTAGGTCATAGTTACTTATGTTGTTTTTCACTTGTAAAATCCATAAAAAAAAATATATAAAAAAGTATATTTGATGATTTTAAATTAAAAAAAAAATGAAATGAGAGTGCACCACCTTGGCTCATGACCCAAGAAGAAAAGTTAGAAGATAGTCGTCATGCTTGACATTGTAGTAAATACATTCAAGCACTAAACTTTCCATCTAGGCTTGAATGCTACACTCAATTGATCTCGAGCTCAAGCTCAAGCTTCAATTTTTAGGGTCAAATTCAATTTGAAGATACTATTTTAATAAAAATATATATTTATATAGTTTCTATTTTTATTTTTAAATTTATTTAAAATATTAATATAAAAATATTTTTAATATTTAAAATAATAAATAGTAAAATTAATAGGCCTTGTTGCCCAAGCTTAAGGTTTTGAATTGTTAATTAGACTTGGTCTATCCTATAAACAACTATAGATGCTTGCTTTAAATCAATATAATTTACAAATCACTTTAGGTTAAGTATAGCCATAAATATAATAAGAACGGATGATGTTAGGATTGTTGGACTAGACAATGTTATAAGGTATTGTTCCTTTTAGGGCCTACATTAACAATATTATCATTTTGAAAAAAAGGCACCTTATGAGGGAACATGCCCTTATTTATAAAGTAAAATCTAAGCTTTGGCTCTTAAAGATGTGGATCCTAGCTTTCTGAAAAAAAAAAAAGATGTGAAATCTTTTCCCCTCAACGCTAACCCCCAAACGAGAGTAGATTATGTTTTCTTTAAGGGGCAAAGTTTGAGGGGCAAAGTATAGGAGTCTCACAAGCAAAGCCCTTTGTTAATCTTAGAGTTGTTGGATTGCGTTCGATCATGAGATATTATCCATTTTGAGATCCACTGTTGTGATTTTGTTCTTTTAAGAAAAGACACCTCATAGGGCCCTTACTTATAAGTTTGCCATAATCTAGTTCTTGGTTCTTAAAATTATGAGATCTCTCCTCCTTAACAGTGACCTTTTCACTTATAATATTGTCCATAGTTGTATACATATGATCTTAAGCTACATAAATTAGATGTAGCACTTTCTCATGTATTCTCATCCTTTTTCCTATTATTTGAGCATGAGTCTTGTAAATTAATAATATTAATTTTAAGTTGGATGCTAATTGTAAAATTTAACCATTTTTTTGCACCATTGTATTATATCTATAAGGGCTTGATTTATTGTATTTCTAAATTCAATTTATTTATACAGGAATTCTCATGGAAACATAATATTTGATGATTAAAATTGTATGATAATAGCATATCAATTTCTCACATCTTTTAGACAATGAAGATACTTGGAGAGAGATTGAGTTGAAAGTAAATAAAGAGTTACTCAAATTGGGCTCTAGTGGAAATATAAAAGTGCAAATTGACAATTATTTAGAGGAATAAAAAATGATTGCTTCCCCTCATGTTTCCTTGATTTCCTTTCTAACGTTTTTTGCTTATTGTTCTTTTCTTTCTTTTTATAACTTATAATTAATTTAATATTGTTATAGGTGTTATATGATTGCGGAATAATTAGCATCTATGATAAATACAGCTTTCCGAAGGATAGGTGCAGCGGTAGCCATCATGTTGTCGGGAACAAAATTTCATTTGTAGTGGCCCGAAGCTCTGGTGAACATATTGGCTATCTAAACTTTGTGGCCATTCTTTTTGCTGAAGACAATAAAATATTTGATTTTCTATCATGTATTAAGATTGTCAACAAGACCAAAGATACTAAGTGGATCTATCATAAACGTTTCGTTGGAATTCCTAAAGCCAAGAACAACATTTATTAGTTTAATTTATGGAGATTTTTGAGTAAATTTGAAGATGGTAATCAAGTGAGCTGTACTTTCTGATTTATGTGTAAAATGATGTGTCATTGATCTCAAATATGAACCAGATGATGACCTTCTACATAAACGAAACTCTAGTTATCAACAATTGCAAGATAAAACTATAAGTTCTTACTGGCTTTTTTCACTTTTTTTATATCACTTGTCCATGTCCCAAAAAACTTTTTATAAGATTAAGAGTTTAGACAAATTAGAGTAATTATATGTACATCTTGTCCGAGCAAACAAGACAATTCATCTACCTTTTGTTGTAATTAAAAGATTCATGCCCTCATATCAATGCAAGAATTGTCATTAATAGCAAAGCTTTTTTTAAAAAAATTTCATATCACCTCCATGCTATTATTTCTCTATCTTTCTGGTATCTTAAGGTCTTACCTATTACCATGCCTTTGAAAAATTAGTCTTATATATGACTTAACCAAATCAACAAGCCAAAATAAAAAGGATAATCTAAACCAAGTTGTAAATTTTGATTTCTATTTTAGAAAAAAAGTCAAACCAAATCATATTATAATGAAAATCAAATTTTTTATTTACATTTTGAAAATGTTTTAAGTTTTTTAAAAATGATCTTTGGCATATCTTTGATTGTGTAAACTTGCTCAAGATTGGTTTAATCATCAAAGTTTTCTTTGGAACCTCTTTCACAAGTTTTGAAAATAATTTTCCTGTCTAATATTGATTATTGAGTCTTTATAGTCAATTATATGTTTATTTAAATAGTTTTGAATTAAGTCGATTGATAATTCTATTTTATAGAATTATTTTAGTCCAATTTTGTTATTAAATATTAACTAAGTCCTTAATTTTCAATTATAATTTAGTTTGTCACGACCCGGAACCTCCCTCAGGCCCATGACAATCGCCGCAACGTCCCTGATTGACACTCATTATCCGGAATGCCAACCGGAACCCCGCAAGGCTTACATATTAGTTTCTTTCCTTTCCTGTGAGCAATCGTTGTTAAATATCTAGTTTTTAGAGAATATACATTATTTTAGATCAAAAACAATCAAAATAAAATTTTCGCCACACA
>NC_030855.1:14358804-14399120 GCF_000208745.1 Theobroma cacao
TATCAATTACGTATGACCAAATAAGTCGATACCCTTTTGCACTAATTTCGAAGCTTTGATGGCCGCGATTACACAGGACGGTAATACTCGACGTTTCCCTACAAACACAATCTTTGCTCCCTCTGAATTTCGAAGAACAACTTCCTTTCGGAAACAATCCACGTTCTCCCGATGTGCAGTTAACCAGTCCATACCCAATATTAGATCAAAATCTAGGATTTCTAGAGGAATTAAGTCACCCCTACATTCTTCCTCGCCTACCCTTACCCCACAATCTCTATAACAACTGTTTCTAACTAGCTTTTCTCCTAAAGGGGTGTGAATTACAATTTCTTCCTCTAATGGTGACAGGTTTCTATCAGCAATTGATGCAAATGTGGTGCTCACATAAGACCTATCTGAGCCAGAATCTATCAAAACATAAGCATCTTTATCAAATAAAGACATAGTACCTGTCATTGCTCCAGGTCGAACCCGTGCCTCATCTTCCGTCACAGCGAAAACTCTTGTCAAGGTACGAGTCTGTGGTCTCGAAGGTGGATGTGCCGGGGTATTACTCTCCACACCGGACCGTATGGCTACTCCCTGTCTCGGTGGTAACCTAGAAGAATCTCTCCTCTGCATATCAGTGTGAGCTGGTGAAGATGATGCAACTACCGTGGCTCATCCTAACCGTGGGCAATTACTCCTAATATGACCCGTCTGTCCACATTGGAAACATCTTGTTGGCTCTCTACATAGCCCACTATGATAATTCCCACAATTTCTGCATCTGTCAGAACCTCCGAAACTCTTCCCAGAACTAGTCATAGCAGATCTACTAAACCTCGAAGGTCTCTGTTGTGATGGTGAAAATGGAGGTCGAGGAGATGTCACAGAAACAGAAGTAGTACTCCCTGAAATCACTAAGTCATTGCCTCTTTTTACTGGCTGACTAGAAGACATACCAGGATTCCTCCTTTTTCCAAACTCAGTCCGAATCCTCCTATTCTCAGTCGCGAGCTTCTCAGCTCGTAAAGCCATCTGTACCACCTTCTTATGCGGCTCCTTACCAGTCACTGTCATCCGCTCTCTAATCTCATTACGGAGCCCTTCCTCGAAATAACTGGCCTGATCCTGCTCAGATTTCACCAGATCCGGCACATATAACATTAACTCGTTAAAATGAGTCTCGTACTCCTCTACAGTTAGATTCCCCTGTTTCAAACTTAAAAATTCTCTCTTCTTTTCTTTTTGATGAAAATAAATGAAATACTGACCATCAAATTCCCTGAGAAAATCGAGCCACGTTTGAGGAGTAGTGGAACGGGACTTCACTGAATTCCACCAAGTACGAGCCCTCTTCTCTAATAATCTCGTAGCCACCATCAGCTTCATGTCGTCGTCTAATCTCATATCAGAGAGTGTCTCTGAAACCTGATTAATCCAGTCCTTTGCCACAGTGGCATCCAACTCACCCGTGAAAGACACACAACCAAGCTGTCTAGCCTCCTTTAGCTTTTTGGAAATGGATACATCTTGTACTAGTGGTGGAACTAAAGGAGTAACTGGTGGTACTATAGGTGGAACTTGACCAGTCGGAGCTCTACCAGCCATTGCGGTAAAGAAAGCTACCAATGCCTGTGCTGCCTCAGTGGGCATGGTGGGAATACCCGTAGGTGACGGAGGAGGTGGAGGATGTGGAGGACTATCGGCCTGCTCAGCAGTAGGTGCTGCCCGAATGGTAGACACAGCCGATTCTTCCCCTACTGCATCTAGCTGACGACGTTGGGAATGACCTTTTCCCCTCCCAACCGATCTAGTGAGAGGTGGGCGTCCGCGTTGAGGAGGCATAATAATCTATAAGAGAAAACGAGCAAGCTTAGGGAACCTTAGGCTCTATATGAAAATGCATGCATTCTATTCAACCTAACTTAACTTAATCCGGGGCCACACTGATATTGTAATTTTTTTAAACCACTTTAAAACCAAAAACTATTATCTTTAAAACCAAAAGCTCTTATCTTTAAAACCAAAAGCTCTGATACCAATAGAATTGTCACGACCCGGAACCTCCCTCAGGCCCATGACAATCGCCGCAACGTCCCTCATTGACACTCATTATCCGGAATGCCAATCGGAACCCCGCAAGGCTTACATATCAGTTTCTTTCCTTTCCTGTGAGCAATCGTTGTTAAATATCTAGTTTTTAGAGAATATACACTATTTTAGATCAAAAACAATCAAAATAAAATTTTCGCCACACAAGGGTATTTTGGTCATTTTTTTCTCAAAAATTTCGAAACTGGCTAAAACGTAATATACAAGTACAAAACACATAATTCATATTCCAAATGAGTTTAAAAGTCTAAAATCTTCATTTAAAACGAAATTACGGTTATTTGAATATAATAAGAAAATAAAAGAAATATTAAGGAAAATATTCTATTTTCTTATAAAACAATATTTATAGAGTTATACGTGAATAATTTTTATAGCGTAAAAGCTAAATAAATTTATACATACTGAAATACAGTAAGCCAAAATATTTAATTTAATTTACAATAACAAGAGGGCCCCCGAATAAACAAAAGTAAAGAGGACTGTGAACCTACGGTTTGGAAAATGCAGATCCAATGGTAGTCCTCGATGAGATCAGCTATCTACAGTCTATACTGAACCTGAAATGGGTGGAAAGGAGTTGGGTGAGATTTTGCAATCCCAATGAGTAAACAGACATTATCATAAATATCTAAAGGCGAGTAAAATGGAGGCAAGTTTAAACAACAAATTTCAACCCATTTCATAATGTTTTCAATTTATTTCTTAAACCATAAAATATTTGTAATTTACCAAAACAGTTGTTAAGGCTTATGTCTTTTATTAAAACAAGGCTCAAGCCAAAACTAATCCTCGGGGATACCTTGGCCGAGGCATCTAACCGAGTCCGCCAAGGGTGTTAAAATATTCACACGTGAAACACATTTTTATTTTTAAAACCAGCCGTTCCTTGGCGTTGGCCGAGTTACACATTCACGTGGGGGTTCGACGTGAAGTGAGCTCTAATACTACCCCGGGAGTTACCCTCCTCGCCTCTACAACCGGAGTAACTATATAACTGGGTTTACCGTGCCCCTCTAATAGGCAGTCCACGGAAACCCGTCACTGCAGTGACTAACCCACCAATTTTAATAAAATTTCGACAGTATAACGTGGCTTTTATTTATTTATCCAGCCTGCATAGTAAAACAACTTACATAAATTTCCCAATGCATTCACAAAATATAGCCACATATACTCATTTCTCATAAGCCATTCCTAGGAAAATATATATTTTTCAAGTCAATTTGTAGCCTCCAATTACTCAATTTCATAATCAATACAATATATTTTTATTTGTCACATTTATTCCTAAAACATCAAAAATCCCGTTTTAATCTCGTTCTCATTTCATAAAATACATAAAGGGCATTTAAAATAAACTCTAGATAATTTACAATAATAATAAGTTTACTCACCGTTTGTACAAACTAAAAGCTTTCTAAGCGCCCCGATCACTACTCGTCGGGTACGACTTCTTTGCCTTTTCCGGAAGGCTCTCCTCCTAGACACATTACAAAAATTTACACAATTCATCACATTGATGCTAAATCACTATATAATTAACTTAAATCCTATACTAATGCATGGTATGAAATGCAATAGCCTAAAACGGCTTAAACGCGGTATTAACCTATTTTTGGCACTTTGCCCGATAAATTGCTAACGCGCTCCATTTTAGCTCTAAATCATCCCATTCTCTCTCCAACATTTCTAACCATTAAATATCAGCCAATAACCTTCTAAAAACAACAAAATCAGCTCACTCCCTTCCTTGGAAAATTCGGCCAAAAATGGGACATTAACTCGGTTAATTTTCTACTTTGTTTTTCTATCACGTTTAATCGTTTTTCATCATTTTCTCTTCATTTCCCTTAGAATAAAATCAATTCATCATCATTGTACAGCATTGAGCATCCAGCCAAGAGTGGGTATTGTGAAAATTTAATGATTTCTTGCCCAATTTAATTTCTAAACACATTTAACTAACTAAAACTATCAATTTAACTAAAAATCAAAACCTAAAAATTTCAATTTCTCTCCCCTAGAATTTCGTCCAGCCCTTGATATCACTTTTTGATCTCTCTCCTCAAGCATGCTAAATGGAAATAAAGGCATAGGAAAGGTAGAAATCAAGCTAAAATCGAAAAATCTTACCGTTAGACGCGTAAACGGTCGAAAACCGCGAATTTCCCTTTGAATTTTCTTGTTTCTCTTTGGTTTTTCTTTTTTTCTTCCTTTCCTCTCTATTTCCTCTCTTGTTCTTCCTTATGGCCGGCCAGCACTCAAAATTTGGGTTTAAATGGGCTGACTTTTCATTAAAATAATATTATTTCATTAAAAAATGCCACATGTCACTTTCCCATTGGCCCATTTTTAAAATTTCATCCATTTGTTTCCAAATTTTCACCATACACTTGTCTCATATATTCATAGCTTAGATAAAATTCTCAGACTCATCCAAAGTCTCGGTGGAGTAATTTTTGAAATTTACACTTTTGCCCCCGTAAAAGTCAAAAATTACATTTTTGCCCCAAAAATTGAAAAATTGCCCATAGACATATTTTTCATCCCTTATACTCATACCATTCTCCAATTTGTCAAATTTGATCTAAATTCTCTCAAAATCTCAAATTTTGTCCGTGGGTGGCAAAATTACGATTTTGCCCCTACACTCCAAAAATCACCAGAATTAAACTTTTTCACTTCCTATCATTAAATTATACTCCGAATAGTTAATCTTGGTCAAAAATTTCACTCCATGATCAAATTATTATCTTAGGTGCCAAAATGACGATTTTGCCCTTGAATATCAAAATTTCTAATTTTACGCCAAATGAACCCTCGAACTCCGAACAATCATTTTTAGTCATTCCTAGACTATAAAATATTAAATTTCATCTTACAATTCCTATTTGAACTAGTTCGAGGTTAAATCAATTTAAGTGTACCGTTAGGTACAATATTAGGTTTCGTCTATTCTTAGGTACTTTTCTAGCGTAATAACATGCTACTCAATGCATGTATGTCATGACATGTATTTATAAGGTCGGGTTTTACATAGTTATTTTTAGTTGTTTTTATAATTAGTTTATTTTTAAGTCAGTTATTTTAATTTAATTTTATTTCTTTTAATTTGATTATTATTTATTAGTTTTTATATTTTTTTTAGGAACTAAAGAAATTGAGCTTAATTTTGGAAAATAAGGTGTTAAAAGACCCGAAAGTTTGCTTGCATATGCTTCAGTGTTTTGACCATAACTCATGCTACAGAACTCCAAATGATGCGATTCTTGAACTCCTCGAAAGCTAAGAGACAGAGCTACAACTTTTATGTGGATTACTTTATACAGTTCTGCATTGAAGATAGAGAAAATGACTCTGGAAAAAGGCTGGACGTATTGTGGCTGGAATTGTAATTTTTAAAGACTGACAATTGATGATTGGGCCTCTCATTACACTTTTAAGCCCAATTAAATCATAGGTCAACTTAGGGAACTATAGATTAAGTTTATTCGTATAAATAGGATATTTTTAAGAACATTAGGTTTGACAACTTTTGGAGATTCAAGAAGCTAGAAGTTGAGGTTGAAAATTGGGGAGAAAAGCAACAAATATTTGTTTTGTTTTCTTCCTTAGCTTTTACTTTTCTTGTTACTCGCAATGGTTGAATTTTATATAATGCTATTTGTGTTTGCAATCATGAGTAGCTAATTTTCTTTTTCTAGGATTGCAATTGAACTCACATGTAATCTGAATTTTTAATCTCTTTCTTACTTATTTTTAGTGGAATTGAATTGTGTTGGCTCCATTAGTTTTTGATGATAATAAAACACTCCCATTTATGTGTGTCTAATACCTTTACTTGAGTGTGCAGGAAATTAATATATGAAATTAATTTACTAACTCTCCAAAGAATATTTTTGAAAGAAAAAGAGGGATAAAATCAACAAGATGTAACCGTCTAACAAAAAGGAAGCTTATTGGTGAAACAAGGAAGAATGTTGGTTGATCAAAGTTTCAAATTGAAGAAATGGTGGGCTGAAGAGTTTGAGAAACAGAATCAACTTAGTCGACCAAGACAGTAGACTAACTGCTTTCTGCCAAGATCTGCAAATCAGAAACAGAATCAACTTAGTCGACAAAGTCAGTCGACTAAGAGCTCTCTGTCTGCAATTTGAACTAGAGCACTACAAGACAGATTAACGGCTAAAACTCATCCTCAACTGTTAACAGCCATAAACTGTCAAACTACCATCAAAGTTGCATCTCCAAGTACAAAAGGGTCTTCCAACAATTAGAAACGAGTTTTGAGAAGCCTTGAATGAGATTTGAGCTATAGAAAGTAGAAAAACCAGAAAAGCTTCACTGCACTTGTCTACACTTAAATGCCTACACTTTGCATTTGTATTTAACACTTAATCTTGTACCACTCAATCTTGTTCATGTGTAGAAGAAGATAATACAAGGAAATTGGAGTTAAATGAGTGTTAGGAGGACTAAATTAAAAAGAGAAGAAACTGGAGGGCAAAACGATAATTTTGCACAAAGTTTGGTCAAAGCTTTCAAAGGAAGCTTTGACTCTCATCTTTATCAGCCAAAACCATCCTTATCTCCTCCAGCAAGATATTTTCTTCTTCTTCTTGAAGCTTCCAACGCCATTTTCATGTCAAGTTCATTAAAATCAAATTTTTTTCATGTGATGTTCCTTGTTTCTTCTCATTTCCTTTCTTTTCTTACTTCTTTCTTCTCCAAACTTCTTACGCATTAAACCTGGAGCTTTTAACCCCAATTTCCAGCACATCTAAACCCTAGGAGAAGAAGAAAGAAAAAGAGAGAAAGGATGAAAAAGCTTGGTTTTGTAATTCAAGCAAGCTAAGATAAGGATTTTTGTGTTTTAAATTCATGGTTGGTTAAATTCTTGGAAAAAATAATGAGTGAATCATTTTGTGGCAGCTATGGTGGCCATGGGGGTAAGGGAATTATGAACTTTGTTGGGTGAAATCCAAGCTAAAACCAAGTGGTAAGCTTCATTCTATAATTTGAAGTCTATGATTGGTTTACTATGGTGAGAATGATTGTGTGCAATATGTAGTGTTATTGTGGTGTCATGGGTATGATTGGAAGGTAATTATATTAATTGGAAGTTGGAAAAGAAATGAATTGTGTGGATATATGTGTTGTTAGGAAAAGCTTAAAAGGTTATAGATGTTGGTGCGTATGAATGGATATTGATGTTATGCTTGATGGCAACATGTAAATGAGAATAGTGTTACATCTAAACTTAAAAAGTGTTTGATGGAAGTAAATTTGTATTTGCTATCATATGTTAGCTAATTGTTGTGGAAATGATGGCTAAACTTGATAAATATCCTTAAACAAGGTTAATATATATGTTAGAGTTATAAATAAGTTACCAGTATCTATAATCTAAAGAATTACGCAAGTAAAGGATATAGGCAACTTTGGTAAATATGTGTCAAGATATAAGTTAGTTGAATAAAGATTCATGATGGAAGGAAAAAGAGAAGTAGAAATGACGTACACTAAAGGTATTGCATTTGTATGGTTGCTAGGAAGTGCAAAGGTAAAGTTAGAGTATTGTGGTACTATGTCGGGGGAAATAACGAGCGACCGGCCAGTGAAAATAGTTAGAGACACCTCTGAACAAATAGCGACTTAATATCTCGTTGTTGCCAGGTGAGTGAACTTGCATTAAAATGTTCTGGGATATACACATTTATGTTTGATTGAATCCCCTAAAACATTTTATTGGTTTTTCTTTAAAAACTTGCACGGGAACAAGCCCTTATGGAATGTTTTTATGTTATGAAATGGATAGTGTGATGAATCCATGTGTTTCTATATAATATTGATATATATATATATACTATGTCATAAATAGTACATTGTATGACAAAATGCAACCGTGCATGTGTGGGGTGAGTGTGCACCTGCCGGTGATGACGGTGGTGAGGGAGATGGATGGTGATATTGCCCGTGTGCACGATATGGGGGGATGCACATGATGGCATTAGCTGTCCACGATGTGGGGGGATGCACACGATGATGATATCGCTTGTGCATGATGTAGGGGGATGCATAAAGCAATGGTATTGCTTGTGCACGATGTGAGGGGATGCACATGATGACTCCGGATATGTGCACAATGTGGGGGGATGCACATGAGCTGGGTGAGATGGTGGTGTATGTTCTTATATATATACATATTTACTATATAAAGATGTTTGGATTTAATATGTGATTGCATTGACTGTTGAGAACTTGAGTATTGTCAATGTGTTCAATTTAATGTGCAATGTGGCATGAGTGCATTTTTTCGGTGGTAGTAAAGCCCCTTGGATTTTATCTGGCCAGAATTTTGTTGCAGTGAGAATGCCTTTTCGCTGCGGTGAGAGTCAATCTATTATGCTTGACTTGCTTGAATGCTACTAAAGTTTTCACTTCTCAACTTCTTTGTTGTTCATGAGTCTTTCGTCATTAAGTGACTAAATGACCAAGGGTTTGAATGAGGGGTTTTTAAATAGAAATAAACTAAATTGCATAGTTTTGAACTTAAGTGCATCATGTTTTCTAAACTTTCCTAAACGTTGCTTGTTCCCTTCCTATGTTCACTCACTGAGTTTGTTCTCACATTTTTAAACCTTATGTTTTAGGTTTCCTAAGTTAAAGGTGATTGGATCCTAGGACGAGGTGCTCCTCCCTATCCATTGCTCGGTAGGTTTACCATGACATTAGATGTTAGCAACCGTGCCCAGAGTCACTCCGCTGACAATCAAGGTCCAATTATGTGTATATGAATACTTGATGTGAAATGTTAAGATTCATTTGCTAATCTATATATGTATATAATGGTTGATGATGCCATTATGAATGCATGATTGGGTTCTGTAAGTTGTTTTCAAAGGAACTATATTTGAACACTACGAATTTTGGATTTTTAAGAAATATGGATTAATGTATAAGATTATATAAATAGGCTTGCTTGGGCTTAGTGGGCTGAGCCCATTGGGCCCTTGCGCCGGTCATGGCTAAAAAATTGGGTTGTGACAATCCTATTTCTCATTTGATAAATTTCCTAGAGATTTGCGATACCTTTAAATATAATGGAGTAATTGATGATGCTATTAGATTGAGACTGTTTTCGTATTCTTTGAAGGATAAAGCAAAGAGCTGGCTTAATTCACTACTTAATGGGTCTATCACTACATGGGAAGACTTGGCTCTAAAGTTTTTAGCAAAATTTTTCCCGCTAGCCAAGATTGCAAAGATGAGGAACAATATCACCTCATTCACACAATTTGATGGTGAGTCCTTGTATGAAGCTTAGGAGAGGTTTAAAGAACTACTGAGAAGATTCCACAACATGGGATTCCTGATTGGTTGCAAGTTTAGACATTTTACAATGGGCTGGTTAGGTTAATAAAAACCACAATTGATGCTACTACCAGTGGGGCATTAATAAGTAGGAATGCTATAAATGCTTATAATCTGTTGGAAGAGATGGCCTCAAATAATTACCAATGGCCTTCAGAAAGGTAGAGTTCGAGAAAAGCTGTTGGAGCTTATGCAATTGATGCACTTGGCACCTTAACTGCTCAAGTAGCTGTGTAAATGGCTACATTGTCCAAGAAGTTTGACACACTGAAAGTTCATGCAGTTCAAAATTCATTTGTAGTTTGTGAGATATGTGGAGATGGCCATTCGAATGATCAATGTCCTTACAATTTTGAATTAGTCCAATTTGTGGGGAACTTCAATAGATAGAAAAATAATCCATACTCCAATACTTATAATCTTGGCTAGTGAAACCATCTCAACTTTTCATGGAAGAACAATGCAGGGCCTTCAAATCCAAAACCCATCATGCCTTTTAGTTTTCAACAACAAGCTAGACCATCAATTTCTGAAAAAAAGTCCCAAGTGGAAGAACTTCTCTTGTAATATATAAAAGACTGATGCTATAATTCAAAGTCAAGGAGCCTCCTTGAGAAATCTTGAGACCTAAATGGGATAACTTGCAAATTCCATCAACAATAGACCTCAAGGTTCTTTACCAGTGACACACAAATCAATCCTAAAGGTAAGGAACAATGCCAAGCAATCACTTTAAGGAGTGGAAAAGAAATTGAGGGGGTGAATGAAAAAGCAATCGAATCTAATAATGAACATGTTGATAAGGAAGGAATGTGTGAGAAAGAGATTGAAGTTGAACAGAAAGAAAATGACAAGGCTGAAAATCAAAGAACTTCTCAAGTCATCCATCCTTCACCACATTTTCCCTAAAGGCTCCAAAAGCAAAAACTTGAAAAGCAATTTCAAAAGTTCATCAATGTCTTCAAGAAATTACACATAAACATTCCTTTTGCTAAAGCTCTAGAACAAATGCCCAACTATTTCAAGTTCTTGAAAGACATCCTCTCCAAAAAGAGAAAGCTAGGTGAGTTTGAAACTGTCTCTCTTACAGAAGAGTGTAGTGTAATTCTCTAAAATAAACTGCCACACAAACTCAAAGATCCAGGTAGTTTCACAATCCCTTACACTATTGGTAATTTATTTTTTGCAAAAGCTTGGAGTGATTTAGGTGCAAGTATCAATTTAATGCCTTGGTCAATTTTTGAGAAACTTGGTTTGGGGGAATGCAAACCCACTTCTGTTACTTTGCAACAGGCTGATGCTCTTATGTGTACCCAAGGGGAATTATTGAAGATGTTCTTGTCCAGGTAGATAAATTTATTTTTCCAGTTGATTTTATAATTCTTGACATGGAAGAAGATAGGCAAATTCCAATCATCCTTGGGAGGCCATTCTTAGCAACTACTAGAGCTTTGATTGATGTTGAAAAAGGTGAGCTCACTTTGATAGTTCAAGACCAACAGGTAACATTTAATATTTTCAAAGCTTTAAAATTGCTTATGACATCTGAAGACTGTTTTTCTGTGAGTGTGGTAAATGACTTTGCACAAAATATTTTCTTAGAAAAATATCCCAATGATCCTCTTGAAGCATGTTTAGTTGTTAATTCTGATAAGGATGACGATGAATTTATTGAATATTCAAATTTGTTAAATGCTCACTCCAGACTTAGAACTAATCATAAACTTGAGTCTTTAGATCAACTTCTTTGATGTTAGCTATTTTGGAACTCCACTTACTTTGGAACTTAAACCTCTGCCTACACACTTGAGGTATGCTTTTCTTGGAAAACCTTCTACTCTTCCAGTTATTATTTTAGCTTCTCTTACTAACATGCAAGAGGAGAAGTTATTAAGAACATTTTGAAAATTCAAGAAAGCAATAGGGTGGACTATAGCTGATATTAATGGAATTAGCCCCTTTTTTGTAGGCACAAAATTCTCCTTGAGGAAAATCACAAAACCACAATTGAACAACAAAGAAAATTGAATCCCATCATGAAAGAAGTGGTCAAGAAAGAAATCATTAAGAAAGAACTCATGGGTAAGTCCAATTCAATATGTTCCTAAGAAATGGGGAATGACTATGGTTCCTAATGACAATAATGAGCTCATTCCAACAAGAATTGTGACTGGATGGAGAGTGTGCATGAACTACCACAAGCTCAACAAAGCTAAAAGAAAAAATCACTTCCTTCTCTCATTCATTGATCAAATGTTAGATCGTTTGGCTGGTAAGGAATATTATTGCTTTCTAAATGGTTATTCTAGTTATAACCAAATTGCTATTGCCCTTGAAGATCAAGAAAAGACTACATTTACATGTCCTTCTAACACCTTTGCTATTAGAAAAATGCCACTTAGATTATGTAATGCACCTGCGACCTTTCAAAGATGTATGATGGCCATATTCGCAAACATGGTGAAGAAATGTTTAGAGGTATTTATGGATGTTTTTTTTGTTTTTGGAAATAATTTTGATGATTATCTTTTAAATCTTGTTAGGGTACTCAAGAGATGTGAAGAAACAAATTTGGTGCTTAATTGGGAGAAAAGTCACTTCATGGTGTGAGAAGGAATTGTCCTTGGGCACAAGATCTCTTGTTATAGCATTGAGCTAGATAAAGTAAAAATTGAAACAATTGAGCAATTACCACCCCTAATAAATGTTAAAGGTATTAGAAGTTTTCTTGGTCATTCTGGTTTTTATAAAAGATTTATCAAAGACTTTTCAAAAATTTCTAAACCACTTTGCAATTTATCGGAAAAAGATGTGCCATTTAACTTTGATAATAAATGTCATGTGGCTTTTGATGAATTAAAGAAAAGATTAATATCTACACCTCTCATAATTAGTCTTGATTAGACTCTCCCTTTTAAATTACTGTGTGATGCAAGTAACTATGCAGTGGGAGCTGTTCTAGGGCAAAAGAAGGATAATTTCTTTCATTCTATTTATTATGCTAGCAAGACTTTGAATGAGGCCCAGAAAAATTATACCACAACAGAAAATGAGCTTTTGGCAGTAGTTTTTGTTTTTGATAAATTTCACTCCTACCTCGTGGGGACAAAGGTGATAGTGTACACTGACCATTCAGCTATCAAATATTTGATTGCCAAGAAAGATGCTAAACCAAGATTGATAAGGTGGATTCTCTTGCTACAAGAGTTTGATCTAGAGATTCGTTACAGAAAAGGAATAGAAAATCAAGTGGCAGACCACCTCTCAAGGTTGGAGATGGAAGCTCAAGGTAAAGATTCAACCTTAATCAAGGAGACGTTTCTTGACAAACAATTCCTTCAAGTTGGTAAGAAATCACTTCCTTGGTATGCTAATTTCGTGAATTATTTGGTAAGCAATATTATTCCCCCTAATTTAAATTATCAGCAGAAAAAAAAATTTTTGCATGATGTTAAATTTTAGTTTTGGGATGAGCCTTACTTGTTTAAGCAGTGTAAAGACCAGATGTTCAAAAAATGTGTCCCAGAAGAATAAATTCAAAGTGTGCTTCATCATTTCCATTCTTCAGATTGCGGGGGACACTTTGGAGGAACAAGGACTACTACTAAAGTCCTCCAATCAGGTTTGTATTGGCCTACATTATTTATGGATGCTCTCAACAATTAATAATTTTGTTTTGCATTGTGACAAGTGCAAAGAGTGGGTAATATCTCAAGGCAACATGAGATACCTCTCAACAACATCCTTGAGATAGAAATTTTTTATGTATGGGGTATTGACTTCATGGGTCCATTCATATATTCATACATCAACAAATACATCTTGCTTGCTGTAGATTATGTCTCCAAGTGGGTTGAAGCAACAACCATTCTTCATAATGACTCAAAGGTGGTGATGATTTCATCAAGAAGAATATTTTCACTCGATTTGGCACCCCAAAGGCAATTATTAGTGATGAGGGGAGTCATTTTTGCAACAAGTATTTTAATGCACTTCTGGCAAAATATGGAGTTAAACACAAGGTTGCAACTACGTGCCATCCTCAAACTAGTGGCCAAGCAGAAGTGTCAAATAGAGAAATCAAGAGGATTTTGAAGAAAACAATGTGTCCCACAAGAAAAGATTGGATGATGCACTATGGGTATATTGGACTACTTATAAGATCACAATTGGCATGTCTCCATACAAGTTGGTGTTTGGCAAAGCTTGTCACTTACCAATGGAACTTAAGCACAATGTTTATTGGGTCGTGAAGAAGTTAAACTTTGATTTACAAGTAGCGAGTGAGCAAAGGTTGTTGCAATTAAATAAACTCGATGAATTTCGCCTTCGAGCTTATGAGAATGCCAAACTTCATAAAGAGAAAACAAAGCAATGGCATGATAAGAAGATAGTGGAACGAAGCTTCGAGATGAGACAATCAATGTTGCTCCATAATTCTCGCTTGAAATTATTTCTGAGAAAGCTCAAATCGAGGTGGTCCAATCCTTTCATTGTCAATGAGATACTTCCACATGGAACAATCTAATGGACAAAGATTGAATCATTATTGGAAAGGTGAAATTAATTGTCAAAAGTCCTTAATACACTTGCTTGACATGGCCTAGAGTCCAAGTCAGTCTAGCCAAAGACTATAAACGAAGCGCTTCTTGGGAGGCAACCAAAGCTTTTCAACCTTACTCAGTTTAATCTTTATTCTATTTAATTTTCAAGTTATAATTTATTTCTTTTGATTTAATTTTTTTAGTAATTTTATTGTTTTAATTAATTTATGTTTCCTTTAGTGGGTGTCTGTGTTTGCATTCCTTAAAAAAATAAAAAAAACAAAACAAATAATAATAAAAAATATTTCAAAGCCGCAACCTTCCAATTGAAAGCCGCGGCCTTGTAAGGAAGCAAGACAAGTCTGAAATAGAATGTTTTAGCATAGCAACCCTTAAATAGAGAGTCGTGACACTGAATTAAAGGGGGAGAGCATTCTTTAATAAAATGTTTGAGCACTGCGGTGCTGAAACTCGAAGCGGAACACTTCAGATGTTACGATGTGAAAGTCGTGGCCCTCACAAGTAAGGTTCGCGGTGCTGGATTGGGGCCTAGCCCTACCCCTATACAAAATCAATTTTTTGGCAGCTTCTCATTCATTCTTCTTCTCTAGTCGTCACTCTCATCTTCCTTCATTCATCTTCCTTCAAAAAAATAAATTATTGCATCCCTCATTCTCCTTTATTCCAACTCTCTACATATTTTTTCTCCTTGGGTCTTGTTTTTTTTTCCTTTTTTTCACCTTTAACTCTTGCACTCACGTTTCTCATAAAGAATGGCACCCAAACAATCAAGACCAAGCTCCAGTGATGCCTTGGATAGATCGAAGTTCATCTTTGTCGATACTTCAGCGAGATATCATACATCGTTGATCAACAAAGTGTCAATTCCTGAACGAGGGATAGATATACCTATTCTTTCTTATAAAAAGATTCATGACATGCTTCGAGACCGACATTGGCAGCTATTTAGTAACCAACATGAAGCTGCGATTATGCCTGTGGTCTGAGAGTTTTATGCAAATGTGATTTAGCATGTTGATGGCGTTGCTTTTGTCCATGACAAATAAGTCCCTTTTCACAGCCAAGCTATCAATGCATTTTTTGGAACTCCTAATATTGAGAATGATGAATATAGGCAGTACTTAGGAGATCATCAAGATTGCAATGGGATTATATCAACACTTTGTATTAAGGAAGCCCAATGGAAGACATCACATGGTGAGCCCGTTTCATTTAAATGAAGTGCCATGAAAAAAGAGCTGAAAGTTTGGTTACACTTTGTAGCGACACAATTACTCTTATCCACTCATATCAGTAATGTCACAAGGGATCAAGCCGTTCTAGTTTATGCCATTGTCATGCATAAATCGATTGACATTGGTAAGGTTATCTCTCATGCCATCTTACGTATGGGTTGAATGAAACGAGATTGTATCAGTTTTCCTTCCTTGATCACTGCATTATGTGTGAGAGTTAGTGTGCACTAGAGCGATAAAGAGGAGTTGCAACAACCAAAAATTTCCATCATCATGGGTATTCTTAAGCGATCGGAAGAATCTGCATCGGTCGCTGGTAGTTCCTTACAAGCTGCTCCCACACCTTCACAAGCAGCCCCCACACGTAGTGTTGCTCAATGGATGGAGCACATTGATCGTCAACTAAACTATCACGAAAGGTAAAATTAGGCAATTGAATAAATGTTGAAAGCCTATGCCGAACACATTGGGATGGATATGACTACTTTTCCTTCATTGCCTATGGCTTCAAACTTTGAGCATGATTTTGGTGGTGAGGATGAGGAAGACCTGTAGACTGTAGTTTTGGAGTAGGGGAGTATCCTTGTCTTTTTCTTAATTTTCTTTTATCACATTAAGGGTAATGTTTTGTTCCAAGTTTGGGGGAGTATTTGTAACACCCCGTATCCAAGTGTAGAAGTCAATAAAACCTTATTGATAAGACAAAAGGTCAATTGATGTAAATTTAAGTGCCAAAAAATGATAATGGGTGAAAAGAATATTTTAAAATAAAATAATATTTTATTAAAAAAATAATATTAAAATATTAATATTTTATCTATTGCTGCAATTAGTCATGAAGG
Source organism: Theobroma cacao (assembly GCF_000208745.1). Classification (NCBI taxonomy): domain Eukaryota; kingdom Viridiplantae; phylum Streptophyta; class Magnoliopsida; order Malvales; family Malvaceae; genus Theobroma; species Theobroma cacao. The sequence continues at coordinate 14,374,924 of NC_030855.1, forward strand.
AGGACTATATGACTAGTCTAAGTGGGGGAGAAAAAGTAAAGAAGAATTTTGAAGAAACATGGAGTGAGTGGGGATCGCGTGCTTTTATTAAATAAAGGAGAAGCGAGTAAGTATATAGTTAAATATTATGGTGACACCTTGGTGAAGTGCAAATTTTATATCTTATTTGTATAAGTGTATTGCCCCAACATTATTTTGATTTGCTGCGACGTAGGTAATGGCATCTCTTAGACTTCCACTTTGAGTCGCTCCACTGCATAAGGGTCGTGTTGTTTAAAACAATTGGACTTGTAAAAATTATTTGTTTATTTGTGATGTATCGCTAAAACCTTAAGTTTGTGTAAAGAATATTAAGTGTGTTTGAATTTATCTTAAAATTTACTAGAATTGGACAATGGTTATTTAGTCGCTATGGTATTAATGACAACCTTTTATTCGATTTAAGTAATCAGTAGTATTATTACAAGTCGACTCGTATACGCATTAAAATATCCAAACTAAGTAACAAGAATCTCAACTAAGGGTTGTTCGAGATTTGGCAGGTTCACTCGTAAGTTTCGAACATCGGTAACAATCGGGGAAAAGGTCGTTACAGACTTGGTATTAGAGTCCTAAGTTTAGTTGAGTCTTAGAAATTCTTGTGTCAGGCAGCGAAGTAGTGGGGTCGACGTAGAGTCTTACTTATAGTTAGTGATTGCAGCACTGATTATAAGCAGGAGGCTGCGTAGACTTCTTTATACATCTTAAAAAACTACCTTGTGTAATTATAAGACATAACTAAATAATGAGAATTGATTGCCGATGTCTAGGTTTGAGATGCCACCTAGGACTCGAGCATCTTTAAGGGCTGCGGGTGAGCCAAATGCACTCAGAGCTACTGATAAGCGCTTACGAGTTTTGTCTCTCGAAGTCGAGGTCGCACTGGAACAAAAGGGAAGAGGAGTTCTCGACGTTCGAGTGATGGTAGTTCGAGTGATCAAAGGAGTGCTAGTATGGACAGCACTAGGGTTAGTAGACCTACTCTAGAGAGTGCTGCTTTGGATGAATTAGCAATTAGATTGCGAAATTTGACCCAACAGTTTACAGAATTTACTAAGCAATGTGCAAGTGCGGCTGAAGAGTATATGGATTTGAGTTCACAAAATCTGGATTATGAGCCAAATATAAATATGATAGAGGAGGAAGGGTTAGAGGAGGAGGATGAGAATGATTCAAATGATGACGAAAGAGATGAATCTGTTTTGTTGTCTGCATTTATGAAGTTAAAACCTCCATCATTCACTGGTTCCACTCTAGGAAAGAACCCATGTAGATTTTTGGACACTATGGAAGGGATTTATCACACTTTAGGAGCTTTAAGCACAAGGTCAACAACATTGGCTAGTTTTCGTCTTGAGGATGTAGCACAACAGTGGATTACGTCATACATGTGGGGTAGACCTAGTGATACCGGTCCGCTTGGGTGGAAGGAATTTGATAAAGCCCTTATGAATAGATTGATGACTCATAATGTGTGAGCAACTAAGGCTAGGGAGTTTGAGGCCTTGAAGTAGACGCTCAAGATGACGATATCTGAGTATGATGTACAGTTTGCATAATTGTCTAGATATGTCCTATACCTTGTGTCTTCTGAAGAAATGAGAGTGAATCAGTTTATGGCTGGACTGTTTGAGTATTTATTTAGAGCTGTTGCACCGTAGAAGTTTGATTTATATTTTGATACAGTGGATTGTGCTTGGTTAATAAAGGGTGGTAGTATGAGGCCAGAGCACTTCGTGAAACTATTGGAAGGACTAAGACTGAAGGGTAGACTAGTCAAAAGAACATTAGTTGAGAAATGACTTTTGGAAGGTCAAGTCTGCCTAGTCGAAGGGATACTGTTCAAAATAGAGGGCAAGTGTCAACTGGGTCTCAAGGGTCAAGGAGAAACCCCCATTTTAGTAGTCCACCTCATCGTGAAAATTTTTCTGGAGCAAGTAATCGTCAAGGATTTGGTAATGAAATAACTAGCCCTAACAGTCGATCGATGGGCCAAAGGGGTCCGTAAGATGTGCCTACTTCTAATGATGTGGTGACAGGTACTCTTTTTATTTGTGGTTTTGAAGCATTGGTGTTATTTGATCCTGGAGCTAACCATTATTTTGTTTCCTCAAATTTTGTGTCAAAATTGAATAGACCTTGTGAAATAATGTTAGACACCTTGGTTGTGACCACTCTTTTAGAAGAAATTTATATGACAGAGTTTGTCTATAAGTTTTGTGTAGTTCAAATTAATCATTGGGAAACATTGGTGGATTTTGTGTTATTAATGACATTGGGATTTGATGCAATATTGGGAATGGATTGGTTTTATGATTGCTACGTCAATGTCGATTGTCACTGCAAATATGTAGAATTTAAGTTTCCCAGATAAGTCCACTTTATTTTTTATGGGCATAGGAGTCTGTGCAATAAAGGAATATTGGTAAGAGTCACTAGGGTGGAAACCGAACAGAATTATTTGGCATGCGTAGTAGCAAAGGAAGATGTGTTAATGGAGGAAAAGGTTCCGTATATTAAAATAATGCCAATAGTTGATGAATTTGAAGATGTGTTCCCCGAAGATTTTCCAAGGTTGCCCCTAGAAAAGGAAGTTAAGTTTTGTATTAATTTGATTCCTGACATGGAACTAATATCTGAGGTTCCTTACCTGCTGGCACCAGCAAAGATGCGAGTACTGCAAGAGCAATTGCAAGAGTTAGGGGAAAAGGGATTTATTGTCCAAGTACTTCACCTTGGGGAGCTCCAGTATTATTTGTAAAGAAAAAGGATGGAAGCTTGAGGTTATGTGTGGATTATCAAAAGTTGAATGGTGTGACTCTTAAGAATAAATACCCACTTCCCAAGATCGATGATTTATTCGATCAACTGCAAGGGGTGCGATATTTTTCAAAAATTGATTTATGCTCTGGGTATCATTAGTTAAGAATTCGGGAAGAGGATATACCAAAAACCACATTCCGTATGAGGTACGGGCATTTTGAGTTTTTGGTAATGTCTTTTGGGTTAACTAATGCTCCCGCCACTTTCATGGATTTAATGAATAGAGTGTTTCGAACCTATTTTGATAGATTTATGGTGGTGTTTATCGATGATACCTTGGTGTATTCTCGGAGGCCCGAAGAACATGCACAACATTTAAGAATGGTGTTGCAAGCACTTCAAGAACATGAATTGTATGCAAAGTTCTCTAAGTGTGCTTTTTGTTTAGAGAGTGTTAGCTTTCTCAAACAGGTAATATCGAAAGAAATGATTAATATGGATTCGCAAAAGGTTACATCAATTCAAACTTGGTTAATATCGAGTACGGTTACCGAGGTTCAAAGTTTTTTGGGATTGGTTGGGTATTATCATCGATTTGTGTAGGATTTCTCGAAAATTGCAACACCATTGACAAAGTTGAAGGGAAAGGGAGCTAAATTTGAATGGACTGACGAATGTGAAGATAATTTCTTAAAACTGAAAAAGTGTTTGATTTCAGCACTAGTTTTAAGTTTACCAAATGGTCCAAGAGGTTATGTTGTGTATTGTGACGCATCAAGAGTTGGATTAGGATGTGCGTTGATGCAAAATGGTAGGGTTATCGTGTACCCCTCAAGGCAACTTAAGAGGCACAAGCAAAACTATCTTACCCATGACTTGGAAATGGTAGCGATAGTATTTGCATTAAAGATTTGGCGTCATTATCTTTACGGGCAAAGGTTTGAAATATATACTGATCACAAGAGTTTAAGGTATATATTTCAACAACGTGATCTCAATTTAAGGCAACGCTGATGGATGGAATTACTCAAAGATTACGATAGTACCATTCAATATCACCCTAGTAGGGCGAACGTGGTAGCTGATGCTTTGAGTTTGAAGTTTATGGGGAGTTTGGCACATTTGTCTACCGAACGAAGAAGTATAGTGTGAGGATGGCAAAGCTTAGGCAGTATGGGGATTAAGATCGATATTGGTGGGCTTAGTGCCCTTATCGCTCATTTTCGAGTACGACCAATGATCTTGAACCTCATTCGCAGTGCTTAGTGTCAAGATGGATTTGTGATGAAAACCTTGGGATCCGAAGAGCGAGATCATAAATTTGTGCATACAGATGATGGATTGCTGAAGTATGAATTCCGAACATATGTGCCAGATCAAGATCATTTGAGAGAAGAGATTTTGGAGGAAGCTCACGTTATGTCTACACTGTACATCCAGGAGCCACCAAGATGTATCACGATTTGAAGATGGTTTATTAATGGTCAGGCATGAAGAAAGATGTAGCTGAATATGTAGCCAAGTGCCTAAATTGTCAACAAGTTAAGGTTGAACATGGGAAACCCCTAGGTTTGCTACAACCCCTGTCGATTCCCAAACGAAAATGGGAACATGTGGCTATGAATTTTGTGACTGGATTGCCCCGTGTCAGAGGGTTATAGGATTTGATTTGGGTAATAATGGCTTGATTTACCAAATCTGTTCACTTTATTCCGGTAAAGACTAGTTATGGATAAGCTAAATATGCCAAGGTTTACATTGACTGTATCGTGCGATTGCATGGAGTTCCCGTGACCATAGTATCCGATCGAGAGCCACAGTTTACCAATAAGTTTTGGAGAAGTTTACATAAAGCTTTAGGCACTCATTTAGACTTCAGTACGACATATCATCCTCAAACGAATGGTTAGTCAGAGCGTGTGATACAAATGCTTGAAGACATGCTAAGGTCAATAGTGTTGGATTTGGGCACCACGTAGAATCAACAGTTATCTTCGGCAAAATTCGCATATAATAACAGCTACCAAGCTAGTATTGGAATGGCTTCTTTTGAAGCGCTGTATGGGCGAAAGTGTAGATCACCCATTGTATGGTTTGAAGTGGGAGAAAGGAAATTATTAGGTCCTGATTTGGTGCAACAAGCAATTGAAAAGGTGAGTTTAGTGAGGGAACATCTGAAGTCGTCTCAGAGTAGTCAGAAGTCTTATGCAGATAATAAGCATCGCCTTTTGGAGTTTCAAGTGGGAGATTTTGTATTTTTAAAGGTGTTTCCACTGAAACGAAGTAAAAGATTCGAAAAGAAAGGGAAATTAAGTTCAAGATATATTGAACCTTTCGAGATCTTGGAACGAATTGGGTTAACAGCGTATCAACTAGCTTTACCAATGGACCTAGCTCGAGTGAATCCCACTTTTCATGTGTCTATGTTGAGAAAGTATGTTAAGGACCACACACATATTCTATGTTATGTTTGGCTCCATTGGACGAAGGATTAACTTTTGAAGAGCAACTAGTAGCAATACTGGATCGACAAGTGAAGCAATTGCACTCTAAAGATGTCAAGCCCAACTTTATAAAATATTAGCCATGTCATTCATGTGATTGACAAAATGCTTGCATACTTGGAAAGCCTCGAAAAATCGTCAAAAGTCGGTAGTGTACCTAGTGGTGCAACTAAGTTGAATTAAGCCTCGAACTAGTCCAAATAGAGATTTTAAGATGAAATTGAGAATTTTAAAACCCCAGAATGACTTAAAATGGTGATTCGGAGTTCGAGGACCAATTTGGAGTCAAATTAAAATTTTCATGACCAAGGGGCAAAATGGTTATTTTGCCACCCGAGGTTAAGATGTGAGTGTCGAATGAAAGTTTTGACTAAGATTGATCATTTGGAGTATAATTTGAGTTTGAGAAGTGAAGAATTTTAATTTTGGCATTTTTTCGAGGATAAAGGTAAAATAGTCATTTTGCCACCCAAGGGCAAAATTGTAATTTTACATCACCCAACACTTGTGTAGCACATGGATTTTACCCAATATTATCATGGATAATTGAGGAAATTTATATGGTGGAGAGAGATTGCTTAATGGGTAAGTATGACACATAGACCAACGGAATGGTGACATGTGTCAAATTTTCATCCATTTATATTTGACTTTAAAAATCAGCACATAAATTCTTCCAACTCATTTCTCTTGGCCGGCCAAAGGAAGAAAATGGAAGAAAAGAAGAAGAACAAAAACCTAGCTAAGAAATTCAAGAGAAAATTCACAAAATTTCAAAGAATCAAGTGACAAAAGGTAAGATTTTTCAATTCTAGCTTGTGATCTACCTTTCCTATGCATTATTTTGCATTTTCCATGGTTGAGAATCAAGTTTGCATGATGAATCCCTTGTTGGCCAAACACTTAGAGGTAGGTTTTTATGCTTGATTTGGTTAGATTTCAATGTATTTTAGTGTTTTTTTATAGTTAGTGATGTGTAGCATGAAAAGCCAACAAGAAAAATTCATTTCCTCCCATTACCCATCATTGGCTGAATTTTCCATGTAGAGTGTGGATGGTGGATTTGATTTTTTTTTCAAGTGAATTGGTTAGGAAATGATGAATTACGGTGAGAAAATCAAGTAGGAAAAAAATCATAGCGTTGATGCACCCACCATGGTCGAAATTCCCAAGATAAAATGTGAAGATGATTTTGCTAAATTTTATGTTGTTTGACTTGTGTTTGATGGTTTGGATAATTAGAAGAAAATGGAGTTAATTGGAGTTGAATTGGGCATATTGGTCAATTAATCGAGTGATAGATCGAATTAGACCAATACCGTTTTATTTAGGTACACAATTTGAATTTGTGTAGAACACCGTGTTTAGACGATAATCCGAACAATTTACATTCCATTTCATGCATCCGTATAGTTTTATAACGGTTTAGCACCAATGTGGTAAATCGATTGATTGTGCATTATGTCTAAGTGAATAATCCTCCGATAAGGGCAAAGAAATTGTACCCGAGGATCGATAGTCGGAGTACTCTAAAAATTAGACTCCCAAAACAGTGAGTAATCTTATCATCATTTTAATTATCTAAAGTGGTCTTTTTATTCGATTTTTGTGAATTTTATGGAAATTGAGTTTAAATGGTTAATTTTTAGGCTTATAAACAAAATGTGTTTAAATGAAATGATTTTAAAAATTATCTTGAAATTGAATGATGGCTTTGAAAATAGAGTAATTGGAGACCATTTGATGTATTATGAATTTATGGTTCTAATTGATTGGCTTATGGCAATATTGGCATGAATGGCTGAATTGGTATTTGAGTTGAAAATGTATAAACTGTTGTTTGCCTTGATGGGCTGGATAATGATAAAATTGCCATGTCATGCTCTTGAATTTTTATTGTGTGGTGGGTTTAGCTTGTTGCAGTGGGCGGGTTCTGTGGACCAGCCTATTAGATGGGCACGAAATTTGGTTATACAGGTACCTCGGTCAAAGAGGCGCGTAAGGTATCTCCTGAGGTATGGTTAGAGTTCACATCATGCCGAACCACCTCGTGATGATGAACTCCGAAACGCCAAGGAACGGCTGGGTTTTTCAAACTAAAAATATGTTTGCGTGTATACAAAATTTTTAACAGCCTTGGCGAACTCGGTTTGATGCCTCAGCCAAGGTATTCTCGAGAATGATTTTGGCAGGAGCCAAGCTTTTAAGATACTCATAAGCCATGTTGATTATTTAAATGAAATGAATATTTATGTTATGAATTACATATTGAGATGGAATATTTTAATCGTCTCTATTTACTCGACTTTAGATATTTTGGATGGTGTTTGTTTACTCACTGGGATTATATAATCTCACCACCCTCTTTCCACCCATTTCAGGCTCAGAATAGCCTGTAGATAGCTGATATCGTCAAAGGATACAGTTGGCTTTACTTCCTTAAAAATCGTATGTTCACAACCTTCGTTCACTTTTGTCCTTTTGGGGCCCATGTGTCATTGTAAATTAAATTACATACCTTGACTATTTGTATTACAGTATGTATGAATTTATTTTGCTTTTACACTAAAAAAATTTCTTACAGATAACTTTATAAAAATTGTTTTCTAAGAAAATAGAATATTTTATTCAATATTTTTTATTATATCTAAATAGTCATAATTTCATTTTAAATGAAGATTTTAGACGTTTAAACTTATTTTTGATTATGAATTATGTGTTTCATACTCGCATACTACATTTTTAGTTGGTTTCAAAATTTTCAAGAAAAAATGATCAAAATGCTCTTGTGAGACAAAAATCATTTTTTTATTGTTTTAAGTTGAAAATAGCTTAAAATCTTTTAGAACTTGATATTTGGCAACAGTTACTCATAGGAGAAATGAGAAACTGATATTAAAGCCTTGCAGGGTTCCAATTGGCATTTCGAGTAATGAATGTCTATCGGGACACTACAGCGGTTGTCACAAGCTCGAGGGGAGTACCGGGTCGAGACAAAAGAAGTTACCTCAGTAAAGATCTTGTGACAAAACCGGTTAGTGGAAGAGGTAACCTGGGAACCCAAAGAGGAAATAAAGAAGGAATACCCACACCTCTTTCAAGAATAAGGTATGCTTTACCAACCCACTCTATTTAAATTTGAGAACGAATTTGTTTTTAAGTGGGGGAGACTATAACACCCCGTACCCTCGTGTAGAAGTTAATAAGACCTTATCAATAAGACGAAGGGTCAATTAATGTAAATTTAAGTACCAAAGAGTGGTAATTGATGAAAAGAATATTTTAGAATAAAATAATATTTTATTAATAAAATAATATTAAAATATTAATATTTTATCTATGGTTGCAATTAGTCATGAAGGAGGACTATATGACTAGTCTAAGTGGGGAAGAAAAAGAAAGGAAGAATTTTTTAGAAAAATTGAGTGATTGGGGCTCGCATGCCTTTATTAAATAAAGGAGAAGCGGGAAAGTATATATTTAAATACTATTGTGACACCTTGGTGAAGTGCAAATTTTATATCTTATTTGTACAAGTGTATTGCCCTAGAATTATTTTGATTCACTGCGACGTAGGTAATGGCATCTCTTAGACTTCCACTCCGAGTCGCTTCGCTGCATAGGGGTCATGTTGTGTAAAACAGTTAGACTTGTAAAAATTATTAGTTTATCAATGATGTATCGCTAAAACCTTAATTTTGTGTAAAGAATATTAAGTGTGTTTAAATTTGTCTTAAAATTTACTAGAATTGGACTATGGTTATTTAGTCACTATGTCTTAATGACAACCTTTTATTTGATTTAAGTAATTGTAGTATTATTACAAGTTGACTCATATACGGATAAAAATATCCGAACTAAGTAAAAGGAATCTCAACTAAGGCTTGTTTGAGATTTGGCGAGTTCACTCGCAAGTCTCAGACGTCGGTAATGATTGGGGAGAAGGTCGTTACAATATTTTAGAATTTCGGATGTTATTCTTTTCGTTATGTTAGGTTTAGTTAGTTTTATTTTAAGTTATGTTTTGCATGTTTTATTTATGTTTTGCATGTTTTATTTGTGTTCAAAAAAAATTTTGAGATAGTTGCACCTCACTCATGATTGTCCCAATCCTAGGATGATATTTTAATTATCTTTTGATTCTTAGCTTTTGGGAAGCATATAGTTATGATTTAATTTTATATGATATTCTTGTGTTAGCTTTATTTTAGAATGTGACTTCCAATAATTCGAGCACTATACTCCTTTGCTTAGAATTTTATGTGATTTAGAGAAAGTTTATGTTGATGAAAATGTATAGTAAAGTCGAGAATTCTAGAATTTGTTTGATTTTCTCTTGAGGCAAAATCTTAGATAACACTGAGGATAGGAAGTGATTTAGGCCATCTTTGGATCGTTTGAGCCTTTTTGAGCTTACCTTGTTATATTTATCCTTAGTCATCCTTTTTTAGCCTACTTTACCTTTTCTTTGTAATTACACAATAGTATTGGCCTTGACCTGTCTATTTAAATCCAACAATTTGAACCTTTAACCCTTTAAGTATTTTGATCTTTCCAGCGAATGATTTAAGCATAAGGATAAATTGAGGGAGAAAAGTTAAAAAAAATATGATGGTTGTTAAGGAAAATTACCCCTTGTTTATAATTGTCAAAAATAAGTTTAGGTATTCAAAAAAAAAGCATAAAACAAAAAAAAGATATAAATGTGTTGTACAAAGAAAGGTAAACTTCAAGTTTGGGGGTGCTGTAAGATTTGGTTTTTTTTTTTTAGCTCTTTATAGGTCCTAAATTGATTAAGTGCTTAAGGTGAATTTGAATCTAAATATTTCTTTTGTCATACCTAAACCCTAGCCTTACATTACACGCTTGATGAAGACCTATTGATCCTTGAATAAGTGTTAATCTACATTAGTAGAGAGGGGGATAAAAAGCAAACTTATGGGGTCCTAGTACTAATCTATGCTTAGATTTGGCATAAACTAATTCGAATTACATGATATTCTTCGTAAGAGATTATTCACACACACACAGGAAGTCCATTCGAAAAATAAGTTTTCACTTGAATTGATGCATGACTTTAAGGATTAGCTATATATTACTTGAAGTTAGAATTTGAATTAATTTTCGAGGGAAAAATTGGGAAATCAAGATTCGGTACTTCTATCTCCCGTTCAAGAACTTTTATTTTCAGTTTTTTTATGATTTTCTTTTGCTCGACCACTAGCAAAACCTTAATTTTAGGGGTGTGATAATTCTATTTTATAGAATTATTTTAGTCCAATTTTGTTATTAAATATTAGCTAAGTCCTTAATTTTCAATTATAATTTAGTTATTTTTAGTTTTTTTATAATTAGTTTATTTTTAAGTGAGTTATTTTAATTTTATGTTAGTTCTTTTAATTTGGTTATTATTTATTAGTTTGTATATTTTTTGTAGGAACTAAAAGAATTGGGCTTAATTTTGAAAAGTAATGTGTTGAAAAACTCAAAAGTTTGCTTGCATATACTTTAGTATTTTGGCTATAACTCACATTACAGAACTCCAAAGGATGTGATACTTAAACCATTGGAAAGCTAAGAGACAGAGCTATAACTTTCATGGGATCACTTTACCTAGTTCTGCCTTGAAGATAAAGAAAATCTCATCAGAAAATGCCTGTATGTACTATGACAGGAATTGCAAGTTTTAAAGACTGATAATTGATGATTGGGCCTCTCATTACACTTTTAAGCCCAATTAAATCATAGGTCATCTTAGGGAACTATAGGTTAAGTTATTAGTACAAATAGGATATTTTTAAGAACATCAGGTTAGACAATTCTTGGAGATTCAAGAAGCTAGAAGTTGAGGCTGAAACTTGGAGAGAAAAGCTGCAAATATTTGTTTTATTTTCTTCCTTAGCTTTTACTTTTCTTGTTACTCGCAATGGTTGAATTTTATATAATGTTATTTGTCTTTGCAGTTATGAGTAGCTAATTTTCTTTTTCTATGATTGCAATTGAACTCACATGTAATATGAATTTTTAATCTCATTGCAATTGAACTCACATGTAATATGAATTTTTAATCTCATTCTTACTTTTTCTTAATGGAATTGAATTGTTTATTCTAATTTGTTTTTAATACTTTCAATTGCTTGGCCACCACTTAAATTGATTTAGAAACCTAAACAAACTTGGGAAAGGGAGTTGTGTAGACTAAAATTGGGATAATATAAGATCATATTAATTGATTTGCGTATAAGATAGGGATATACCTATAGGCCATACATAGCCAGATTAGAGACTGAACTTAATGAATCTATTTTAATGTCAATTCACATAAGGATATAGTTAAAATAGATATTTTTATAAGATGAGTTGGGAGACTCTTATAAATAATTTAGTACTTTAGGCTAGCAATTCAACCCATTGAAATAAATTAAGGAAGAGAGGTAAGATTTAGATGAAATGTGAGAGATATTGTAATCCTAGGCTTGTTTGATTTGATATTTACTCAAGTTATCATTACTTTGATTTTTCTTAGTTTAAATTTCAATCAAGTATTTTTGGTTAGTTAATTTAGTAATTTGGTATTGATTGTTTGGATAAAATTAAATTGTTCTAATTTTAGTACTTAGTAAAACTTTAGATCAATTCTCTATGGAATCGATACTCTGCTTGCTTATATACTGTCTATTCGATACGTATACTTGCATGGTAGAATTTTAACTGATATTTGTCAAAAGAATCACGAGGATAGTCAACTACTACCCCATCATAGTTGACTATAGCACTTAGTTTTCAATTCTTCAATTTTTTAAAATCCAATTTACCCCCCTCTTGGATATTTTTGTCACTTCTTCATTAAGTTAACATTCTAACATAAGTAAGTATTGGTGCCACTATCCAAGGTGAAGGTACAAGTACCCTTAATGTGAACTCTCTCATTTTCTCCTTACAAATATTTTGCAAATAGAGCTATAAATGTTGTTGTCTCTTTTATGCATCTTAAATTTTAAATGCATTTATAGAAAAATGTTGAAACAAGGTTACTGGACACTTGGAAGGATTTATATGGATGTTTATAAATAACCTGCTGTTTTTGCAAAGTATGGTTTATCGTCAAAACTCTTCGCCTTGGCTTGCCCCCTTCCCCATATTCACTCACGAAGTCTTTGTGACTCATCCGTTATTTTCCATTTTTTTTGTTTTACATATCAGTAGCTCGCTTGGCTAGGTGCTTTGTGGAGTAGTAGCTCAACTCATACTTTATAGGTATGATAGTACCTTCCTTTCTAGTCTTCCTAAGTCATTACACTCCGTAATGTGTCGAGTTGAGTTTTTTAAATGTTGATACTTGAATGATACTTGGTTATGTAATAAATGTTGATATACTTAAATTTGTTTACCATTGTGACTATTGTGTTGAGCCCCAGAAATGGGTGTGGACAAATGTTAATATTATGGTGCATGGGCCATAAGAGATACAAGTATGGAATGTGTGCCAAACCACAAATGATATGTGCAATCTGAATATTGATATGAAATGAAATAGAAATCACACATTGTTGAGAAGTTCCATGAGCATTTCATGATATAATGTGATGAATGGATGCACAATGTTCCACGCATCATGTTGAGAAATTCCATAATGATGTGATGATGTTTTAACATGTGTGGATGCTATTATAATGTATGTATTTTGTATAAATGCAATGCATGTCAAGCTCATGCATATTGATAAGGCCTGATTCGACCTAATGAGCTATATCCACATAAGTTCATGTACTAATCATGATCTCTCTAGAAAATGAAATGTGACACTAAAACAACCGAATGCCCCAAAAACCCTTTTATGCTAACTTTTGACAAACCCTAGAACTAATATAAGGCCTCAATTTAAAAGATATTAAATGGACTTAACAATCAAGACATAAAACCTAACAATTTAAAACATACATTGTATTTGGCTAAATTCTACCTATGGCACCTTAACCTTTTATTTCAGTTCCGCTTTAGTCTTTAGCTTTTGAATTGTTACATTTGAATCCCTAACTTTTTTAAATGATTGTCCTAATTTCATCAAGTTGTTTTGTTAAAATTCGAAGATAAAACCAAGACTTTTAGTTTGAGGGGGCAAAAGTCTTATATAGTGTTAAGGGTATGTAAATATTATCTTAATGTTAAACGATGAATACATATACAATGTATCAAGTAATCTAATATAGTGAGCACAAATTAAAGAAGAATTATCACATAAAAGATTTTCATTATTTAAGCTAGGCACAAAGGTTTCATGTTTTTGGTGTTGTAGTATGCGAAAATTTTAAGTTTCATGTTAATATTTACACAAATTTAGGTTAAGAACCCTAATATTGGAGTAGCAAGTTCTACAAAATTGATACAATAAATATTAGTAATGCAAAAAGTTTAAATTGTTAAGAAAATTACCCGTACAAAGTAGACTAGAATAAACTCCAGGGAAATTTTGAAGCAGGATCGAAGATTATTTGATTAAAATGTTCTTGAAAACTTTTGACTCAAGCAAGTAACTAATCTTTTTTTTTTCAAATCGTTATTTACCTAATTAAAATAGACAAGCTTAAATTATGTAAAGGAAAAATTAATTTTACATGAAGTTAAACAAAAATTATATTTAATATAGTTAAAAATTGTTATTGAAATAAATTACCTATTGATTTGTGAGAATCATGTAATTTTAGTTTGTCTAACTTAATTAAGTGATTAGTGTGAAATTAAGTGAAATTAAGTGATTATTAGTAAATTGTCAGGGTAGTCTTCCGTGTTCTCAATCTAGAAAATCAAATTGGCTTGTTTGGTAATCGGATTAATTTCAGTTTTTCCTTAAAATTTAAACGCAATACAGGAGTTGACATTTGCAATCCAAAATTTCATTTGCCTCTTGCTTCTTCGTCAACGACATTGAATAGGTTTCTTGTTAAAGCTTGCAGGCAATGCTTCATCATCATGCCAGAAGCTACATGCAGACGTATGGCTACCAAGAAATTTCATAGAAAGTTAAGCCAATGAAAGGATTACTATTTATTGTATAGCCCAAAGTCTACTGTTCAAATCCATCTATATATAAATATTAACTCTTTTTTAGAGGTGGTGGTAGGAGGACACATAATTAAAGAAGGATTAACTCTTTACTCAGCTAATAGAGTTAGGGAGAATTGCAAGCGAAAAAGTATATCAAGCGCAGACTCTCATAAATCTAATTTATTATCATTAATTTCTCCCATAGTCAGGTCAAAAGGAAAAAGTTATTTTTGCCTTTACTATGACAGCAAATCTGATCTTATCAATAAATCCTTTTAAATTTCACTTGCAAGACAATGAAAAAACTTTTAACTAATTGCCTACTAACACTATTAGTACCCTCTTATATACCAACAAAATGCATTGACCAAAATTTTTTTTAAAATTTTGAAATTACATATTAATATTAAAATAAAAAACTTATTAAACTTATTTTCTATATTATCTTGAAAGTGTAATGTTTTTAAATCTCACATCGAGAATTTGTAAGGAAACACAATTTATTCTTGCGAAATGAAGTAATTTTGAAATAAAATCTTTTGAGTAGTGATTTCTTTAGTCAAGAACTCATGACTCATCATAACAAATTCAAAACATAGATTTTATGCGTAAAAAGGTGTGAATATATTTTTTCCATTCAGACATTCATAAAATACTCAACATTAATATTATTATCTTCATACATTGAGATAAATAAAATGAATAAAGGATTAATTTGGTAGATGTTACGGAAACCATTTAACTAATTGATTTTCAACATGTGTAGCTTAAATGCATGTGTGGGGAAAGATGCTTTGATTTAATAAGATTAGGTAAACCCATCTTAGGGGCCATAGGGATGGAGGGTATTCCGGTTCAGGATTTAAATTCTTAGACTTAGCTTTGTTCATCGTCAAGTTCCTGTAGCAAATTTAGTCCGGTTTGAGAATGTTTTTAATTAATTTTAATAATCGATCAACTAGCTCGCAACTCCTTTTTTTTTTAGTATATATGGGGTGAAGGGGAGCAAAATTCGTATGTTGAGCCTTACTCAGCTTGTGACTTAATCATATTTCTAAATTTCTAGCTTGTTTTTTGTTTGCCAGCTTGGAATTTTTTGATATTCTTTTTCACTAAAGAAGAAAAAGTACTATATACTTGAAGCATGATGAATATGTAATAAGTAATTAATATCTTTGTTCTTTCTTTTACTTCAACTATGAAAAATAATTCTATCATGTTTAAGTTAAACTTTGAACATCAAGTTTCAAGTTTAGTCAATGAATTGAACTTCACGTTACATTGATTACGCTCGTAACTTATAAAACAAAATTATACACATTTACATGCCATTGACTGGTTTTCATTTATTTCTTATAACCAGTCAAAGGAACCAATTGACTTTATATCAAATCATACAATTACATAAGACAAAATTTTAGGTAAAGATCTTAAATTTGAACAATTAAAATTTCTTTATATAATGAATAAATAAATAAACGGACAACTTTACACCATAGTTTTGCATTTTAATATATAGTGCATTTCTTGCTTATCTTTCACGAGGAAGAGGGGGTAGGGAAGTGATCAACATACATAGAAAGAGCCATTTGTTTTCCTTTGGGCTCCAAAATTTGGAGTTTTTGAATATTTATGTTACTTCTAAAGTTGGTAGAATTTAATTTTGCTGGTTACATTTTATACTAGTTTCTATAGTAGTCATTGGCAATGGAGGGAAATGATCTTTATCAAGTACGTAGTAATAGTTTACGAGGAAACAGTCCTTCCAAATGGAGGGACGCAGGTGTCAATGTCTTCTCAAGATCTTTCCGGGAAGAAGATGATGAAGAAGCACTGAAATGGGCAGCCATTGAAAGACTTCCAACATTTTCTCGTGTAAGGAAAGGTCTTCTGACCACATCAAATGGTGAGACGAGCGAAGTTGATATACCTAAGCTTGGGTATAGAGAAAGGAAGAGTTTGATAGACAGGTTGATCAAAGATACTGAAGAGGACAATGAAAGTTTCTTGTTGAGGCTCAGACAGCGCCTTGACAGGCAAGAACATAAGTCTTCCTTGTGCAGTTTCCTTGGCATTGGGGCAAGAGTTGAAGCATAGAGCTGCTCTAGATTTTTTTTTTATTAAAAAAGAAGTCTTGATTTTTTTTTTCATTTTCTTTGGTTATTCAAATCCCATGTTTTCCTGTTTCTTGAATATTTGACAGGGTTGGCATTGAAATTCCCACGCTTGAAGTCAGATTTGAGCATCTGAGAGTTGAGGGAGAAGCATATATAGGAAGCAGGGCCTTGCCTTCATTTTTCAATTTTTTTATCAATAAACTAGAGGTAACTACCAAAATACATGGATTACTATCTTGTATTTTCTTTAGGCACTTTCGTACCAATCTTGATATTCTTGTTTCTTTTCCCGAAAACTTTAACTTGTTTTCTTTGGTTTTGAAGAGCATATTGCAACACCTGCATTTGCTTTCTAGTAGAAAGAAAACTTTGTCTATTCTTCGCGATGTAAGTGGAATCATTAGGCCTAGCAGGTGAGAAAGCCACGCCATTCATGAATCAGGCTCTTAATTTCTGTAAAAAGATTAGCTAGTTGGAATTTTGGATTTTGATCCAAAGATTCGGATTTTCTCTGAACTTCTATGTCTAAGTGTTCATAAATATGCAGAATGACATTGCTTTTGGGGCCTCCAAATTCTGGAAAGACCACTCTCTTGTTAGCATTGGCAGGGAAGCTTGGCCGTGATCTAAAGGTTGAAATTCTAAACTCTGTTTGCAGATTCGAGCTATATATTCTACCACACTCACTTGTTGCACACCTAAGAGACACTGCAATATCTCTTACAGTTTTCAGGAAGGGTGACATACAATGGCCATGAAATGAACGAGTTTGTGGCACAGAGAACTGCTGCTTATATCGGTCAATATGATGTCCATATACCAGAATTGACAGTAAGAGAAACCTTGGCCTTCTCTGCAAGATGCCAGGGGGTCGGACCACGTTATGGTTAGTTGAAAATATGGCCAACTTTTTTTTTTGGTTGATTTATAAATTTCAATCTGATATTTGTTAAGACATAAAACCAAGACTAACTGTTTGGATGATGTTACTCATTCTAACTGATTTTTTTTTTCATATTTTATGTGGATGCCCATGTGCACATATATGCATGTGTGAATGACTTTTTCTTGCAAAATGCAAATGATCAATATGCTGGTGACTGCAGAGATGCTAGCAGAATTGGCAAGAAGGGAGAAAGCTGCAAATATTAAACCTGATCCTGATATCGATATCTTCATGAAGGTAAGAAATTTATGCAAGAAATATGAAGATTGGTACTATTTAGCTTGGTTGTTTTAGGACAAGAAGTTGAAGGCAGATAACTAGTGTTACCATTGAACTGAATGCTCAGGTAACCTAACTTTGGATTTTTAGCATTTGGGATTTACATGAACAGGTGATGGAAAATTTTGGGTTTTAAAATTAATTAAAAAAATCTGTTATCTGGGTTTGAGTTTGAACACTTGCAACTTTCTAATGTTGTATAACTGAAATCAAGGCCTTGAATTGGGGTGGCTTATTCTCTATTTATTAATTCTAACTAAATTTTAATATTCCAGGCAGCCTCCATAGAGGGTCAAGAGACAAGTGTGATCACGGATTACATTATAAAGGTATTATGATACAGATCACTCCATTGTCATCAAAGGACCTCATCAATCTAGAGAAAGGAAAGAGAAAAAAGAATTCCTCATGGCCTCATACCTAATTCCCAATTTTCGCGCTTTCAGGTTTTGGGATTAGATAATTGTGCAGATACTCTGGTTGGGGATGAAATGTTTAGGGGCATCTCTGGAGGACAAAGGAAACGAGTAACAACCGGTAATCATTCTCAAAATTTCTCATAATATTAAAGAATGACTATTGGCAGTTCAGCTTAGTAAAGTGCCCGTTCCCTGTCGATTGGGTTGCAGGAGAAATGCTGGCTGGACCAGCAAAGCTGCTGCTCATGGATGAGATATCCACTGGTCTGGACAGTTCAACAACATATCAAATTGTGAAATCGCTGAGGCAATTTATACACATTCTGAATGGAACTGCCTTCATTTCTCTCCTCCAGCCAGCCCCAGAGACTTACGAGCTCTTTGATGATATCATTCTCCTGTCTGATGGCCAGATTGTGTACCAGGGTCCCCGTGAACATGTGCTTGAGTTTTTTGAATCCATGGGCTTCAAATGTCCTGCAAGAAAGGGCGCTGCTGACTTCTTGCAAGAAGTAAGAGTAGCTTTTGTCTGTCAATCCTATCATTAGGAATCATCAATGAAATATTTCATTGGAAACTTCATTAGCTATTATGTTTGTCAACTACCTTTATAGTACTCTTCTAATGCTATTCTCGTTCGTAGAGTTGTCACATCACCATATTAATATGGTACTGCTGCCTGTATCTTGTGTCTATATTAATGCTTCTTAGAAAAAATTATCTTCTTTAAGATGAGCCACTCATGGATTTGGAGTTTTATATATTTAACCTTAATAGTAACCTGTGTTGTAGGTTACATCAAGAAAGGATCAAAGACAGTATTGGATGGAAAATGACAGAGCCTACACCTTTGTCACAGTGGAGGAATTTGCAGAGGCCTTCCAATCATTCCATGTGGGAAAAAGATTGAAAATTAATCTTGCAACTCCATTTGATAAGAGTCGAAGCAATCCTACTCTTTTGACTACCAAGATTTATGGTGTTAAGAAGATGGAGCTTCTCAAAGCCTGCTTCTCAAAAGAACTTCTGTTGATGAAGAGAAACTCATTTGTGTACATCTTCAAGCTTGTACAGGTAGGACTCAGCAATGCAGTATTAAATTTGAGGCCTAATTAAACATATTTGATTATGACTAGGTTTTCTATTTCTGCTAGTAGCTTGTAGTGATGGCACTGATAGGATCAACCCTCTTTCTACGGACTGAGATGCAGAAGAAGACTGCAGTTAATGGAGTAGTTCGGATGGGTGCTCTGTTCTTCTCTGTATTTATGATCATGTTTAATGGATTAGCAGAGCTTGGCCTGACGCTTTTCAAGCTTCCAGTCTTCTTCAAGCAAAGAGACAACTTATTCTATCCTGCATGGGCATATGCCCTGCCTACATGGATTTTGAAGATTCCTATTTCATTTATAGAGGTTGGCATCTGGGTAGCAGTCACCTATTATGTCATGGGTTTAGATCCTAATATTTTCAGGTAACAAAAGAAAACAAAAATTATACTAAGGACTTGACAAAAGTTGTCTTTTTGTTTCTCATTTTACTTCATTCTCACTAGAACTTGCTGCAGGTTTTTAAAGCAGCTCCTTCTGCTGCTACTGACGAGCCAGATGGCTTCTGCATTATTTCGACTAATTTCAGCGTTGGGAAGGGATTTGACCTTTACTAGCACATTTGCATCATTTTCACTGCTTGTTCTTTTTGCAAATTGTGGATTTGTCTTGTCACGAGGTATGATAAGTGAACAAGTTTACTTTTACACACATGATAACAAGTGTACGTCTACATCAGATAAGTTTAGAACATTAAGATTGATACATTCTATTTGTCTTGTCGTGTAGATGAGGTGAAGAAATGGTGGATCTGGGGTTATTGGATATCACCTATGATGTACACACAGAATGCAATAGCAATTAATGAATTCCTTGGAGAGAGCTGGAAACAAGTATTTTCTTGAACTAGTAACCATTTAAGCACTTCAGGGTGAGCCTTGGTGGATTACTTGAGGTTTCTCCTTGGGACCTGGAGGTCAAGGGCTAAAGTCATGCTGACAGTCTATCTGCGAAGCAGGGTTCAGGCTGTGTGCACTTGACTCTCCCCAGATCCTGCAATGCTGAAGCCTCTTGCACTAGGCTTCCCTTTTCTTTTATCCGTTTGAACATTTGTTTGTCCACTTATCTAGTAATACAATGTCTTAATAACTTCCTGATAGGTTATTCCAACAACAACCGAATCACTAGGGCTTATAGTCTTAAAGGCTCGTGGATTGTTTACAGAAGCATACTGGTACTGGATAGGAGTAGGCGCATTGGTCGGATTCATATTAGTATTCAATTTCTTTTATACTCTGGCTCTCACTTATCTCAACCGTGAGTTTCTTGACATGTCTACTCAAAGTCACAAAACTGAGCATATGTATTAATAGTCTGACAATGTTTATGCAGCCTTGGATGAATCCCGAGGTATAAAATCAGAAGCTCAAAGCATTGAAGATGATGATAGAAGAGGAGGAGATGCCCAGTTGCTGGCCCAGAGAAGCAACTCTGGTAATCAAACATGCATAAATAATGACATTGAATATAGTGTATCTTTATATGTGCTAGCATATGTCTTAAAATATGAACCAAATAATTGAGCAGAACTATTGAGGTCAGAAGCTGAGTCACATACAATACGAGGTAGGAAAAAGGGCATGATTCTTCCATATCAACAGCATTGCATTACCTTTGAGGAGATTACATATGCAGTTGACATGCCACAGGTGAACTTAAATTATAACTGAGAAATTAATGAAAAGTTGGAAAACTTGTTTCTGAAGTAAAAAATATGAGCGATAACAGTTTGAACTAAAATTTCAGGAAATGAAAGCCCAGGGTGTGATGGAAGATAGATTGGTGCTTTTGAGGGGTATAAGTGGTGCTTTGAGGCCTGGTGTTCTCACTGCCCTGATGGGTGTTAGTGGAGCTGGTAAAACCACTTTGATGGATGTCCTGGCTGGTAGGAAAACCGGAGGATACATTGAGGGAAGCATCAAAATTTCTGGGTTTCCCAAAAAGCAAGAAACCTTTGCTCGTATATCTGGATACTGTGAGCAAAATGACATCCATTCTCCTAATCTTACTGTCTATGAGTCATTGCTTTACTCAGCTTGGCTTCGGTTAACTCCTGAAGTGAATTCTGAAACCAGAAAGGTAGTCTCCAAAGCATACTGTCTACGAGCATTTCCTTGTACTCTTTTTCATATAATTCAATTGCAACAAACAAATGGTTGCACAATTGGTTGCAGATGTTTGTAGAGGAAGTCATGGAACTCATTGAACTGACCCCCTTGAGGCAAGCTTTAGTTGGGCTGCCAGGTGTAAGTGGTTTGTCAACGGAGCAACGCAAGAGGCTAACCATTGCAGTTGAGCTAGTGTCGAACCCCTCAATAATATTTATGGATGAGCCAACTTCAGGGCTTGATGCAAGAGCTGCTGCAATTGTTATGAGAACAGTTAGGAACACTGTGGACACTGGAAGGACAGTCGTATGCACTATCCATCAACCAGGCATTGATATATTTGAAGCTTTTGATGAGGTAAGAAATGTAAAAGCACCGATGAGAGTCAGCTTTCAGCCGTATCCAAATATAACCAAGCATGATTGTAACCGATATGGATGGCATTGCAGCTATTGTTATTGAAGCAAGGAGGACAAGAGATATATGTAGGGCCATTGGGTAACAATTCCTGTGACTTAATAAAGTACTTTGAGGTACCTTTTAGTGCCGATTGTTATTAATCATCAATGTAAATGTAAAACTTTAAAATCATCATTCATGCTTAGTACTTGCTAAAGAAATTCTTTCTTGTTCGATCACCAAGGGAATTGAGGGAGTCAGCAAAATAAAAGATGGCTATAACCCAGCAACTTGGATGTTAGAACTTTCCACTCCAGCGCATGAGATGGCTTTGGGGGTCGATTTTGCTGATTTGTACAAAAATTCGGAGCTGCACAGGTAAGTGTAATGATAAACCAGAGCATCTGAGCTTACTATAATATGATTTCAGGCATCAACCAGTAGCTTAAACCTGTTTCAGCAACTTTTTACCATATCATGGCTGATATTTCAGGAGAAATAAAGCACTTATTGAACAATTGAACATGCCTTCTCCTGGTTCAAAGGAACTTCAATTTCCTACTCAGTACTCGCAATCATTTTTCACCCAAGTCTTGATTTGCTTGTGCAAACAACGTTGGTCATACTGGCGAAATACATCATATACTGCTGTAAGATTTTTCTTCACGACCGTCATAGCCTTAATATTTGGGACAATGTTCTGGAACCTTGGCTCGAAGAGGTAAATAACTATGGAAAACTAAAGGCAAAAAAGTGTTAGAACTTTAAATTTCTTTCTGGACTTCAATCTAATTGCTACATTTTAAAACCACAGCGCAAGGCAGCAAGACCTCTTTAATTCTGCGGGTTCTATGTATGCTGCTATTCTCTTTGTTGGGATCCAAAATGCTTCCAGTATACAGCCAGTAGCGAGCATTGAGCGAACTGTCTTCTACAGAGAAAAAGCTGCTGGAATGTATTCACCTATGGCCTATGCTTTTGCACAGGTAAAAAAGCATGTTGTGCACTTTAAAAAACCATCTGTTTTCCACTACGTTTGAGCATTGCACTTAAAAAAATTTACCATTTTCTTACCCAGGTTCTCGTTGAGCTCCCATATGTTTTTGTGCAAGCACTTACTTATGGCATCATTGTTTATTCAATGATGGCATTTGAATGGACTGCTGCTAAATTCTTATGGTATATATTCTTCATGTATTTCACATTACTGTACTTCACCTTCTTTGGCATGATGTCTGTGGGTATGACACCAAACTACCACATTGCCTCAGTCGTTTCTACTGCATTTTATGCGGTTTGGAATCTCTTCACAGGATTCTTAGTCCCACGCATGGTAAGCTTTTGGCATCCATGGTTCTTGTTTGCAAGTTGTATTTCCGCCTATGATGAATCAATTAATGCAGGAAATTCCAATGTGGTGGAGGTGGAACTATTGGATTTGTCCACTGGCTTGGACCTTGTACGGATTGGTTGTATCACAGTACGGAGACGTGAAGGATGTTCTAGACAGTGGAGAAACTACAGATGAATTCTTGAAAAGTTATTTTGGTTTCAGGCATGATTTTATAGGAGTGGTGGCTGTTGTGATTGTTGGATGGACACTGTTTTTTGCGTTTTTGTTTGCACTTCTCATCAAATTGTTGAATTTTCAAAAGCGATAGGAAGGCAATTTACTTAGACGAGTTTGTTCCACTAATTTCTATAGACATTGTTACTATTAGATGTAAGACAATAAGCTCAAATAAATTTGGTTAAATATCCAAATAAACTCTTGAATTATATATATATCTATAATATATTTAAAAGTATGATGTTTCAATTTCTTTCAATTTATTTCAATTGAGTCTTCAATTGAATGACAAGTATCATTCAATTAGAACTCTTTTTTATTTTTTTGACCTTTCGTTTTCTATTGAATTAATTTTTTTTACACCTTATGTCAAAAATAAGTTGTATTTGACATTTGAAGAGTTTTTTTTTTTTACTTTTATTTATTTTAATAAAAAAACTTAAAAACAATAATTTCTAACTTTTAATGCTTAGAAGATAGATTCATTTAATATTTATCAGTTATAATTTAATATTATTTTTTATCTATATTCTCTTATTCTCCATGAACCTGAATAAATAATATATAAATATCTTTTATACATTAATGTTTAAATTTCAATAAATAAGTAGGATGCTTTAATTTCTTTCAATTTGTTTCAATTGAGTCTTCAATTGAATGACAAGTTTCATTCAATTAGAACTCCTTTTTTATTTTTTTGACCTTTCGTTTTCTATTGAATTAATTTTTTTTACACCTTATTTCAAAAGTAAGTTGTTTTTGACATTTGAATGGTTTTTTTTGTTTTTTTACTTTTATTTATATTAATAAAAAAACTTAAAAATAATAATTTCTAACTTTTAATACTTAGAAGATAGATTCATTTAATATTTATCAATTATAATTTAATATTATTTTTT
>NC_030855.1:14401989-14404458 GCF_000208745.1 Theobroma cacao
GATTTTATAAAATAATTTTATAAAATTTTTGAAAATTTAATAATGATTTCAAAAATAGAGTAATTGGAGACCTATACTATGATTGTGTTGTTTATCCATGATTTTACATTAAATGGCTTATGATAAATGTGGGTATGACTGGTTATTTTTATGATTTAAAGAATATGTGAACTGCTTTGATTTGCCTTGAATGTGTTAAGTGAGCCATGTCATACTATTATGATTTTATTGGTTGGTGGATTATAAAGTGGGCACTACAGTGACGGGGGTTCCGTGGGCCAGCCTAATTAGAGGGGCACGGTTCCCAATTATTGAGCTTACCTCGATTGGAGAGGCGCGTAGGATAACTCCCGAGGTAGGATTTGAGTACACTTCACGCTGGCCACCACGTGAAATTGGGACTCAGCCAACGCCAAGGAACGGCTATGTTGTCAGAGGTGAAATGTGTTTGTGTGTGTGACAATAAATAGCCTTAGCGGTCTCGGTAAGATGCCTTCGCGGGGTATCCCCGAGAATGGATTTTTGGCAAGGGCTAAGTTTTTGAAAAGTGCATAAGCCATGTTGAGTAATTGGATGAAATCCAATTATTTATATGGGTTGGGATGAATTATTTTAATTGTCTCCTATTACTCGGCTTTAGATTATTTTGATGATGTCTGTCTACTCACTGGGATTTTATAATCTCACCCCTTCTTCCTATACATTTTTCAGGCTCAGAATAGGTAGTAGACTGTCAATTGCATCGAGAAGTAAATTTCGGAGTTGCATCCTAGAAAGCAAGGTTATAGACTTAAACCTTCTCAGTTATTTGGGGGCCCACATGTCATTGTAATTTAAATTGCATACTCCAGTTTACTATATTACAGTATGTATAAATTTATTTTGTTTTTATGTGCAGAAAACTAATTTTTTGATGTTTCAAAAATATACATATATATATATTGTTTTACATTAAAATAGATTATTTTAATTAATATTTTTAGTTTATTTTATTATTCAAAAAAAAAGAAAAGAAAAAAAAGAGAGAGAAATGGAAAAACTGGTACGAAAGCCTTGCGAGGTCTCGAAGGGCATTCGGGGGCAGAATGTTTGTCGAGGCTTCGCGGCGGTTGTCACGGGCTCGATGGGAGTTCCGGATCGTGACAATGGGTTTAGCATGATGCAGGTGTTCTGAACTCAAAACATATAATATTATAAATTATAAATTATTAATTATTTTATATTGATAGGATCTTTAAATTATACTGTTGTCTTATATTTTACAACTGTTTATTTTAATCTGTTAATAGTATAGGTTATATACTTTCTTATTTCTTAATAGTTTATTATACATCTAATAATTTTTTATAGGATTATCGTCTTTTTTGAATAAATTTTGTTTTAAATAAGATAACAAATTAGGTCAATTGGTTGTCATTCTCAATTGAATTAATTTTTTTTTACACCTTATGTCAAAGCTGCGTTGTTTTTTTACATTTGAAAGGTTTTTTTATTTTTATTTATTTTAGTAAAAAATACTTGAAAATAATAATTTTTTGTAAAACCCAACCCTATAAATACATGTCATGACATACATGCACTAAGTAGTATGTTATTATGCTAGGAAAAGCACCTAAGAATAGACGAAACTCGGTATTGTACCTAATAGTACACTTGAGTTGATTTAACATCGAACTAGTTCAAATAGGAATTGTAGGATGAAATTTAATATTTTATAGTCAAGAAATATCTAAAAAATGATTGTTCGGAGTTCGAGGGTTCATTTGGGGTACAATTGGAAATTTAGATGTTTAGGGGCAAAATCGTCATTTTGCCACCTAAGATAATAATTTGATCATGGAGTGAAATTTTTGATCAAGATTAACTATTTGGAGTATAATTTAATGATAGGAAGTGAAAAGGTTTAATTCTGGTGATTTCTAAAGTGTAAGGGCAAAATCGTAATTTTACCATTGGAGACAAAATTTTACCGCGGACAAAATTTGAGATTTTGAGAGAATTTAGATCAAATTTGACAAATTGGAGAATGGTATGAGTATAAGGGATGAAAAATATGTCTATGGGCAATTTTTCAGTATTTTGGGCAAAAATGTAATTTTTCACTTTTACGGGGGCAAAATTGTAAATTTCAAAAATTACTCCACCAAGACTTTGGATAAGTCTGAGAATTTTATCTAAGCTATGGATATTTGAGACAAGTGTATGGTGAAAAATTGGAAAAAAATGGATGAAATTTTAAAAATGAGCCAATAGGAAAGTGACACGTGGCATTTTTTTAATGAAATAATATTATTTTAATGAAAAGTCAGCCCATTTAAACCCCATTTTAAGTGCTGGCCGGCCATAAGGAAGAACAAGAGAGGAAATAGAGAGGAAAGGAAGAAGAAAAGAAAAACCAAAGAGAAACAAGAAAATTCAAAGGGAAATTCGCGGTTTTCGACCGTTTACGCGTCTAACGGTAAGATTTTT
>NC_030855.1:14445370-14452447 GCF_000208745.1 Theobroma cacao
GTATGGGGTATTTCATAAATTGTAAAGGTCGATCTTATAAAATACTTGTCATGACATACATGTGATGGACAACATGTTGGCATGCTAGGAGAGTCCCGAAAAAGTTACAAAAGTCGGTATTGTATCTAGAGGTATAACAAAGTTGATTTAAGCCTTGAAATAGATCGAATAGATATTTTAAGGTGAGATTGGGAATTTCACAATCCAGCGATGACCTAATATGGTGATTCGGAGTTCGATGATCAATTTGGAGTCAAATCGAAACTTTCACTATTCAAGGGTAAAATGGTAATTTTACCACTTGAGGATAAAATTAGAATATTGGAAGAAGTTTTTGATCAAGATTGATCACATTTGACTCATTGGAGTATAATTTGAGGTTGGTAAGTGAAAAAGTTGTAATTTCGGTATTTTTGGAGTATAGCGGCAAAATAGTAATTTTACCACCTTAAGGGTAAATCGGTAAATTTTCACCCTCGATACTTGTCAAGACCAAGGGATTTTATTCATCATGAAAATGGATAAACATGATAAATGTGTGGTGGAGAATTAAAGAATTAAAAGTCAAATATTTAAAATTTAAACAAATAAGGAAATGCCATGTGTCATGCTTTTATTATTTTATTATTTCTTTATTAAAAGGCATAAAATTAGCCCATTTCTCCCATAGTGGTCAGCCAAACAAGAAGAGAAAAGAAACCAAGGAAGAACAAACCCTATGTCACGATCCGAAACTCCCATCGAGCCCGTGACAACCGCCGCGACGTCCCGATAGGCACTCATTACCCCGAATGCCTATCGAAACCCCGCAAGACTTAGCATCAGCTTCCGCATCTCCTCAGTGAGCGACAATTATTAAATCTCACATTTCAAAAAAATCATAAGTCATTTCCAAATCAAAACAATAAAATATTACTTTCTGGCTCACAGGGGCATTTTCATCATTTTTCTTCGAAAATACCGAAACTCGCCAAAAGCATGGTGTAAAAGCTAAATATATTCATACATACTTTAAATCAAATAACTGAAGAATAAAATTACTTTTACAGTGACACGTGGGCCCCCAACTGACTAAGAAGATGTAGGGCTACGAACCCTTACTTTCTAGGATGCAACTTTGAGATTAATTCTCGTCTTAATCAACTATCAAAAAATTGTCCTGAGCCTGAAAAATGGATAGGAAGAGAGGTGAGATTATGATTACATAATCTCAGTGAGTAAACAATTACCATCAAAAGCATTAAAAGCCGAGTAGATGGAGACAATATAAAAACGTTATATCTCAATAATGTTCATAACACAAAATTCGTTTCAATCTATACCAAACAATTTCTTTTCATCAAAATTTCCCGACTTATGAATTTCTTAAACTTGGCCCCTGCCAGAATCATTCTCACGGGTACCTTCGTCAAGGTATCCCACTAAGATCGCCAAGGCTGTTCAATGACCCATACCCATAAACATATTTTCACATCTAACACACAGCCATTCCTTGGCATTGGTTGAGTCTCACTCTCACGTGGTGGCCCGAACGTGAGGTGCACTCAAATCATAGCTCAGGAGATACTTCACCTAACATCTCCCCCCGGAGGTAAGTATATAATTGAGTTATCGTGCCCCTCTCATAGGTATTCCATGGAAACCCCCACCACTGCAGTGACCGTTTAATATACCACCAGACCCATAAAAATTCCAGTAACATAATGTGGCAAATAAAATGTAATCCACTCTACCGAGACCAATCAAAAACTATTCATATATTTCATGCCAAGCCCAAAAATTTAGCCATCATGCTACCATAGTGTCATAAGCCCCAATTTCAATAACATATAAAATCATAAATTTCAACACAGTCTCCATATACTCAATTTTCCCAAAACAATATATGATTTCAAAACCAGAATAAATTTCATTTTTATTAAAAAAACATTTTAATTAGAAAACATAATATTTTATAATTTAAGCTCACCATTCAATAAAAACATCAAACAAGTATAATTACTCTAGATATTTAAGACGATAAATTGTCCACTCACAGTTCTAGGAGTTGATATACTCCTAACCCCAATCTTCAAGCACAATCTCTGTATTTTTACCAGTGTAATTTGCTCACCACCTATCCACAATGTACAATACATAATTCACCACATTAATGCTTGACCATTATAAAATCAATTCAGGCTCGGTGTATATGCATGATATGACATGCAACTTATCCGACTACAGCTTAAATGCGGTGTTGACCTAATTCGGCCTATTATCTCCAATTTAACTCCAAATCAATTTTTCTCACTTTCTACACTCCAATTATACTTAAATTACCTTAGTGACTGTGAATGAGATTCAATTTATCAGTCCCGATAGCAAATTACAAAAATACCCCTAGTGGGTAAAAATTCTTATTTTTGCTCCGAAAATTCCCATTAGTTTTCTAGGCTCATAATTCATCATTATTCATCATAATTCCTCAAATAAACATCAAGATCATCAGCTAATATTCCCCTAGAAATTCGGCCAATAATGGTACACTAATTTCGTGATTTTTCCTACTTAATTTTCTCTCCATAATTCATTAATTCCTACACCAAAAACTATTATTTCTTAATCAAATCACCCAGAATAACATCCCATTCTTCCTCTTTATTCACTTAGAGAATTCGGCTATTGATGGGTTCCAAACCTTTTGTGGTTTTCTTCACTTGTTTTCATGCTACACATCATTAATCACCTAAAAACACTAACATACCTAAAAATCAAACCAATCCAAGATCATTCTCTCTCCATACCCATTTTGACCAGCCATGAATTCATCATGAAAACATGTAATTTAACCATGGAAATTAAGGAAAAATGCATGGGTAAGGTAAATCACTAGCAAAATCAAAGAAATTTTACCTTTGCTTGATCAAATCCTTGAATTCCAACACTTTTTCTTTGATTTTTCCCACCTAGGGTTTGTTCTTCCTTGGTTTCTCTTCTCTTTTGGTTTGGCTGATCACTATGGGAGAAATGGGCTGATTTTTTGCCTTTTTATAAAGAAATAATAAAATAATAAAAACATGACACATGGCATTTCCTTATTGGTTCAAATTTTAAATATTTGACTTTTAATTCTTTAATTCTCCACCACACATTTCTCATGTTTATCCATTTCCATGATGAATAAAATCCCTTGGTCTGGACAAATGTTGAGGTGAAAATTTACCGAATTTGCCCCCGAGGTGGTAAAATTACCATTTCGCCCCTATACTCCAAATTATATTGAAATTAAAATTTTTCACTTCTAAACTTCAAATCATACTCCAATAAGTCAAATAGGGCCAAAAAAAATCTTTTCTAAAAATTCCCATTTTGTCCCCAAGTGGCAAATGACCATTTTGCCCCTAGATAGTGAAAATTTCGGTTTGACTCCAAATTGATCCTCGAACTCCGAATTACCATTTTGAGTCATCCCTGAACTGTGACACTCTTAATTTCACCTTAAAGTTCCTATTTGAACTAGTTGAGGCTTAATCGACTTAATGACACCATTAGGGGCAATATCGTCTTTTAACGATTTTTCAAACTTCCTAAATATGTAACCATTCTATTGAGCATGTAAATGACATCGTAATTATTTTATAGAACATGGTTTGACAACACTACCCCCCTTAAAATAAAATTTTATTCTCAAAATTTCTCTTATCAAACTAAAAAAAAAGGTGGGGTATTTTCTACCATTATTTCCACATACTTCCTGTTTATCTCACAAGTATAGAATATCAATCTTCTTAATCATATTAATCCATCTCGCATAGCTTAACCATGCTATAGATCACAATTCCTTGACATTATCTCCTTGACTATTTCCCAGAGTCTCTTATGTTCACATAGTTCAATTTCTGATAAAATTTTTTATCATTGTACTACCTACATCACTCATCATATATTAAGTTTGAATCTTAATTCATTAAAAATCATTCTTCATTTTAGTTGATCACAATATCAACCCCACATATGTGTATATGCTTTATAATCCCATTTATGCTTCCAAGATCTATCTTGATTTGATCATTGAATACGATGCAATATCACAATTCCTTAGAGTCATCCCTTTGTCCTCAATCATCTTTCATGCCTTTATATTGCTTTGTATCCCATCCTCATACTTATATAACATGTCAGTCATGAGTCTAACTTGACTGTATAGCCATTTGCTCCTTAAGCTTTAATGTTTTCTCATTGCGAAAAGTCTTTCAAATTTATCACAACAGAGTATTCATAAGGTGGATACATATCCATATTTTATAGTTCAAGGTCTAACGCAGTGAACACTGTCTCATTATTAAAGTTCTACCCTTATCTATCGATCATAGCTCCCTTGCACACTTACCTATACATTCCTAGGTTACCTACAAGCCACTCATGGCCATCCAACTTTTGCCCTCTTATAGTAAGTCAAACTAATATATTCTCTTATGCTTTTCCATACGCTTTCTTAATAAAGTTTCACTCTTTCATACGAATATAACATCATTCTTCCTTAACCAATTTACAAATTGTACTTGAAATTGCAAGACTTAAAACTAGATTCTCCTCAAGTACTTTTCAATATTAATACTAATATCACTCTCAACTTATAGCTTCCTTTTTATAATCACATAACTTAGTGCTTGCTTTTACAAGATCCACGGCAGAACTTCTCTTGAGTATTTCCTTAGAGATATTTATCTTAAACTTATGTCTCATAACATGTGATCACTTAACCCGTAACTTAGCCATTTATGTGGCATTCTCTTCGAGGCCCACTCTAAGGTATTGTTATATCTGTATCGATCCCCTTGGCTTCCCGACCCTGCAGGACCACATACACCAAGTATCGAACCCCAGACCTTTTACTTCCCCCGAAGGGAACGCCTTTAACCATTTCAGCTTTAACTCATTCATATTGATACCTTCCAAAACCTTAAAACTCCAATTACCAAAACTTAGAATCAAGTTCAATGACCTTAGGTCAACTCGTGAATTCAACTTCACATTTGTCTCATTTTATTCATGCGTCTTAGACATGAAGTGTTCTTAGCACCGCGGCACGGTGGCTATTAGAGTTTACTTGATCAATGTTATTCATCTATATTTAAGGTTACTACACTAATCATTCTCAACCGTTTGGTTTCCCTTCAAGCTTACATCACAATTTTCATAACCATTTATATCCTTTTGTGCTTATCACATATAATAAGTAAAATAGATACTTTCAAATTCATCTCATCCTATTCAATCTAACTTGACTTAACCTAACTCGGGGCCACGCAATGTCAGTGTGGATTTCTTAAAACAACTTTAAAATCGAAAACTTTAAAATCCAAAGCTTTAAAATCAAAATCTCTGATCTTTAAACCATGCTCTGATACCACTTTAATTGTCACGACCCGAAACTCTTATCGAGCCCGTGACAACCTCCGCGACGTCCCAATAGGCACTCATTACCCCGAATGCCCATCGAAACCCCACAAGGCTTAGCATCAGCTTCTGTATCTCCCCAGTGAGCGATGATTATTAAATCTCACATTTCAAAAAAATCAAAAGTCATTTCCAAATCAAAACAATAAAATATTACTTTCTAGCTCACAAGGGCATTTTCGTCATTTTTCTTCGAAAATATCGAAACTCGCCAAAAACATGGTGTAAAAGCTAAATATATTCATACATACTTTAAATAAAATAACTGAAGAATAAAATTACTTTTACAGTGACACGTGGGCCCCCGACTGACTAAGAAGATGTAGGGCTACGAACCCTTACTTTCTAGGATGCAACTCTGAGATTAATTCTCGTCTTAATCAACTGTCAACAAATTGTCATGAGCCTGAAAAATGGATAGGAAGAGGGGTGAGATTATGATTACATAATCTCAGTGAGTAAACAATTACAATCAAAAGCATCTAAAGCCGAATAGATGGAGACAATATAAAAACGTTATATCTCAATAATGTTCATAACACAAAATTCGTTTCAATCTATACCAAACAATTTCTTTTCATCAAAATTTCCCGGCTTATGAATTTCTTAAACTTGACCCCTGCTAGAATCATTCTCGCGGGTACCTTCGTCAAGGTATCCCACTGAAACCGCCAAGGCTGTTCAATGACCCATACCCATAAACATATTTTCACATCTGACACACAGCCGTTCCTTGACGTTGGCTGAGTCTCACTCTCACGTGGTGGCCCGAACATGAGAGTGCACTCAAATCATAGCTCAGGAGATACTTCACCCAACATCTCCCCTCGGAGGGAAGTATATAATTAAGTTATCGTGCCCCTCTCATAGGTAGTCCACGGAAACCCCCACCACTGCAGTGACCGTTTAATATACCACTAGACCCATAAAAATTCCAGTAACATAATGTGGCGAATAAAATGTAATCCAGTCTATTGAGACCAATCCAAAACTATTCATATATTTCATGCCAACCCCAAAAATTTAGCCATCATGCTACCATAGTGTCATAAGCCCCAATTTCAATAACATATAAAATCATAAATTTCAACACAATCTCCATATACTCAATTTTTTCGTATCTCCCCAGTGAGCGACAATTATTAAATCTCACATTTCAAAAAAATCATAAGTCATTTCCAAATCAAAACAATAAAATATTACTTTTTGGCTCACAGGGGCATTTTCGTCATTTTTCTTCAAAAATATCGAAACTCGCCAAAAACATGTTGTAAAACCTAAATATATTCATACATACTTTAAATCAAATAACTGAAGAATAAAATTACTTTTACAGTGACACGTGGGCCCCCAACTGACTAAGAAGATGTAGGGCTACGAACCCTTACTTTCTAGGATGCAACTCCGAGATTGATTCTCGTTTTAATCAACTATCAACAAATTGTCTTGAGCTTGAAAAATGGATAGGAAGAGGGGTGAGATTATGATTATATAATCCCAGTGAGTAAACAATTACCATCAAAAGCATCTAAAGCCGAGTAGATGGAGACAATATAAAAACGTTATATCTCAATAATGTTCATAACACAAAATTCGTTTCAATCTATACCAAATAATTTCTTTTCATCAAAATTT
>NC_030855.1:14453181-14465764 GCF_000208745.1 Theobroma cacao
AAGCACAATCTCTGTACTTTTACCAGTGTAATTTGCTCACCACCTATCCACAATGTACAATACATAATTCACCACATTAATGCTTGACCATTATAAAATCAATTCAGGCTCGGTGTATATGCATGATATGACATGCAACTTATCCGACTACAGCTTAAATGCGGTGCTGACCTAATTCGGCCTATTATCTCCAATTTAACTCCAAATCAATTCTTCTCACTTTTTACACTCCAATTATACTTAAATTACCTTAGTGACTGTGAATGAGATTCAATTTATCAGTCCCGATAGCAAATTACAAAAATACCCCTAGTGGGTAAAAATTCTTATTTTTGCTTCGAAAATTCTCATTATTTTTCTAGGCTCATAATTCATCATTATTCATCATAATTCCTCAAATAAACATCAAGATCATCAGCTAATATTCCCCTAGAAATTCAGCCAATAATGGTACACTGACTCCGTGATTTTTCTTACTTAATTTTCTCTCCATAATTTATTAATTCCTACACCAAAAACTATTATTTCTTAATCAAATCACCTAGAATAACATCCCATTCTTCCTCTTTATTCACTTAGAGAATTCGGCTATTGATGGGTTCCAAACCTTTTGTGGTTTTCTTCACTTGTTTTCATGCTACACATCATTAATCACCTAAAAACACTAACATACCTAAAAATCAAACCAATCCAAGATCATTCTTTCTCCATACCCATTTTGACCAGCCATGAATTCATCATGAAAACATGTAATTTAACCATGAAAATTAAGGGAAAATGCATGGGTAAGGTAAATCACTAGCAAAATCAAAGAAATTTTACCTTTGCTTGATCAAATCCTTGAATTCCAACACTTTCTCTTTGATTTTTCCCACCTAGGGTTTGTTCTTCCTTGTTTTTTCTTCTCTTCTGGTTTGGCTGATCACTATGGGAGAAATGGGCTGATTTTTTGCCTTTTTATAAAGAAATAATAAAATAATAAAAACATGACACATGGCATTTCCTTATTGGTTCAAATTTTAAAAATTTGACTTTTAAT
Source organism: Theobroma cacao (assembly GCF_000208745.1). Classification (NCBI taxonomy): domain Eukaryota; kingdom Viridiplantae; phylum Streptophyta; class Magnoliopsida; order Malvales; family Malvaceae; genus Theobroma; species Theobroma cacao. Next base: position 14,454,221 of record NC_030855.1, read on the forward strand.
TCTTTAATTCTCCACCACATATTTCTCATGTTTATCCATTTCCATGATGAATAAAATCCCTTAGTCTGGACAAATGTCGAGGTGAAAATTTACCGATTTGCCCCTGGGGTGGCAAAATTACCATTTCGCCCCTATACTCCAAATTATACAAGAATTAAAATTTTTCACTTCTAAACTTCAAATCATACTCCAATACTCAAATCATACTCCAATAAGTCAAATAGGGCAAAAATAAATCTTTTCTAAAAATTTCCATTTTGTCCCCAAGTGGCAAATGACCATTTTGCCCTTGGATAGTGAAAATTCCGGTTTGACTCCAAATTGATCCTCGAACTCCGAATTACCATTTTGAGTCATCCCTGAACTGTGACACTCTTAATTTTACCTTAAAAGTCCTATTTGAACTAGTTGAGGCTTAATCGACTTAATGATACCATTAGGGGCAATATCGTCTTTTAACGATTTCTCAAACTTCCTAAATATGTAACCATTCTATTGAGCATGTAAATGACATCGTAATTATTTTATAGAATAGGGTTTGACACCCTAGGTGGGGAAAATCAAGGAGAAAGAGTTAGAATTTAAGGATTTAATCAAGCAAAGGTAAAATTTCTTTGATTTTGCTAGTGATTTACCTTACCCATGCATTTCTCCTTAATTTCCATGGTTGGACTGTATGTTTTCATGGGGAAATCATTGCTAGCCGAATGGGTTTGGTGAGAGAAATGATGTTGGAATTGTTTGATTTTGAGTTATGTTAGTGTTTAGAGTTAGTTAAGCATGTTTAGAAACAAAACAACAAGAAAAGAATCCATTTTCTCCATGAGCCTTCAATGGCCGAACCCTATGTGAAGTGTAGAAGTAATGAATTGATTTTATGATCAAGTGAATTGGTTGAAAAATTGATGAAATGATGATTTATGGTGAGAAAATGGAATGGGAAAATTTTTAGTGATAGGGCACCACAATGGCTGAAATTTTCAAAAAGAATTGTGAGGGTTGTTAGGCTGAATTTTAGATTATTGGAATTGTATTTAGTGAATTGAAATATTAGAAATGAAATGGAGCAATTTAGAGCCAAATTGGACACAATTGTCATTTAATCGGGTAATAGGCCGAACTAGGTCAGCACTGCATTTAAGCGGTAGTCGAATAAGTTGCATATCATATCATGCATATACACCGAGCCTGAATTGATTTTATAATGGTCAAGCATTAATGTGGTGAATTATGTATTGTACATTGTGGATAAGTGGTGAGCAAATTACACTGGTAAAAGTACAGAAATTGTGCTTGAAGACTAGGATTAGGAGTACATCGACTCCTAAAACTGTGAGTAAACTTATTATCGTCTTAATTATCTAGAGTAGTTTTATACAATTGTGTGATTTTATAGAAAATGGGTTTAAATGGTAAATTGCTATATTTTATGAGAAATTGTGATTTTATAAATTTTCTGAAAAATTAAATACTGGTTTTGAAAATAGTGTAATTGGAGACTGCTTGCTTGTGTTATAAATTGTGTTTTAAATTATATGGCTTATAGCAATATGTGAGCATGAATGGCAAAGTCGGTATTTGTATCAAAATTATATATACTATGTATTTAGCCTTGAGAGGCTAGATTGCGATAAATTGCCATGTCATGCAGATAAAGATTTTATAAATCAGGTGGTAGATAAAATAATCCATAATCCTTGCAGTGGAGGTTCTGTGGACAAGCCTAAGAGAGGGGGCACAGAATCAGGTATACCTTACCTTGATCGGAGAGCCGTATGGAGGGTGTCTCTAGAGGTAAAGATTTGAGTGCATTTCACGTGGACCACCGTGTGAGAGTGAGACTCAGCCAACGCCAAGGCATGGTTAGAATTTTGGATGTAAAGACATTTAATAGCCTTGGTGGTCTCGGTTAGATGCCTAGGCCAAGGCATTCTCAGGAATGATTTTTGGCAGGAGCCAAGTTTTGTGAGATATATAAGCCATGTTGATTAATTGAGTAATCTGAATATTCATGTTATGAAATATATATTGAAAAAAAATATTTTAATTCATCTCTATTTACTCGCCTTTAGATAGTTTAGATGGTGTCTGTTTACTCACTGGGATTTTATAATCTCACCACCCTCATTTCCTCACATTTCAGGCTCAGAGAATTCCATAGTTAGTTGACTTTGATAAGGACCTTCATTTGGACTTGAATCGGCAAAAGCTGTAGGTTTTCAGCTTTCGATGCATTTTGGTTAGATGTGGGCCCACGTGTCGCTGTAAAAGTAATTTTATGATTTGGTTTTTTGCTTTATAGTATATATGAATATAATTAACTTTTAAGCTATAAGAATTATTTACCGATAGCTTTATAAAAATTATTTTACAAGAAAATAATTTATTTTATTGAATATTTTTATTATATTCAAATGGTCAAATTTTCACTTCAAATGAACGTTTTAGATACTTAATTTGTTTTTAAGTCATTAAATATATATTTTCTGCTTACCTACTACATTTTTAGCAAGTTTTTAGATTTTTGACAAAAAATGACGAAAATGCCCTTGTGAGCCAGAAAACAATATGTTATGTTCTGATTTGGAAATGACTCGTAATCCTTTGAATTACGATATTTGATAACTATTGCTCACCGGGGAAGTGCGAAAGCTGATACGAGAGCCTTGCGAGGTTTCGATTGGCATTCGGGGTGAAAAATGTCTGTCGAGGTTTCGCGGCGATTGTCACGAGCCCGATGGGAGTTTCGGGTCGTGACATAAATTTTCATGATTAGCTGCCTTTTTGTATCAACATACACTAGCATAAAAAAAAAGTGGAAAACGCTCTAGATTTTTTGCACTTCCCTCCCCTCCCTCGCCTTCACGGGATGGCTGCTAACAAGCCGCCGGATCCTCGATTCCTTTCCCAGCATGTTGTACACTCTAGTTCCATACCACGGGGGTCCACCTAAGACCATATAACAGCCACACATGTGAAACCTTCAATCAACAATGGCGGCAGGTAGAATATGGAGTCTAACAATCAACCGCCTTTATCCCCACATGCGTAAAAAAGTCCTTTTTGGCAATTACGGTTGGAGAAAAACAACCCATGATCCCTTTATCACGCGAACCTTTGTGGTACAAAGATCACCCTACAGCCACTTTTTTTGATGACAAGATCGTGACCCTTGCACAGCCCTTGCAACACTTTATGGTAGGTAAGTTTTCTAGAATGCCTTATATGCAATAGATCTTAGATGTTTTCAATGGTATTGGCCTTGTTGGGGCGTATGAGATACGGTGGTTGGATTATAAGCATATCTTGATCCATCTTACGAATGAACATGATCTCAACCGGCTTTGGATGAGGGAAGTATGGTTTATTTGTAACCAAGATGCGAGTGTTTAGATGGTCCCCAAAATTCCAACCGAAGAAAGAATCTTCCTTGGTTCCAGTTTGGATCTCCTTTCCTAGGTTGCGGGCTCATCTCTTTGAGAAATCTACTTTGTTAATGATTGCCAAGACTGTGGGACGACCGTTATTGGTCTATGAAGCCACGACAAATGGATCAAGACCCAGTGTGGCACAGGTCTGTGTTGAATACGATTGTCAGAAGCTTCCATAGAGCAAATCTGGATTGTGACGAGAGATAGAGCAATTGGGACAATAACTGGTGGTTTTACGCAGAAAGTAGAGTTCACAAAACTACCAAAATATTATACTCACTGCTATCATGTGGGTCACGAAATATCCACATGCATGGTGCTAGGGCATAGGCCACAGAAGATGGAACAGGAAAGGCATAACACTAAGGAGGAAGAGGAGAAAGGGAATGACAGATCCATGGAACCAGACCTGCTGCTTAAGGAAGCAAAAGGAAAAGAACCGATCCGGTTTGAAACTCAAAAACAGGGGAAACAATGGAGGATGGTTGAGAGAGTTGGAAAAAGTGGTGTGAAGGACTCAAAAGGCAATGAAATAGGTTCTCAAGATAAGGGGATGAAACCGATGCAGGTTTCAAACAAGTTTGAAGCGATCGGTGAAATGCAGGAAAATGAAAACGTAAAATAGGGGATAACATAGTTGGTGAACAGTACTTTCCCAAAGCCAAAAAATAATTATAAGCCTTAACTAGCACTGGAGGGGCAGGGTTCTCAGAGACAAGGGGATGAGGGGTGGGTTAGCATTTCCCAACCCCTCTCCAAGGACATCGATACGGCACCTAAGCCGGAGCAGCAACTGGTGAAAATTAACACCATGCCATCACTAGATTCTGAACATGCACGAGTTGGGGATTATTTAGCAACTGGTCATGACGAATATAATACCATCGACTACACCAGGGATGATTATATCCAATGGGCAATGGAACATGCAAGGAATGTGACCATTCGAAAAAACAAAAAAAAAGAAAAGCCAAAAGAAATCGATAAACCAGTTGCCAGAATCAGTTAATGATAGTCGTAGGATACCAGAGGGTGGTAGTCAGGTGGACGGTAATGAACTACCCTCAAGTGCAATGTCAATGGGCGAAAATATGATGGAAGGCAATGGAGATAGTAACTAGGAGGTGAATCAACTCAGAAAGGAATAAGAATTGAGTCCATGCAACAACCATGTAGGCCATGATGCGAGGGTAAATAACCAACGGCAAACGGGAAAGGAAGAATAGCATTTTTATTTGGCAGCAACAGCATTGGATGGCAACAAATATGCTAATTATGGGCAGTGTTGTTTGACTACTAATGCTAACTTGGAATCGCAAAAAATATCAGGGAATGATAGACATCAGGGGCATTTGAGCCATCATATAGAAGGAGAGATTGATGCAGCAAACCAACATTGAGTATCTCTTCAGGATCATTCTGAAAACCAAGTTGTGGAATTCATCCATTGGTGGCTAGACGTCAACAGTCAGATAGTGACATAGTTTATAACCTAATAGAGGATAGATCTTTAGGAAAAGATGAAAACCATGATGGCTCCATCTCCATGCAATTCACCATGTACACTTACCCATGATTTTTGCATTGATTTGGAATGTTTGGGGAGTGGCTAGTAAAGTCATTCAAAAGAGAGTTAAAAAATTACAATTGATGCATAAAATAAAGCTATTAGTTATTTTAAAGCCAATGGTTTAGGCATCTAAATTGCAGTTCTTCAGGAGGAAACTTGGGTTTGTAGGAGCTGTTTCTAATTGTTCGGAAAAAATATGGATTTTCTAGGCAAATGAGGTTAATTGTACATTTCGGATGGATCACCGCCAACGCTTGCATGTTCGGCTATCCCTTCCCTAGTTACCTTTTTCCTTTCACATTTCATTTATTTATGCTAAATGCACTAGGATTGAAAGAAAATATTTATAGGATTGTCTGAGAAATGTGGCAACAGAAATGCAAGGACCATGGTTGGTAGGACGAGATTTTATTGCTATTTTGAGTAGAGATGAATAGCTTTTTGGAGCGAACTCGCATGCTGGATCGATGGAGGATTTTGCCACTACCCTCCTTGATTATGGACTGGTGGATGCAACATATGAGGGGAATAAATTTACATGGACTAATGGCCACATGTTTCAAAGACTTGATCGGGTTGCTTATAATATGGAATGGAGCTTTTATTTTTCATGTACAAGAATTATTCATTTAAACAGGGATGGTTCGGATCACTGCCCCTTACTGATTTCATGTTCAGATTTTTCTTTAAAAAAGCCATCTTCATTTCGGTTTATTTATGCATGGGTGAGACATCACAATATTTTGGATTTTGTAAGCAGTTGTTGGAAACAGCCAGTGTAGGAAACAGGATTGATGGCTTTTTGGTTGAAGTAGTAGAGATTAAAAAAGAGTTTCAAAGCCTGGAATAAGGAAGTCTTAGGGGACATTTTCAGCAACCTCCGAGCAGCAAAAAAATTTGCCTAGGAGAAGAAACACATATGCAAAGCCCAACCTTATAAAATACTTGTCATGATATACATGTGATGGATAGCATGTTTGCATGCTAGGAGAGTCTCGAAAAATTTACAAAAGTCGGTATTGTACCTAGAGGTACAACAAAGTTGATTTAAGTCTCGAACTAGATCAAATAGAGATTTTAGGGTGAAATTGAAAATTTTACAGCTTAGGAATGATTTAAAATGGTGATTTGGAGTTCGAGGATCAATTTGGAATCAAATTGAAAATTTCACTATATAGGGGCAAAATGGTAATTTTGCCACTTGAGGATAAAATTGGAAATTTTTGAAAGATTTTAATCACATTTGACTTATTGGAGTATGATTTGAGGTTGAGAAGTGAAAAATTATAATCTCGGTATTTTTCGGAGCATAGGGGTAAAATGGTAATTTTGCCACCCTAGTGGCAAAATTGTAATTTTACACCACCAACACTTGTCATGCTCATAGAATTCATCCATTGACTTTTTATGTTATGGATAAGTGAGAAAATATATGTGGTGGAGATAAAAAGTTTAAATTTTCAAAGTTTTACAAATGGATCAATAAAATGACACTTGTCAAGCTTAGAATATTTTATTATTTCCTTTAAAAATCAGCCTATAAACCTCTCACTTCTCTCCAAATGTTCGGCCAAGCAAGGAAAAGAGGGAAACAAAGAAAGAACAAACCCTAGGTGGAGAATTTCAAGAGAAAAAATGTGAAAAATCAAGGAAAACAAGTGAAAAAGGTAAGATTTCTCAATTTAAACTTGAAATCTATTTTCCTGAAGCATTTCTCCTTACTTTCCATGGTTAAATTTCATGTTTTTATGGTGAATTCATGGCTAGTCGAATAGGTATGGAGAGAGAATGATGTTGGATTGATTTGATTTCAAGTTATGTTAGTGTTTTTAGTTAGTTTACTATGTTTAGAAGCAAAACAACAAGAAAAGAATTCATTTTCCCCATCACCCATCAATGGCCGAACCTACCTTGTATTGAGTGAGGATGAATTTGATTTTTTTTATTTTAAGAGAATTGGTTAGAAAATGATAAATTATGGTGTGGAAAGTAGTAGGAAAAATCACGATGTTAATGCACCATTATTGACCGAAAATTCTAAGAAGAAAAGTGAGGATGGTTTTGCCAAATTTTAGGTTATTTGACTTGTGTTTGGGGAATTAAGGTATTGAAAAAGAAATGGAGCAATTTGGAGCTAAATTGGATGCGTTGGCCAATTAATCGGGTGATAAGACGAATTAGGCCAATACCGGGTTTAGATGGTTACCCATGCATTTTGCATTCCATATCATGCATTAGTAGTCTAAATTAGTTTAATTTTGATTTAGTACCAATATAGTAAGTTTCTCGATTATGTATTATGTCAAGGTGGTGAGTCCTCCGATAAAGGCAAGAAAATTGCATCCGAGGACTAGTAGTTAGAGTACTTCAGAAATTCGCACTCTAGACATTGTGAGTAATCTTATCATCATCTTAATTATCTAAAGTATGTTTTATTCGATTTTTTGAATTCTATGAAAAATGAATTAAGTGATTAATTTTTTGGTTTTATAAACAAAATGTTATTTAATGAAATGATTTCATAAAATTGTCTTAAAATTGAATGATGGTTTGAAAATAGAGTAATTGGAGACAGTTTTTATGTGTTGAAAATTCATGATTCTAATTGATTGCTTATGGCAATATTGGCATGAATGGTTGATTTGATAAATGTGTTAGAAATGTATAAATTCTTGATTTGCCTTGAAAGGCTGTAAAATAAAATAAAATAATTACCATGTCATGCTGTTGAAATTTTATTGTATGGTGGGTTTAGCTTGTTGCAGTGGGCGGGTTTCCGTGGACCAGCCTATTAGAGGAGCACGGTAAACCTCGTTATATCTTACCTCAGTATGAGAGGCACGGATGGATAACTCCTGAGGTTAACACTTTAGAGTTCACTTCATGTAAAATCACCACGTGAGGGTGAACTCGGCCAACACCAAGGAACGGTTATGTTTTCAAAATAAAAACATGATTTATGTGTACATAACTTTTTAACAGCCTTGGGGGACTCAGTTGGGATAGCCCTCGGCCAAGGTATCTCTGATAATTGAGTATGGTAATGATTTTTGGCACGAGACAAGCTTTTCACAAAATCATAAGCCTCAATGATTATTTGGATGAAATAAATTTATTTTATCTCATAAAAATGAGTTTGAAATGCTATGAATTATTTTATGCTAATCTATTTTATCTGTCTCTATTTACTCAGCTTTAGATATTTTAGATGATATTTGTTTACTCACTGGGATTATATAATCTCACTACCCTCACTTCCACCCATTTCAGGTTTAGGATAGTCTATAGATAGCACATTTCGTCGAGGACTAGCATTGGATTTGCATCTTCTAAACTGTAAGTTCACAGTCTTTCTTACTTTTGGTTATTCGAGGGCCCACTCGTTATTGTAAATTAAATTAAATATTCTGGTTTACTATATTACAGTATATATAAATTTATTTTACTTTTACGTTGTAAAAATTATTTACGCAGTGTTCTAAAAAATTGTTTTATGAGAAAATTGAATATTTTATTTAATATTTTTATTTATTCTAATAGTCATAATTTTATTTTAAACGAATGTTTTAGACATCCAAATTTATTTTTGATTATGAAATATGTGTTTTGCATCCGTATACTACATTATTAGCTGGTTTCGAAATTTTTAGGGAAAAATAACTAAAATACCCTTGTGAGACGAAAATTATTTTTTTATTATTTTGGTTTGGAAATAGTTTAAAATCTTTTAGAATGTGATATTTGGCAACGGTTACTCACAAGGGAAATGAGAAACTGATATTAAAGCCTTGCGGGGTTTCGATTGGCATTTCGGGTAATGAGTGTCTACCGGACACCACGACGGTTGTCACGGGCTCGAGAGGAGTACCGGGTCGTGACAATTTGATTGGTATAAGAGCTTTTGGGTTTAAAGTTGTTTTAAAATTTACAGTGTTAGTGTGGCCCCAAGTTAAGTTAGGTTAGATTGAATAGAATGCATGCATCTACATATAGAAACCTACCTACTCTTATGATGCATGAATGATTAAGTAATTACTACTTGGTTACATATAGGTTTTGAGGTGCACTAGTGACATACACACCATGTCTTGAAGAGGCGGTAGTCCCGATATCCCTCATAGTGCTAATGAGAGATCATTAGATTCCACTGCTAGAAGCCAATGGCGCCCTGATCCAGGTAATTCAAAAAGTGGTCCATCCCCGAATTCCTATTAATAGAATTCCTCCGAACTTAGCATAATGGTTTCGTAATAAGGAAAGCTTTGAGAGTAGCGAGAGTCTTTAAAGTGAGGATGTCAAACCCTATTCTATAAAATAATTACGACATCATTTACATGCTCAATAAAATGTTTGCATATTTAGGAAGTTTAAGGAATCGTTAAAAGACGATATTGCCCCTAATGGTACCATTAAGTCGATTAAGCCTCGAACTAGTTCAAATAGGAATTTTAAGGTGAAATTAAGAGTTTCACAGTCCATGAATGATTTAAAATGATGATTTGGAGTTCGAGGATCAATTTGGAGTCAAACCAGAATTTTCACTATCTAGGGGCAAAATGGTCATTTGCCACTTGGGGACAAAATGGAAATTTTTAGAAAAGCTTTTTTGGCCCCATTTGACTTATTGGAGTATGATTTAAGTATTGGAGTATGATTTGAGGCTTAGAAGTGAAAAATTTTAATTCAGGTATAATTTATAGTATAGGGGCAAAATGGTAATTTTACCACCTTAGAGGCAAATCGATAAATTTTCACCCCCGACACTTGTCAAGACCAAGGAATTTTATTCATCATGGAAATAGATAAACATGAGAAATGTGTGGTGGAGAATTAAAGAATTAAAAGTCAAATATTTAAAATTTGAACCAATAAGGAAATGCCATGTGTCATGCTTTTATTATTTTATTATTTTTTTATAAAAAGGCAAAAAAAATCGGCCCATTTCTCTCATAGTGATCAGCCAAATCAGAAAAGGAGAGAAACCAAGGAAGAACAAACCCTAGGTGGAAAAAATCAAAGAGAAAGTGTTGGAATTCAAGGATTTGATTAAGCAAAGGTAAAATTTCTTTGATTTTGCTAGTGATTTACCTTACCGATCCATGGTTAAATTACATGTTTTCATGATGAATTCATAACTGGTCAAAATGGGTATGGAGAGAGAAAGATGTTGGATTGAATTGATTTTAAGATATGTTAGTGTTTTTAGTTAGTTTAACATATTTAGAAGCAAAACAACAAGTCCATTTTCCCCATGAATCTTCATTGGCCAAATCTTCCTTGATGTGTGTGGGTGATGGATTGTTATTATTTCAAGAGAAATGGCTTAGAAAATGATGAATAATGGTGAGAAAATTAAGTAGGAAAAATCACGGTGTTAGTGCACTATAATGGTTGAATTTTTCCATGAAGAAATGGGAAGGTTTTGATGCTGGAATTGGTGTTATTTGAATAATGGTTGGTGAATTGAGGTATTAGAAATGAAATGGAGTAATTTGGAGCCAAATCAGACACAATTGTCATTTAATCGGGTAATAGGCCGAATTAGGTCAGCACTGCATTTAAGCGGTAGTCGGAGAAGTTGCATATCATATCATGCATATACACCGAGCCTGAATTGATTTTATAATGGTCAAGCATTAATGTGGTGAATTATGTATTGTACATTGTGGATAGGTGGTGAGTAAATTACATTGGTAAAAGCACAGAGATTGTGCTTGAAAACTGGGATTAGGAGTACATCGACTCCTAGAACTGTGAGTAAACCTATTATCGTCTTAATTATCTAGAGTAGTTTTATACAATTGTGTGATTTTATAGAAAATGGGTTTAAATGGTAAATTGCTACGTTTTAGGAGAAATTGTGATTTTATAAAATGATTTTATAAATTTTCTGGAAAATTGAATACTAGTTTTGAAAATAGAGTAATTGGAGACTGCTTGCTTGTGTTATAAATTGTGTTTTAAATTATATGGCTTATAGCAATATGTGAGCATGAATGGAAAAGTTAGTATTTGTATTAAAAATTATATATACTATGTATTCAGCCTTGAGAGGCTAGATTGCGATAAATTGCCATGTCGTGCGGATAAATATTTTATAAATCAAGTGGTAGATAAAATAATCCATAGTCACTGCAGTGGTGGGGGTTCCCCTGGACTGCCTATGAGAGGGGCACGGTAACTCAGTTATATATTTACCTCCGGGGGGAGATGTTGGATGAAGTATCTTCTGAGGTAAAGATTTGAGTGCACTTCACGTGGACCACCGCGTGAGAGTGAGACTCAGCCAACGCCAAGGAACGGCTGTGTGTCAGATGCAAAAACATGTTTATGGGTATGGGACATTTAACAGCCTTGGCGGTGTCAGTGGGATACCTTGATGAAGGTACCCGCGAGAATGATTTTGGCAGGAGCCAAGTTTTGTGAGATATATAAGCCATGTTGATTAATTGAGTAAACTGAATATTCATGTTATGAAACATATATTGGAAAAGAATATTTTAATTCGTCTCCATTTACTCGCCTTTAGATAGTTTAGATGGT
>NC_030855.1:14467485-14482078 GCF_000208745.1 Theobroma cacao
GGACATCAATGTTAAGTAACGAATTTGTGAATAAAGGATTACGATGGTGGCATAGAAAATGAGTACTATAAAGGATTACTATGAGGATTTATAATTCTTGTATTAACTCAGTTGAATGAAAAGTGATTAAATGAAGCAACTCTTGTGGTAAACAGCGGAATAGTGAAGTTGACGTAAAGTCTTGTTTATAGTCAGTGACTGCAGCACCGATTATAAACAGGAGGCTACGTAGACTCTTTATCTTGGGAAACCACCTAGTATAATCCTAAATGACATAAAAACTCATGATTGAGAGGATTATTGCTGATCAAATCCTACAGGGTAATAATAGATATAAGTGAAGTATTCAAGTTGAGTTGGAAATAAATACGATGAGCAACTCAAGATTCCTTATAAAGGAGATAACAAGAGAAGTTGAGCATCGAATAAAAGATAATACCCCGTCTTTTCTTTGAGTTTGATAAGTGAAAGTTTGAGGATAAAATTTCATTTTAAGGGGGGTAGTGTTGTCAAACCCTATTCTATAAAATAATTACGACGTCATTTACATGCTCAATAGAATGTTTGCATATTTAGGAAGTTTGAGAAATCGTTAAAAGACGATATTGCCCCTAATGGTACCATTAAGTCGATTAAGCCTCGAACTAGTTCAAATAGGAATTTTAAGGTAAAATTAAGAGTTTCACAGTCCATGAATGATTTAAAATGGTGATTTGGAGTTTGAGGATCAATTTGGAGTCAAACCAGAATTTTCACTATATAGGGGCAAAATGGTCATTTGTCACCTAGGGACAAAATGGAAATTTTTAGAAAAGATTTTTTGGCCCCATTTGACTTATTGGAGTATGATTTGAGGTTTAGAAGTGAAAATTTTTAATTCAGGTATAATTTGGAGTATAGGGGCAAAATGGTAATTTTACCACCTCGGGGGTAAATCGATAAATTTTCACCCCCGACACTTGTCAAGACCAAGGGATTTTATTCATCATGAAAATAGATAAACATGAGAAATGTGTGTTGGAGAATTAAAGAATTAAAAGTCAAATATTTAAAATTTGAACCAATAAAGAAATGCCATGTGTCATGCTTTTATTATTTTATTATTTCTTTATAAAAAGGCAAAAAAAATCAGCCCATTTCTCTCATAGTGATCAGCCAAATCAGAAGAGAAGAGAAGCCAAGGAAGAACAAACCCTAGGTGAGAAAAATCAAAGAGAAAGTGTTGGAATTCAAGGATTTGATCAAGCAAAGGTAAAATTTCTTTGATTTTGCTAGTGATTTACCTTATCCATGAATTTTCTCTTAATTTCCATGGTTAAATTACACGTTTTCATGATGAATTCATGGCTGGTCAAAATGGGTATGTAGAGAGAAAGATGTTGGATTGAATTGATTTTAAGATATGTTAGTGTTTTTAGTTAGTTTAGCATATTTAGAAGCAAAACAACAAGAAAAGAATCCATTTTCCCTATGAATCTTCATTGGCCGAATCTTCCTTGATGTGTGTGGGTGATGGATTGCTATTATTTCAAGAGAAATGGCTTAGAAAATGATGAATAATGGTGAGAAATTAAGTAGGAAAAATCACGGTGTTAGTGCACTATAATGGCCGAATTTTTCCATGAAGAAATGGGAAGGTTTTGATGCTGAAATTGGTGTTATTTGAACAATGTTTGGTGAATTGAGGTATTAGAAATGAAATGGAGCAATTTGGAGCCAAATCAGACACAATTGTCATTTAATTGGGTAATAGGCCGAATTAGGTCAGCACCGTATTTAAGCGGTAGTTGGATAAGTTGCATATCATATTATACATATACACCGAGCCTGAATTGATTTTATAATGGTCAGGCATAAATGTGGTGAATTATGTATTGTACATTGTGGATAGGTGGTGAGTAAATTACTGTAAAACCCGACTCTATAAACACATGTCATGACATACATGCATTGAGTAGCATGTTATTACGCTAGGAAAGTCCTAAAAATATACGAAACCCAGTATTGTACCTAACGGTACACTTGAGTTGATTTAACCTCGACCTAGTTCAAATAGGAATCGTAGGATGAAATTTAATATTTTACAGTCCAGGAATGACTAAAAATGATTGTTCAGAGTTCGAAAGTTCATTTGAGGAAAAATTGAAAATTTTGATATTCAGGGGTAAAACTGTCATTTTGCCACCTAAGATAATAATTTGATCATGGAGTGAAAATTTTGACCAAGATTAACTATTTGGACTATAATTTAATGATAGGAAGTGAAAAATTTCAATTCCGGTAATTTTCGAAACATAGGGGGCAAAACGATAATTTTGTCTTCTCGGGGTAAAAACCGTAATTTTCACCACCCAAAACTTGTCAAAATTATAGGATTTATTTATTTTTTGTATGAATAACTATGGTATTTCAAGTGGTGAAAAATAAAAGTTTAATGGATGAAAATTTAAAAACGGGCTAATGGGAAAGTGACACATGGCACTTTTTAATGATTTAATATTATTTTAATGAAAAGTCAGCCCATTTAAACCCCATTTTAAGTGATGGCCGGCCATAAGGAGAGAACAAGAGAGAAAATAGAGAGGAAAGGAAGAAAAGAGAAAAACCAAAGGAAAACTAGAAAATCCAAAGGGGAAATCGCGTTTTTCGACTGTTTACGCGTCTAACGGTAAGATTTTTCGACTTTAGCTTGATTTCTACCTTTCTTATGCCTTTGTTTCCATTTAGCATGCTTGAGGAGAGAGATCAAAAAGTGATATCAAGGGCTGGATGAAATTCAAGGGGGAGGAATTTGAAATTTTTATGTTTTGATTTTTAGTTAAATTGATAGTTTTAGTTAGTTAAATGTGTATAGATATCAAATTGGGCAAGAAAGCATGAAATTTTCACAATACCCACCCTTGGCTGAATGTTCAATGATGTACAACGATGATGATGATCTGATTTTTGTTTTAAGAGAAATGAAGAGAAAATGATGAAAAATGGTTAAATGTGATAGAAAAACAAAGTGGAAGATTTACCGAATTAATGTTCCATTTTTGGCCAAATTTTCCAAGGAGGAAAGTGAGCTGATTTTGGTGATTTTAGTGAGTTATTGGCTGATATTTAATGGTTAGAAATGTTGGAGAGAAAATGGGACAATTTAGAGCTAAAATGGAGCGCGTTAGCAATTTAATGGGTAAAGTGCAAAAAATAGGTTAATACTGCGTTTAAGCCTTTTTAGGCTATTGCATTTCATACCATGCATTAGTATAGGATTTAAGTCAATTATATAGTGATTTACCATCAATGTGGTGAATTGGGTAAATTTTGCAATGTGTTGAGGAGGAGAGCCTTCCGATAAAGGCAAGGAAGTCGTACCCGACGAACAGTGATCGGGGCACCTAAAAAGCAATTAGTTTGTACAAACGGTGAGTAAACCTATTATTATTGTAAATTATCTAGAGTTTATTTTTAAATGCTCTTCATGGATTTTATGAAACGAAAATGAGATTAAAATGAGATTTTTGATATTTTAGAAATAAATGTGACAAATAAATATATTGTCTTGATTTTCTGAAATAAGAAACTTTTGATTATAAAATTGAGTAATTGGAGGCTACCAATTGTCTTGAAAAATATATTTTCCTATGAATGGCGTATGATATATGAGTATATGTGGCTATATTTTATAATCGCATTGGGAATTGATGTAAGCTGTCTTTTACTATGCAGGCTGGGTAAATAAATAAAAACCATGTTATGCTGTCAAAATTTTATAAAAATTGGTGGGTTTAGTCACTGCAGTGACGGGTTTCCGTGGACTGCCTCTTAGAGGGGCACGGTAAACCCGGTTATATAGTTACTCCGGTAGTAGAGGCGAGGAGGGTAACTCCCCAGGTAGTATTAGAGCTCACTTCACGTCGAACCCCCACGTGAATGTGTAACTCGACCAACGCCAAGGAACGGCTTGTTTTAAAAATAAAAATGTGTTTCACATATAAATATCTTAACAACCTTGGCGGACTCGGTTAGATGCCTTGGTCAAGGTATTCTCGAGGATTAGTTTTGGCTTGAACCTTATTTTTAATAAAAGTCAGAAGCCTTAACAACTGTTTTGGTAAATTACAAATATTTTATGGTTTAAGAAATAAATTGAAAACCTTATGAAATGGTTTGTAATTTGTTGTTAAACCTGCCTCCATGTTACTCGCCTTTAAATATTTATGATAATGTCTGTTTACTCATTGGGATTGCGAAATCTCACCCACCTCCTTTCCAAATATTTTAGGCCTGTGGTAGCTTGTAGATACCGATTTTGTCGAGGATTCCAGTTGATCCCTCTATCTCACAGACAGTAGGTTACTATCACCAACACTTGGTGTATTTAGGGGCCACTTGTCATTGTAATTATTATTGTACATTATAACTTTGTAAATTATTGTATGTATGAATTTATTTTACTTCCACATTACAAAAGATTTTTACACGTGTTTCTATAAATATTGTGTTATATAAAAATACTATATTTTAATCAATATTTTGAATAGTAATTGTTTAAAACGGAATGTTTAAAAACAATTGCTCACAGAAAAGGTAAGAAATTGATATATAAGCCTTGTGGGGTTCCAATTAGCATTCCGAGCAATGAGTGTCAATCGGGACGTCGCGGCGGTTGTCATGGGCCAGAGGGAGGTTCCGGGTCGTGACAATTCAGCTGGTATCAAAGCTTTTGGTTTAAAAGCTTATGGTTTTGAAAGAAGTTTTTGATTTTTAAAGTTTTTGGATTTAAAGTTATTTTAAAATAATTTACAATATCAGTGTGGCCCAGTTAAGATTAGTTAGTTGTATGTAGTTGCATATAGAGTCTTAAGTTGTCTAAACCAATTTCGTTTTTCTTGTAGATCGTTATGCTTCCTCGACGTGAGCTACCACTTATCACTAGATCTACCGGTAGGGGAAGAGGTCGCCTTATACAGAGTCGGTCGGATTCCATAGAAGAGGAGTCGGCTGCGTCTTCTTTTAGAGTAGTTCCTACTGTTGAGTCTACTAACATTCTTGTACCTCCTTCACCACCTGTTGCTACTCCCGGCATACCTGCCATGTCACCCGAGGTAGCTCAAGCATTAACGACTTTTCCTGCTGCTCTTACGGGTCAGGCTCAGGCTGGTCTAGTTCCACCCGCTGTTTCCCCTGTAACAGCCTTAATACAACCACCTCTTATTCCACCCCAAACACTGGACGTCTCCATTTCTAAGAAATTGAAGGAAGCTAAACAGTTAGGTTGTGTCTCGTTTATTGGTGAGTTGGATGCGATCGCAGCTAGGGATTGGGTTATTCAGGATTCAGAGACACTAGCAGATATGGGATTAGATGATGAGATGAAATTGAAGGTGGCTACACAGTTATTTGAAAAGAGAGCCCGTACCTGGTGGAGTTCAGTAAAGTCTCGCTCTCCTATACCGCTGACTTGGACGGATTTCCTCCGAGAGTTTCATGGTCAGTATTACACTTATTTCCATCAAAAAGGGAAAAAGAGAGAATTTCTGAGCTTGAAACAAGGGAACATGACCATTGAGGAGTATGAAACTCGTTTTAACGAGCTGATGTTATATGTACCTGAGTTGGTGAGATTGGAACAAGACCAAGTAAACTACTTTGAGGAAGGACTCCGTAATGAGATACGGGAGCATATGATAGTGACTGGCAAAGAGTCATATAAGGAAGTTGTGCAGATGGCCTTACGGGCTGAGAAGCTCGCCACTCTGAATAGACGGATTCGAGCTGAGTTTGTAAAGAGAAGGAATCCACCTACGTTATCGGGTCAGTCTTCAAAGAGAGGTAGAGATTCGACATCTACTGTAGGAAGTACTACCTCAGCATCTGTGGCATCCACTAAACCTCCATCTCAACAGTCACAGCCGAGATCTTCTAGATTCGATCGGCCAGTGATGAGTAGACAGAGGGGGACTTCAGGAGGATTGGGCAGATGCCGTAATTGCCAAGGATTTCATGTTGGGTCTTGCAGAAAGCTTGTAACGTGTTTTCAATGCGACCAACAAGGGCATATCAAGAGAGATTGTCCTTAGTTGAGATAAGGTACAGTAGCTGCTTCTACTCCTTCGACTCGTCCTAGTATACCGCGGAGAGACACTTCGAGAACACAGTCTAGACAGGGCCTAGTGATACGGTCAGGCATGGGGAGTAATACCCTAGAGCAGCCATATTCCAGACCGCAGCCCCAGATTTTGACTAGGGTTTTTGTAGTGACTGAGGATGAAGTCTAAGTTCGACCTAGCACAATGACAAGTACTATGATTGTGTTTGATAGAGATGCACATGTTTTGATAGATTTTGGCTCCGATAGATCATACGTGAGCATATCATTTGCATCATTCTCAAATAAGAACCTGTCACCACTAAAGGAAGAGATTGTAGTGCATACTCCTCTAGGCGAATGGTTAGTAAGAAATACGTATTATAGAGACTGTGGTATTAAAGTTGGGGAAGAAGAATTTATGGGTGATTTAATCCCTTTGGAGATTCGGGACTTTGATTTGATCTTGGGTATGGATTGGTTGTCCACTCATCGAGCAAAGGTGGATTGTTTTAAGAAAGAAGTGAGTCTCCAGAGTTTAGAGGGAGCAGAAGTTGTATTTACAGGGGAGCATCGAGTATTACCGTTTTGTGTAATCTCGACCCTCAAAGCTTTGAAATTGGTGCGAAAGGGATATCTGGCATATTTGGCTCACGTGATTGATATATCGAGGGAGGAACCTAAGTTAGAGAATGTCCTCGTAGTAAGTGAGTTCCCTGATGTATTTTCTGATGAATTATCGGGACTTCCTCCCGATCGTGAGTTAGAATTCACCATTGACTTACTTCCGGGTACTGCCCCTATCTCTATTCCTCTATATAGAATGGCTCCGGCAGAGTTGAAGGAGTTGAAAGTACAGTTGAAAGAGTTAGTGGACAAGGGTTTTATATGCCCTAGTACATCTTCGTGGGGAGCATTGGTTTTATTTGTGAAAAAAAAAGACGGTACACTTTAGTTATGTATAGATTATCGACAGCTTGACAGAATGACCATTAAGAACAAGTATCCGTTGCCAAGGATTGATGATCTTTTTCAATCAATTATAGGGAGCTATAGTATTTTCTAAGGTTGATTTGAGGTCTGGGTATCATCAGTTGAGGATTAAAGAACAGGATGTACCCAAGACAGCGTTTAGGACTCGGTACGGTCATTATGAGTTCTTGGTCATCCCTTTCGGGTTAACTAATGCACCGGCAGCTTTTATGGACCTCATGAACAGGGTGTTTCACCCTTACTTGGACAAGTTTGTTATTGTGTTCATTGATGACATCTTGGTTTACTCGAGAGATAATGATGAGCACGCCACCCACTTGAGTATAGTATTACAGACTTTGCGGGAAAGACAGTTGTATGCAAAGTTTTCGAAGTGCGAGTTTTGGTTACAGGAAGTGTTATTCTTGGGACACGTAGTATTGGGAGCTGGAATATATGTTGATCCCAAGAAGATAGAGGCAATTTTACAATGGGAGCAACCTAAGACAGTGACAGAGATTTGTAGTTTCCTCGGATTAGTCGATTATTATCGGAGGTTTGTTCAGGGGTTTTCCTTAATAGCAGCTCCTTTGACCCGTCTAACTCGTAAGGGAGTTAAGTTTGAGTGGGATGATGTTTGTGAGAATCGATTTCAGGAGCTAAAGAACCGGTTAACCTCCGCTCCCATTTTAACACTTTCTGTGAGTGGTAAGGGATTTGTGGTGTACAGTGATGCATCTAAGTTGGGGTTGGGGTGCGTACTGATGTAGGATGAAAAAGTTGTGGCTTATGCTTCTAGACAGCTAAAGAGGCATGAAGCAAATTACCCTACCCATGATTTAGAGTTAGCAGCTGTGGTGTTTGCTTTAAAAATCTAGAGGCATTACTTGTTTGGTGAGCATTGTCAGGTATTTACGGATCACAAAAGTTTAAAATATTTGCTCACTCAGAAAGAGCTTAATTTGAGGCAAAGGCGATGGTTGGAGTTGATAAAAGATTATGACTTGGTGCTAGACTATCATCCGGGAAAGGCGAACATTGTAGCTGATGCCTTAAGTCGTAAGTCTTCATCGTCTTTAGCTGCACTTTAGAGTTGTTATTTGCCAGCATTATTAGAGATGAAATCTCTTGGGGTCCAGTTGATTAATGGTGAGGATGGATCCTTATTGGCAAGCTTCATTGTGCGACCTTCATTACTTAATCAGATCAAGGACATTTAGAGGTCTGATGATGAGTTAAGAAAAGAAATTCAAAAATTGACCGATGGGGGAGTCAGTGAGTTCAGATTCAGAGAGGATAACGTCTTGGTGTTTAGGGATCTAGTTTGTGTTCCTAAGGGAAACCAGCTGAGACAGGCAATCATGGAAGAAGCCCATTCATCTGCTTATGCATTACATCCCAGAAGCACCAAGATGTATAGGACTATCAGGGAGAATTATTGGTGGCCAGGTATGAAGCGAGACGTAGCAGAATATATAGCAAAGTGTCTCGTATGTCAGCAAGTTAAGGCGGAGCATCAGAGGCCAGCAGGTACACTTCAGTCTTTACCTATTCCCGAGTGGAAATGAGAGCATGTAACTATGGATTTTGTTTTGGGACTGCCGTGGACACAAAGGGAAAAGGATGCGATCTGGGTGATCGTAGATCGATTGACTAAGTCCGCTCACTTTGTCGTTGTCCATAGTACATACTCTATTAAGAAGCTGGCTTAGCTCTATATAGATGAGATTGTGAGGCTACATGGAGTTCCCGTTTCTATAGTGTCAGACCGAGATCCTCGATTCACTTCTCGATTCTGGTCAAAATTTCAAGAAGCTCTCGAAACCAAATTGAAATTTAGCACTGCTTTTCACCCACAAACGGATGGTTAGTCAGAGAGGACTATCCATACTATGGAGGATATGTTGAGGGCTTGTGTCATTGATTTTCTTGGGAGTTGGGATAGACACTTGCCATTAGTGGAGTTTACTTACAACAACAGCTTCCAGTCTAGCATTGGTATGGCACCGTACGAAGCTTTATATGGAAGGAAATGTCATACTCCATTTTATTGGGATGAAGTGGGTGAAAGAAAGTTAGTTAGTGTGGAATTGATTGATCTAACTAATGACAAGATCAAGGTTATATGAGAGAGGCTAAAGGTAGCCCAGGATAGGCAGAAGAGCTATGCAGATAAACGGAGAAAAGATTTGGAGTTTGAGATCGATGATAGAGTTTTGCTTAAGGTTTCTCAATGGAAAGGTGTGATTCTATTTGCGAAGCGGGGAAAACTTAACTCGAGGTATATTGGACCATTCCGAATCATTGAGAGAATTAGACTAGTGGCTTATCAGTTAGAATTACCTCCGGAGTTAGATCGGATCCACAACGTTTTCCATGTCTCCATGTTTAAGAAATATGTACCAAATCCCTCTCACATCCTCGAAGCACCTCCGATCGAGTTGCATGACGATTTGAAGTTCGGGGTGCAACTTGTGAGCATCTTGGATCGAAAGGATCGAGTATTAAGGAACAAGAGTATTTCAATGGTCAAAGTGTTGTGGAAAAGTGCTCGAATAGAGGAAATGACATGGGAAGTAGAGCATCAGATGAGGAACCAATACCCGCATCTATTTGTCGAATCTGGTAAGTGAAATTTTGAGGTCAAAATTTTATTTTTAGGGGGGCAGAATTGTAAAACCCGACTCTATAAACACATGTCATGACATACATGCACTGAGCAACATGTTATTACGTTAGGAAAGTCCTAAGAATAGACGAAACCCGGTATTGCACCTAATGGTACACTTGAGTTGATTTAACCTCAAACTAGTTCAAATAGGAATCGTAAGATGAAATTTAATATTTTACAGTCCAGGAATGACTAAAAATGATTGTTCGGAGTTCGAGAGTTCATTTGGGGAAAAATTGAAAATTTTGATGTTTAGGGGCAAAATCGTCATTTTGCCACCTAAGATAATAATTTGATCATGGAGTGAAATTTTTGACCAAGATTAACTATTTGGAGTATAATTTAATGATAGGAAGTGAAAATTTTCAATTCCGACAAGTTTTGAAACATAGGGGCAAAACGGTAATTTTGTCATCTCGGGGTAAAAATCGTAATTTTCACCACCCAAAACTTGTCAAAATTATAGGATTTATTTATTTTTGGTATGAATAACTATGGTATTTCAAGTGGTGAAAAATAAAAGTTTAATGGATGAAATTTTAAAAACGAGCCAATGGGAAAGTGACACATGGCACTTTTTAATGATTTCATATTACTTTAATGAAAAGTCAGCCCATTTAAACCCCATATTAAGTGATGGCCGGCCATAACAAGAGAACAAGAGAGAAAATAGAGAGGAAAGAAAGAAAAGAGAAAAACCAAAGGAAAACTAAAAATTCCAAAGGGGAAATCGTGTTTTTCGACCATTTACGTGTCTAACGGTAAGATTTTTCAACTTTAGCTTGATTTCTACCTTTCTTATGCCTTTGTTTCCATTTAGCATGCTTGAGGAGAGAGATCAAAAAGTGATATCAAGGGCTGGACGAAATTCAAGGGGGAGGAATTTGAAATTTTTATGTTTTGATTTTTAGTTAAATTGATAGTTTTAGTTAGTTAAATGTGTATAGAAATCAAATTGGGCAAGAAAGCATGAAATTTTCACAATATCCACCCTTGGCTGAATCTTCAATGATGTACAATGATGAAGAACTGATTTTTATTCTAAGAGAAATGAAGAGAAAATGATGAAAAATGGTTAAATGTGATAGAAAAACAAAGTGGAAGATTTACCGAATTAATGTCCCATTTTTGGCCGAATTTTCCAAGGAGGAAAGTGAGCTGATTTTGGTGATTTTAGTGAGTTATTGGCTGATATTTATTGGTTAGAAATGTTGGAGAGAAAATGGGACAATTTAGAGCTAAAATGGAGCGCGTTAGCAATTTAACTGGTAAAGTGCAAAAAATAGGTTAATACCTCATTTAAGCCGTTTTAGGCTATTGTATTTCATACCATGCATTAGTATAGGATTTAAGTCAATTATATAGTGATTTACCATCAATGTGGTGAATTGGGTAAATTTTGCAATGTGTTTAGGAGGAGAGCCTTCCGGTAAAGGCAAGGAAGTCGTACCCGACGAACAGTGATCGGGGCACTTAAAAAGCAATTAGTTTGTATAAACGGTGAGTAAACCTATTATTATTGTAAATTATCTAGAGTTTATTTTAAAATGCTCTTCATGGATTTTATGAAACAAAAATGAGATTAAAATGTGATTTTTTATGGTTTAGAAATAAATGTGACAAATAAATATATTGTCTTGATTTTCTGAAATAAGAAACTTTTGATTATAAAATTTAGTAATTGGAGGCTACCAATTGTCTTGAAACATATATTTCCCTATGAATGGCTTATGATATATGAGTATATGTGGCTATATTTTATAATCGCATTGGGAATTTATGTAAGCTGTCTTTTACTATAAAGGCTGGGTAAATAAATAAAAGCCACGTTATACTGTCAAAATTTTATTAAAATTGGTGGGTTTAGTCACTGCAGTGACGGGTTTTCGTGGACTGCCTATTAGATGGGCACGGTAAACCCGGTTATATAGTTACTCCCGTAGTAGAGGCGAGGAGGGTAACTCTTGGGGTAGTATTAGAGCTCACTTCACGTCGAACCCCCACGTGAATATGTAACTCGGCCAACGCTAAGGAACGACTTGTTTTAAAAATAAAAATGTGTTTCACATGTAAATATCTTAACAACCTTGACGGACTCGATTAGATGCCTAGGCCAAGGTATCCCCGAGGATTAGTTTTGGCTTGAACCTTGTTTTTAATAAAAGTTAGGAGCCTTAACAACTATTTTGGTAAATTACAAATATTTTATGGTTTAAGAAATAAATTGAAAACCTTATGAAATGGTTTGTAATTTGTTGTTTAAACTTGCATGCATGTTACTCGCCTTTAGATATTTATGATAATGTCTGTTTACTCATTGGGATTGCAAAATCTTACTCACTTCCTTTCCAAATATTTCAGGCCTGTGGTAGCTTGTAGATACCGATTTTGTCGAGGATTTCAGTTGACCCCTCTATCTCACAGAC
This sequence comes from Theobroma cacao, assembly GCF_000208745.1. Taxonomy (NCBI): domain Eukaryota; kingdom Viridiplantae; phylum Streptophyta; class Magnoliopsida; order Malvales; family Malvaceae; genus Theobroma; species Theobroma cacao. The sequence continues at coordinate 14,479,631 of NC_030855.1, forward strand.
AGTAGGTTACTATCACCAACACTTGGTGTATTTAAGGGCCACTTGTCATTGTAATTATTATTGTACATTATAACTTTGTAAATTATTGTATGTATGAATTTATTTTACTTCAACATTACAAAAGATTTTTACACGTGTTTCTATAAATATTGTTTTATACAAAAATGCTATATTTTAATCAATATTTTGAATAGTAATTGTTTAAAACGGAATGTTTAAAAACAATTGCTCATAGAAAAGGCTAGAAACTGATATGTAAGTCTTGCGGGGTTCCTATTGGCATTCCAGGCAATGAGTGTCAATCGAGACATCACGGCGGTTGTCATGGGCCCGAGGGAGGTTTCGGGTCGTGACAATTACACTGGTAAAAGTATAGAGATTGTGCTTGAAGTCTGGGATTAGGAGTACATCGACTCCTAGAACTGTGAGAAAACCTATTGTGGTCTTAATTATCTAGAGTAGTTTTATACAATTGTGTGATTTTATAGAAAATGGGTTTAAATGGTAAATTGCTATATTTTAGTAGAAATTGTGATTTTATAAAATGATTTTATAAATTTTCTGAAAAATTGAATACTAGTTTTGAAAATAGAGTAATTGGAGACTGCCTGCTTGTGTTATAAATTGTGGTTTAAATTATATGGCTTATAACAATATGTGAGCATGAATGGCAAAGTTGGTATTTGTATCAAAAATTATATATACTATGTATTCAGCCTTGAGAGGCTAGATTGCGATAAATTGCCATGTCATGCGGATAAATATTTTATAAATCAGGTGGTAGATAAAATAATCCATAGTCACTGCAGTGGTGGGGGTTCTCGTGGACTGCCTATGAGAGGGGCACGGTAACTCAGTTATATATTTACCTCTATGGGAGATGTTGGATGAAGTATCTCTTGAGGTAAAGATTTGAGTGCACTTCACGTGGACCATCGCATGAGAGTGAGACTCAGCCAACGTCAAGGAACAACTGTTTGTCAAATGCGAAAACATGTTTATGGGTATGGTACATTTAACAGCCTTGGCGGTGTTAGTGGGATACCTTGACGAAGGTACCAGCGAGAACAATTTTGGTAGGAGCCAAGTTTTGTGAGATATATAAGCCATGTTGATTAATTGAGTAAACTGAATATTCATGTTATGAAACATATATTGGAAAAGAATATTTTAATTCGTCTCCATTTACTCGCCTTTAGATAGTTTAGATGGTGTTTATTTACTCACTGGGATTTTATAATCTCACCACCCTCATTTTCTCACATTTCAGGCTTAGGGAATTCCATAGTTAGCTGACTTTGACAAGGATCTTCATTTAGACTTGAATCGACAAAAGCTGTAGGTTTTTAACTTTCGATGCATTTTGGTCAATTGGGGGCCCACGTGTCACTGTAAAAGTAATTTTATACTTCAGTTATCTGATTTAAAATATGTATGAACATATTTAGCTTTTACACCATGTTTTTGGCGGGTTTCGATATTTTCGAAGAAAAATGACGAAAATGCCCTTGTGAGCTAAAAATAATATTTTATTATTTTGATTTGAAAACGACTTATGATTTCTTGAAATACGATATTTAATAGCTGTCGCTCACCGGGGAGATGCGAAAGCTGATGCTATGCCTTGCGGGGTTTCGATCGGCATTTGGGGTAATGAGTGCCTATTGAGACGTCGCGACGGTTGTCACAGGCTCGATGAGAGTTCCGGATCGTGACAGAGGATAGCTCCTGTCAAACCCTACTTTTTAAAATAATTATAATGTCATTCACATGCTCGATAGAATGTTTGTATATTTAGGAAGTTCGAGAAATCGTTAAAAGACTATATTGCCCCTAATGGTACTATTGAGTCAATTAATCCTCGAACTAGTTCAAATAGGAATTTTAAGATGAAATTAAGAGTTTCACAGTTTAGGGATGACTCAAAATGGTAATTCGGAGTTCGCGGATCAATTCGGAGTCAAATCGAAATTTTCACTATCTAGGGGCAAAATTGTAATTTTTCCACCCACGGATAAAATTTGAGATTTTGAGAGAATTTAGATCACATTTGACAAATTGGAGAATGGTATGAGTATAAGGGATGAAAAATATGTATATGGGCAATTTTTCAGTTTTTGGGGCAAAAATGTAATTTTTCACTTTACGGGGGCAAAAGTGTAATTTTTAAAAATTTACTCCACCAAAACTTTGGAAAAGTCTAGAAATTTCATGGAAGACATGGATAAGTGAAGAGGATTGAGTGGTAGAAAAAGAAAGTAAAAAAGATGGCTAGAAAAAAATAAAATAATAAAATATTCAAAAGGTAAATAAAATAATAATATTTTATTAAGCCTATTAAAAGGCTTGAAAATTCCAGAATTCTTCATTGGGATGGTCAGCCAAAACCAGCAGGAGAGAGAGAGAAATAAGAACAAACCCTAGAGTGAGAAAATTCAAAGAAAAAGT
>NC_030855.1:14482917-14486883 GCF_000208745.1 Theobroma cacao
CCAGCTGATCTAGTGAAAGGTGGTTGTTTGCGTCGAGGAGACATAATAATCTATAAGAGGGAACAAAGTGAGTTTAGGCAACCTCAGGCTCTATATGCTTATGCATGTATTTTATTCAACCTAACCTAACTTAACTCGGGGCCACACTGACACTGTAAATTTTTAAAACAGCTTTAAAATAACTTTAAACCCAAAACTCTAATCTTTCAAACCAACAGCTCTGATACCAACTTAATTGTCACGACCCGGAACTCCCATCGAGCCCGTGACAACCGCCGCGACGTCTCAATTTACATTCATTACCCAGAATGTCAACCGAGACCCCGCAAGGCTTTAATATCAGCTTCTCATTTCCCCTGTGGGTAGCTGTTTCCAAATACCACATTTTAAAAGATTTTAAACTGTTTCCAACTTAAACAAATGAAATAATAATTTCCGTCTCACAGGGGTATTTTTGTCATTTATCCCAAAAATCTCAAAAATCATCTAAAAATATAGTATGTAAGTGGAAAACACATATTTCTTAATCAAAAATAATTTTGGATGTCTAAAACATTCGTTTAAAATGGAATTATGACTGTTAGAATAAAATAAAAGTATTAAATAAAATATTCAATTTTCACATAAAATAATATTTTAAGAACACTGCATAAATAATTTTTATAGTGTAAAAGCAAAATAAATTCCTACATACTGTAATGCAGATAACTAAAGTATAGAATTAATTTACAGTGACAAGTGGGCCCACGAATGACCAAAAGTATAAAAAAAAATGAACCTACAGTTTTTGGATGTGGCAAGTTCAATTGTAATCCTCGCCGATATCAGTTATCTACAATCTATTCTAAGCCTGAAATGGGTGGAAAGAAGGGTGGTGAGATTATAAAATCCTAGCGAGTAAACAAACATCACTCAAAGTATCTAAAGTCGAGTAAAAAGAGACTATTAAAACATTTCATCAAACTGTAATTTATCATCTTTCAACTTATTTCAACCAAATGAAATCAATTTATTTAAAGCAAGTAATTAGTATGGCTTATGAATTTCTTAAAAAGCTTGGCTCATGCCAAAAATTATTATCATACTCAGTTATTTGGGATACCTTGGCTGAGGGCTATCCCAACTGAGTCCGCCAAAGCTATTAGAAAGTCATGTTTTTATTTTGAAAACATAGCCGTTCCTTGGAGTTGGCCGAGTTCCCCTTCACGTGGTGGTTTTGCATGAAGTGAACTCTAAAAGTTATACCTCGGGAGTTACTCTACTCGCCTCTCCAACCGAGGTAAAAATATAACAGGATTCTGTGCCCCTCTAATAGGCTAGTCCACATAACCCAGCCCACTGCAGCAGGTCAAACCCACCATACAATAAAATTTTGACAGCATGACAGGGCTAATATATTACTACCCAGCCTGCAAGGGTAAAATAAAGCAATTCATACAATTCATAAAAAATACAGCCTAGCCAGTTATGCCAATAAAATAAAATAAGCCATTAATTCAATTTTAAATTTACAACATATCAGCGGTCTCCAATTATTCTAATTTCAAAATTGTTATTTCATTTCAAGACAATTTATAAAATATTTTCATTTAAACTCATTTTGTTTACAAAACATAAAAATTTACCATTTTAACTCATTTTCATAAAATTCACCAAAACCGAATAAAAACATACTTTAGATAATCAAAGTGATGGTAAGGTTACTCACAGTGTCTAGAGTAGGGATTTTCAAAATACTCAGACTATTGGTCCTCGGGTGCAATTCCCTTGCCTTTATCGGAGGACTCACCACCTTGACACAGTACAAAATCGAGAAATTCACCACATTGGTACTGCATTCAAATTAAACTAATTTAGACTACTAATGCTTGATATGGAATGCAAAAATGTCTAAATTTTACCTAAACGCGATGTTAGCCTATTTTGGTCTTTTACCTGATAAATCGATATACGCGTCTGTTTAAACTCCAAATTAATTTTTTTTTTCAGTTTTTATACCTCAATTGCACCCAAATTGACTTAATGTCCCTCAGTGTGGTGCAAATTATTAGTCCCGGTAACAAATTACGAAAATACCCCTAGTGGGTAAAAATTCGTATTTTTGCTCTGAAAATTCTCATTATTTTTCTAGGCTCATAATTCATCATTATTCGTCATAAGTCCTCAAATAAACATCAAGATCAGCAGCCAACATTCCCCTAGAAAATTTGGCATAATGGGTTTCAATGGGAGAAAATTATATTTCTAGCTTATTTTTGCTATATTTCAATATAAACTAACTAAAATCACTTAATTCAATTAAAATCAACCAAAACTCAAGTTCAAAACTCATCCATGGAGGTTTGGCTAGCATGGGTGTCCATACCCACTTTCTAATTTTGCATGGAAATGAGAAAAAAATGCATGGGTAGTGAAAATCACAAGGAAAATCAATGAAATTTACCTTTTTAATGCTTGATTTCTTGATTTTCCCCAAATTTTTCAAGTAGGGTTCTTATTTCTTTTCCCTCTTTTCTCTACTGGTTTGGACGGCTGAAGAAGATGAGAATTCTGGAATTTTGACCTTTTTAAAGGCTAAAATAATCTAATATTATTTTATTTATTTTTTTAATATTTTATCAATTCCTTAAATTCTAGCCATCCATTTGTTTCCAAATTTTCACCATACACTTGTCCCACATATCCATAGCTTAGATAAAATTTTCAGACTTATTCAAAGTCTTGGTGGAGTAATTTTTTGAAATTTATACTTTTGCCCCTGTAAAAGTCAAAAATTACGTTTTTGCCCCAAAAACTGAAAAATTGCCCATAGACATATTTTTCATCCCTTATACTCATACCATTCTCCAATTTCTCAAATTTGATCTAAATTCTCTCAAAATCTCAAATTTTGTCCGCGGGTGGTAAAATTACGATTTTACCCCTACACTCTAGAAGTCACCGGAATTAAACTTTTTCACTGCCAAACCCTCAAATTATACTCCAATAAGTCAAATGGGGCCAAAAAAATCTTTTTTAAACTTCCCATTGTGTCCCTAGGTGGTAAATGACCATTTTACCCCTAGATAATGAAAATTTTGGTTTGACTCCAAATTGATCCTCGAGCTCCAAATCACTATATTAAACCATTCTGGGACTTTAATATTCTTAATTTCATTTTAAATTCTCTATTTGATCTAGTTCGAGGCTTAAATTAACTTGTATCATTTGGTACATTATCGTCTCTTAATGATTTTTCTTTTGGGGCTTTCCAAGTATGCAAGCATATTGTCAATCTTATGAATGACATGACAAGTATTTTATAAGGTCGGGCTTGACACGGGGGTTCCGTGGGCCAGCCTAATTAGAGGGGCACAGTTCCTAATTATTGAGTTTACCTCGATTGGATAGGCGCGTAGGATAACTCCCGAGCTAGGATTTAAGTACACTTCACGCTGGCCACACGTGAAACTGGGACTCAGCCAACGTCGAGGAATGGTTGTGTTGTCAGAGGTGAAATGTGTTTGTGTGTGTGACAATAAATAGCCTTGGCGGTCTCGGTAAGATGCCTTCGCGGGGTATCCCCGAGAATGGATTTTTGGCAAGGGCTAAGTTTTTGAAAAGTACATAAGCCATGTTGAGTAATTGGATGAAATCCAATTATTTATATGGGTTGGAATGAATTATTTTAATTGTCTTCTATTACTCGATTTTAGATTATTTTGATGATGTCTGTCTACTCACTGGGATTTTATAATCTCACCCCTTCTTCCTATACATTTTTCAGGCTCAGAATAGGCAGTAAACTGTCAATTGCATCGAGAAGTAAATTTTGGAGTTGCATCCTAGAAAGCAAGGTTATAGACTTAAACCTTCTCAGTTATTTGGGGGCTCACGTGTCATTGTAATTTAAATTGCATACTCCAGTTTTCTATATTACAGTATGTATAAATTTATTTTGTTTTTATGTGCAGAAAATTAATTTTT
>NC_030855.1:14488371-14496166 GCF_000208745.1 Theobroma cacao
TATTGATCAAAGTCAAATCTTAAGAAATAAAGAGGATGAGAGATTAATGAGAAGGGACATCAATGTTAAGTAACGAATTTGTGAATAAAGGATTACGACGGTGGCATAGAAAATGAGTACTATAAAGGATTACTATGAGGATTTATAATTCTTGTATTAACTCAGTTGAATGAAAAGTGATTAAATGAAGCAACTCTTGTGGTAAACAACGGAATAATGGAGTTGACGTAGAGTCTTGTTTATAGTCAGTGACTGTAGCACCGATTATAGACAGGAGGTTGCGTAGACTCTTTATCTTGGGAAACCACTTAGTATAATTCTAAATGACATAAAGACTCATGATCGAGAGGATTATTGCTGATCAAATTCTAAAAGGTAATAATAGATATAAGTGAAGTATTCAAGTTGAGTTGGAAATAAATACGAGGAGAAACTCAAGATTCCCTATAAAGGAGATAACAGGAGAAGTTGAGCATCGAATAAAAGATAATACCTCGCCTTTTCTTTGAGTTGATAAGTGAAATTTTGAGGACAAAATTTTATTTTAAGGGGGGTAGTATTGTCAAACCCTGCTTTGTAAAATAATTATAATGTCAGTCACATGCTCGATAAAATGTTTGTATATATAGGAAGTTTGAGAAATCGTTAAAAGACGATATTGCCCCTAATGATACCATTGAGTCGATTAAGCCTCGAACTAGTTCAAATAGGAATTTTAAGGTGAAATTAAGAGTTTCACAGTTGAGGGATGACTCAAAATGGTAATTCGGAGTTCGAGGATCAATTCGGAGTCAAATCAGAATTTTCACTATCTAGAGGCAAAATCGTAATTTTTCCACCAGCGGATAAAATTTGAGATTTTGAGAGAATTTAGATCACATTTGATGAATTGGAGAATGGTATGAGTATAAGGGATGAAAAATATGTCTATGGGCAATTTTTCAGTTTTTGGGGCAAAAATGTAATTTTTCACTTTACGGGGGCAAAAGTGTAATTTTTAAAAATTTACTCCACCAAAACTTTGGAAAAGTCTAAAAATTTCATGGAAGATATGGATAAGTGAAGAGGATTGAGTGGTAGAAAAAGAAAGTTAGAAAGATGGCTAGAAAAAAATAAAATAATAAAATATTCAAAAGGTAAATAAAATAATAATATTTTATTAAGCCTATTAAAAGGCTTGAAAATTCCAGAATTCTTCATTGGGAGGGTCAGCCAAAACCAGCAGGAGAGAGAGAGAAATAAGAACAAACCCTAGAGTGAGAAAATTCAAAGAAAAAGTGTGATTTTTCAAGGAATCAAGTGTTTAAAGGTATGATTTTTCAAGCTTAGCTTAAGATTTATCATTTCCATGCATTTCTCCTTATTTTCCATGGTTAAATTATGTGTTTTGATGATGGATTCAAATCTGATCATATGGGTTTAGAGAGAGAAAGTTGTTAGATTAATTTGATTTTGAACTATGTTAGTGTTTAGTGTTAGTTTAGCATGTTTATGAGTAAAACAACAAGAAAAATATTCATTTTCTCCATGAATTTCTCTAGGCCGAATCTAGCCAATGGTGTGTGAGGATGAGGTTGACTTTATTTTAAGAGAATTAGATGGAAAAATGATGAATTATGAGGTTGGAAATTTAAAGGGAATTTTTGGTGTAAAAAATTGAAATTTTTACCCACTAGGGGTAAAAGCGTAATTTGTGATCCGAACTGATAAATTTGACCACATTCACTGTCATTGAGGTATTGTGGATATAATTGGATAATTGAAATTGAAATGGATGGAATTGGAGTTAAATTGGAGATTTTAAAAATTTGCACCGTGTATAGGCGAGTTAGGTTGGACACTGTGATTAAGCGATTGTCCAAACATTTCACACCCTATCTAGTGCATATGCATGGATAAGAGCCTGAAATAATATGTATTGATTTGACTCAAATTATTGAATTTTTTGTGTCATGTATTGTGGATAGGTGGTGAGCTATCTGATACAGGTAAAAGACTACACCCGAGGACCAAGAATAGGAGTGTATCTACTCCTATTACAGTGAGTAAACTTACTATCGTCTTAATTATCTAGAGTAGATTTATTTAATTGTGTGATTTTATGGAAAAATAGTTTAATTGGAAAATTATTGTGTTTTATGGGAAAATGGGATTTTATAAAATAATTTTATAAAATTTTTAAAAATTTAATAATGATTTCAAAAATAGAGTAATTGGAGACCTATACTATGATTGTGTTGTTTATCCATGATTTTAAATTAATTGGCTTATGATAAATGTGGGTATGACTGGTTATTTTTATGATTTAAAGAATATGTGAACTGCTTTGATTTGCCTTGAATGTGTTAAGTGAGCCATGTCATACTATTGTGATTTTATTGGTTGGTGGATTATAAAGTGGGCACTGCAGTGACGGGGGTTCCGTGGGTTAGCCTAATTAGAGGGGCACGGTTCCTAATTATTGAGCTTACCTTGATTGGAGAGCGCGTAGGATAACTCCCGAGGTAGGATTTGAGTACACTTCACGGTAGCCACCACGTGAAACTGGGACTCAGCCAACGCCGAGGAACGGCTGTGTTGTCAGAGGTGAAATGTGTTTGTGTGTGTGACAATAAATAGCCTTGGCGATCTCGGTAAGATGCCTTCGTAGGGTATCCCCGAGAATGGATTTTTGGCAAGGGCTAAGTTTTTGAAAAGTACATAAGCCATGTTGAGTAATTGGATGAAATCCAATTATTTATATGGGTTGGGATGAATTATTTTAATTGTCTCCTATTACTCAGCTTTAGATTATTTTGATGATGTCTGTCTACTCACTGGGATTTTATAATCTCACCCCTTCTTCCTATATATTTTTCAGGCTCAGAATAGGCAGTAGATTGCTAATTGCATCGAGAAGTAAATTTCGGAGTTGCATCCTAGAAAGTAAGGTTATAGACTTAAACCTTCTCAGTTATTTGGGGGCCCACGTGTATTGTAATTTAAATTGCATACTCCAATTTTTTATATTACAGTATGTATAAATTTATTTTGTTTTTATGTGTAGAAAATTAATTTTTGATGTTTCAAAAAAAAAATATATATTGTTTTACATTAAAATAGATTATTTTAATTAATATTTTTATTTTATTATTCAAAAAAAAGAAAAAAAGAGAGAGGAATGGAAAAACTGATACAAAAGCCTTGCGAGGTCTCGAAAGGCATTCGGGGGAAGAATGTCTGTCGAGGCTTCGCGGCGATTGTCACAGACTCGATGGGAGTTCCGTGTCGTGACAACTCCGATACTCCAAAAATTGTAAGAAATTTTCTTTTGAAACAACCTGAATAATACCATAGAAACTGGACGAGGGAGAAAATTGCAACGGGACATATTCGTTCTAGGAAGAGCATGTCAGTTGTTCAACACTATCCTCCAAGCTGTGGGATGAATGTAAATGAACAACAAGAAAAGAATAAGGAGAAAGTAACTGTTGCAAGTTATCCCCATAAGAAGGTGAACGTTGTACGACATTTTCCTCCCGGTTGTGGAAGAAATGCTACATCGGTGAGTGATGAGGAATGTAAGAGAATACAACAAGCATGGATTGAGGAACAAAGGAGAAAATCTCAGGAGGAGGAGAACCCAGAAGAGGATCTTAAGAAAGACTTAGAGTAGAATCTTTCGATAAGATCAGATTAAGATGATGATCCCAATGACATGTAATATTTTCGTAAGATTTTGTACTACTTTAACTCTAGGTAGATGTAGTGTGAAGGAGATAATAGTTATCTGTACAAAAAAGTTAATAGTTTGACTTTTAAAGTGCATGACTAGAATGGATTATAAAGTAGCTGTTAAACGACTGGATGTGTATGGGAATTTTTTTTGTATGACAGAGATAAATTGGTAATATAATTATTGAGGAAGGGTATAAGAGGAAACAATAAGGTTATAAATGACATTCGAAATGGATAACGTGATTAAGTTAATGATTGTAATTTAAGCATGAAGGGGTTTACTCAGTGATGCCATGACACTATGAGGTAATAATTGGGCACAAATATAGCCCAATGAAGTTAAATTATGGAATATGGGGAATATGAAATTTTGATTTAGTAAGGATTGTGAGAATAAAGTGTGGAGAAAGACAAACTGTTTTCGTAGTTATTATACCGACAGTCAATAAAATTATTGGAGTACAAGACAAGGAAGATAATTAGACAGGGATGATAATAAATTTGAGGAAAGCTGTAGACAGTAAGTAACTTATGTGTGAGGTGGTATATGTGTTATGAATTTATTACACCGTATGAAAAAGATGTTTTGAGGTGGGATTTTATGAATGATAATGAAAGTCAAAAGATGACATGAGTTGAAAGTATTAACTTGGCTTAGTGTGTATGACAAGAAAATAGAAGGTACCTATGCTTATGGAACTCATGATATATGTCTAGAAGGAGAACCCACTAGTTGAGGATGATTGATGTGGTGACTTTGAATGTAAACAAATAGCTTTGATGAGGAAATTTCTAATAGTTACAGCGCCGCTGCACTGACTGTCTAGCGATGTAATGCTTTGAATACCTCACGGCTATGATGCACGAGTATGATGGGAATGACACAATAATGAGCTTACAAATTGAATTTTGGCTATTGGTCATTGAGCTTTATTATTTGGAGTTTTAAAAATTCTAGAGAATGTTTACCTAAATAAATTGAAAAACTTCTTTATCGCCTCGTGTATGAGCATATAATTAAAAAAAAAATTGAAAAAATTCTTGAGATGACTACCTTGAGATAAGATACCAAGTGATGAAAGTGTAAACGAAGAATTATGAGACTGGTATAGAAAACCAGTTTATATAGAGTATCATTACGAGAATTTGCAATTTCTGTCTTGATTCAGTTAAATGACAAGGGTTAGTAACAACATGAGGCCAATTATGTGGCACTCTAGAAACCTATGAAGATGAGTTGGGGATTGAATGGATGAGTACGTATTTATATACCTTTAAGATTAAGTGTTTTAGAAATGCATAAACATCTTTGAGAAGAAATTTCTAGTCATACACGGCAAGTACGAAATGTGAGATTTTTAAAACTTGTTGAGGAGCCTAACTGCTAAGTCACAAGTTAAGTGATCATATGCTGTGAGACATAAGTCTAAGATAGATATTCCCAAGGAAATACTCAAGAAGAGTTTTGCTACCGATTTTGTGGAAGCTAGCATTAAGTTATGTGGTTGTAAAGAGGAAGTTGTAAGTTGAAAGTGATATTCGTATTGACATTGAAAAGTATTTAGAAGAACCTTATTTCAAGTCTTACAGTTTTAAGTACAAACTGCAAACTGGTTTAGGGAGAATGATATCACATTAGTATGGAAGAACAGAACAAAGGATGAATGAAGATAATTTGGATAATGAAGCTTGATAATGAAAATTTCCTAAGGTAGTATGGAAATTGGAATTTGAAAATGGTTAAGGCATGCATGATTCGAATCAGTCTAAGTTTTTAAGTGACATTTAGCAAGTGAGATGTGATTAATGACATTGTGATGTGAGGATATAGCATGATGAAACTCAAGCATATGATTGGAAATGATATAAATAATATATCAGTTTTGAATATAAAGATTTGGGGAAAGGTTTATAGCTTATAGGTGAATATGTGCAATCGAATTCATGTAATCAAAGGTGTGAAAATCTTCCTTGATTGGCATAAGTCCATGACTCAAAATTATTGATTATGGATTTAATCTTCTAAGGAAAAAGGGACTGAAGGAAGTTGATATCAAAAATATCTTAATAAATGATACTTTGATTTTAAAGTGTACGTGAGGGGAGATAAATGTTTATTTTCATTTCCAGATTGATAAACTAATGAGGCCATGAGATCTAGTGTCTAGATGTAAATTTGAGGAATCACAAGTTGAATATGTTTGTATGTGACATATAACTAACCAGTTGGTTATAACCTAGGAATTTTAAGAATTGATTAAGTCCATAAGGATACATCCAAAAGTATGTTTATTTATTTAAATGTATTGTGGTAATAGTTGAGATCTACTTAATAAGTACTTGATCATAAAAGTACGAGAGTTTCTTTTTAAGAATATGGTTACTAATGGTTATCAAAATTAAATTATCTGTGATGTTAAATATATATATGGATAAATTAAAGGTGTTTGATCCTTATGTATTATGAAATGCTTGAATAGAATTTGTAAGGAGGTATGTAAAACGGAATAGAAGTTGGTTGACCATTTAGACCCATAATTAATGTTGAAATAAATGCTTGAAGGTTGGAAGGTTTGATAAAAGGTCAAGATAGAGAAATTGTGGATAGTGAAGTAAACATGCATGATTGATGATTTAAGGATGATTTGACTTAGATTCAACCCGTACGTATTCTAGATCGAAAGGATCGAGTTTTGAGGAATTAAAACATCCCAAAGGTTAAAGGCGTTTCCTTTGGAGGGAGTAAAAGGTCTCAGGTTCGAAGCTTGGCGAGAAGGTCTTGTAGGGCCTGTCGTGCCACCCTTAGGCGTGGCGAATACGAGTAAGTCAAGTGATTGAGACTCGGATATAGCAATACCTTGGAGTGGGCCCTCGAGAGGGATGGCATAGAATGCTCGAATGGAAGATATGACGTGGGAAGTCGAGCACCAGATGAGATACCAATATTCACATCTTTTCTTGGAATCCGGTAAGTGAAATTTTGAGGTCAAAATTTTATTGTAAGGGGGCTAGTGCTGTAAAGCCCGACCTTATAAAATACTTGTCATGACATACATGTGATGGATATGATGTTTGCATGCTAGGAGAGTCTCGAAAAATTTACAAAAGTCGATATTGTACCTAGAGGTACGACAAAGTTGATTTAAGTCTCGAACTAGATCAAATAGAGATTTTAGGATGAAATTGAAAATTTTACACTCCAAGAATGATTTAAAATAATGATTTGGAGTTCGAGGATCAATTTGGAGTCAAACCGAAAATTTCACTATCTAGGGGCAAAATGGTAATTTTGCCACTCGAGGACAAAATGAGAAAATTTTGAAAGATTTTGATCACATTTGACTTATTGGAGTATGATTTGAGGTTGAGAAGTGAAAAATTATAATCGCGGTATTTTTCGGAGCATAGGGGTAAAATGGTAATTTTGCCACTTAGTGGCAAAATTGTAATTTTACACCACTAATACTTGTCATGCTCATAGAATTTATCCATTGACTTTTTATGTTATGGATAAGTGAGAAAATATATGTGGTGAAGATAAAAAGTTTAAATTTTTAAAGTTTTAAAAATGGACCAATAATAAAATGACACTTGTCAAGCTTAGAATATTTTATTATTTCCTTTAAAAATCAGCCTATAAACGTCTCACTTCTCTTCAAATATTTAGCCAAGCAAGGAAAAAAGGGAAACAAGGAAAGAACAAACCATAGGTGGAGAATTTCAAGAGAAAAAGTGTGAAAAATCAAGGAAAACAAGTGAAAAAGGTAAGATTTCTCAATTTAAACTTGAAATTTATTTTCCTGAAGCATTTCTCCTTATTTTCCATGGTTAAATTTCATATTTTTATGGTGAATTCATGGCTAGTCGAATGGGTATGGAGAGAGAATGATGTTGGATTGATTTGATTTCAAGTTATGTTAGTGTTTTTAGTTAGTTTACTATGTCTAGAAGCAAAACAACAAGAAAAGAATTCATTTTCCCCATCACCCATCAATGGCCGAACCTACCTTGTATTGAGTGAGGATGAATTTGATTTTTTTTATTTTAAGAGAATTGGTTAGAAAATGATGAATTATGG
>NC_030855.1:14497049-14518372 GCF_000208745.1 Theobroma cacao
CAAGGTATCCCTGATAACTGAGTATGATAATGATTTTTGGCACGAGCCAAGCTTTTCAGGAAATCATAAGCCTTAATGATTATTTGGATGAAATAAATTTATTTTATCTTATAAAAATGAGTTTGAAATGCTATGAATTATTTTATGCTAATCTATTTTATCTGTCTCCATTTACTCAGCTTTAGATATTTTAGATGATATTTGTTTACTCATTGGGATTATATAATCTCACCACCCTCACTTCTACCCATTTCAGGTTCAGGATAGTCTATAGATAGCACATTTCATCGAGGATTAGCATTGAATTTGCATCTTCCAAACTGTAGGTTCACAGTCTTTCTTACTTTTGGTTATTCGAGGGCCCACTTGTTACTGTAAATTAAATTAAATACTCTGGTTTACTGTATTACAGTATATATGAATTTATTTTGCTTTTACGTTGTAAAAATTATTTACGCAGTGTTTTAAACATATTGTTTTATGAGAAAATTGAATATTTTATTCAATATTTTTATTTTATTCTAATAGTCATAATTTCATTTTAAACGAATGTTTTAGACATCCAAATTTATTTTTGATTATGAAATATGTGTTTTGCATCCGTATACTACATTATTAGTTGGTTTCAAAATTTTTAGGGAAAAATGACTAAAATACCCCTGTGAGACGAAAATTATTTTTTTATTGTTTTGGTTTGGAAATAGTTTAAAATCTTTTAGAATGTGATATTTGGCAACGGTTACTTACAAGGGAAATGAGAAATTGATATTAAAGCCTTGCGGGGTTTCGATTGGCATTCCGGGTAATGAATGTCTATCGGGGACACCGCAGCGGTTGTCACGGGCTCGAGGGGAGTACCGGGTCATGACAACATATTCCAACAAGAAAAATCAGCAGCTAACCGTACATAGCTGCAACTAGCATATGCATGGCTTAACCATCTATTGAGTGTGGAGGAAATGTTTTGGCAACAAAAATCAGGTGTAAGGTGGCTAGTTGAGGGAGAGCGGAACACAATATTTTTTCACATGAAGGTGCAAAAAAAATGTGTGAAAAATTCCATCTTTAAAATTCAAAACAATGAGGGAATGTGGATTGAAGAACCTGAGAGGATAGAATTATCAGCAGTAGAATATTTCCAAAACTTGTTGAAGGTAGAAGAGTCTGATATTAGCCAGTTTAATGGTGAATTAATTCCCCAATTAATTTCAAATAATGATAATTTAATCTTATGTGCTGAACCATCCCTATCAGAGGTGAAAGAAGTAGTTTTTGGAATAGATAAAGATAGTGCTGCTAGGCCTGATGGTTTTTCTTCCTATTTTTATCAACAATGTTAGCACATTATTGCACAAGATCTCCTAGCAGCAGTGAAAGATTTTTTTGCAGGAACACCATTTCTCAAGGGGATCACTTCTACAACACTAGTGCTCTTACCCAAGAAATCAGATGCATCTACTTGGGGAGATTACCACCCAATTAGCTTATGCACTGTTATGAATAAGATCGTGACTAAGATCTTGGCAAGCAGGTTAGCTAAAGTTTTACCTGATGTAATATCTGACAATCAAAGTGGTTTTGTGAGTGGTAGGTTAATTAGTGATAATATTTTATTAGCTCAAGCGCTGATAAGTAACATTACCTACAAAGCTACAGGTGGGAATGTGGTGTTGAAACTCGATATGATGAAGGCTTATGATCGGTTGAGTTGGGATTTTTTATATGTAATGCTGGCCAAATTTAGATTTAATACTAAATGGATTGACATTATTAGGAGATGCATTGCTAATTGCTAGTTTTCTATGCTAATTAATGGGTGATTGGTTGGGTACTTTAAGTCGGAGCGAGGATAACGACAAGGTGATTCAATCTTGCCTCTTTTATTTATATTGGCAGCGGAGTACTTAGCAAGGGGCCTCAATTCCCTATTTTCTCGATATAGGTCCTTACATTTTCATTGTGGTTGCTCTATGAACATTAGTCACCTTTCATTTGCTAATGATGTTATGATATTTACTAATGGGAGCAAATCAGCTTTGGAGAAAATTCTAAAATTTTTGCAAGAGTACGAGCAGATTTCGGGGCAGAACGTAAATTATCAGAAGAGTTGTTTTGCTACAGCTAGCAATATGCCAAGTTCCAGAAGGCAAATTATCTCACAAACAACAGGATTTCTACATAAGACTTTGCCTATAGTGTATTTAGGAGCTCCTCTATACAAAGGTCACAAAAAGATAATGTTGTTTGATTCATTGATTAACAAAATTCCTGAGCGCCTCTCAGGTTGGGAAAACTAAAGTTTATCTCCCGGTGGCCATATAACTTTATTCTAGAGTGTGCTTTCTTCTATGTCGATTTATCTTCTCCAAGTGCTTAAGCCTCCTGTATGTGTTATAGAAAAAATAGAGAGACTTTTTTATAGTTTCTTATGGGGAGGTTCCACAGTTAACAAAAGGATTCATTGGACATCTTGGCACAATATCACTTTTCCCAGGTCGGAAGGTGGTTTAGATATCCGCAGCTTGAAGGATATTTTGAATACTTTTACTGCAAAACTTTGGTGGCAGTTTGACACTTGTAAGAGTCTATGGGCGAGGTACATGCGATTAAAATATTGCACTAATCATATTCATCATAATATCACTCCTAAGCCTCATGATTCAACTACATGGAAGCGATTAATAGACGAAAGAGTTGCAGTAGGACAACAAATACGTTAGAGGATAGGTAAAGGAGATTTATTTTTTTGGCATGATGCTTGGATGGGTGATGAACCACTGGTAAATTCTTTCCCCTCAATTAGCCATTCATGATGAAGGTTAATTATTTTTTTCATGAAAATGCATGGGATGTGGATAAGCTTAAAACTGTTTTACTTGATGCGATTGTGGATGAGATAGTGAAAGTTCCTATTAGCAGAGATAAGGAGGATATAGCATATTGGGCTCTTACACCGAATGGAGAATTTTCTGCAAAAGTGCTTGGGAATTATTGTGACAACGAACACAGGTGAATCCAGTTGGTAAGCTAATTTGGCATAAGTCTGTTCCCCTATTTGTCTCTTTCTTCTTATGGCGTATGTTGAATAATTGGATTCCAGTGGAGGTGAGAATGAAAACCAAAGGCATTCAGCTTCAATCAAAATGTCTTTGCTGTCAATCAAAAGAATCATTACTACATGTTTTATGGGATAGTCCAGTTGCACAGCAGGTTTGGAATTTTTTTTGTAAAATTCTTTCAAATCTATATTCATAATTCTCAAAATGTTTTGCAGATCCTCCATTCTTGGTACTTCTCAAGTGACTTTACTAAATCGGGACATATTAGAACATTATTGCCTTTGTTTATTTTCTAGTTCTTATGGGTTGAAAGGAATGATGCAAAGCATAGGGACTTAGGTATAAATTCTGATCGAGTTATTTGGCGAATTATGAAAATGTTGAGACAGCTTTTTCAAGGTGGTTTATTGTGTAAATGGTAGTGGAAAGGGGACCTTGACATTGCTATACATTGGGGATTTAAATTTGCATAAGAGAGCCAAGCCCGACCAAAAATTATTCATTGGATTGAACCATTGATAGGCTAACTTAAGTTGAATGTCGATGGTAGTTCTAAGGATGATTATCAGAATGCTGTTGAGGGAGGTGTTTTGAGGGACCATACAGGTAAACTTATTTTAGGTTTTCAGAAAACTTTGGCTCACAAAATTCATTGCAGGGGAAATTAATGGCACTTCATAGAGGCCTACATTTATGCATGGAACATAATGTGTCAAGAGTATGGCTAGAGATGGATGCGCAGGTTGTCATACAATTGATACAGGAAAATCATAAAAGCTCATACAAAATTCATTATTTGCTAGAGTCTATTAGAAAATGTTTGCAGGTCATGTCTTTTCGTATATCGCATATTCATAGGGAGGGAAATCAAGTTGCTGATTACTTGTCGAATTGTGGTCATACTCATCAAAATCTTCGTGTCTTCAAACATGCACAAAGTGAGCTCCAAGGTATCCTGCAATTAGACAAAAAAAATTTACCTTATGTTAGATTCAAATAAATGTAAAGGAGTAATACTCCTAATTTAACTTTGCTATTTTTACTTCTTTATTTATTTATTTTTTATTTAGAATCTTGTAACATGGAAGTGTTTCGATTTTATGTTTGCATACACAAATATGCTCACGAAATGGAACTCTTAATTCTAGGTACTTTTCAAAATTCTTCTCGATATCATGTAATTTTGGAGGTTCGGTTTATGTCCCCCTACCTAATGTATTTAACTTTTTCGATTATCAATAAAATAATTACATGGTAGCTGGGCCCTACGAGAATTTTCAGCATAAAAAAAAAAGTCAATTGAGCTTTTATCCTTTTATTACATTTAAATAAGTTATAAATTTTTATTTTGAATTAAACAAGACCCTTTCACTAAGTGTTGACTAACTCCTCTTCCTTAACAATATAACGAGAAAATTGTAAGAAATAACCCTCATCGCAAGATGATTTCAAAAATAGCCATCCATATAAAATTATCTGTTTTTACCCAAAAACAAATATGAGTAGACCAAAATGCCCATAAAAACATCTTGACAAATTAATCTCCTAATATCTCCCTTCTGCCATAGAGAAAGTAGAAATAAGTGCTTAGCTATTTCAGCTCGCTCAACTCTCTTTCTCTCAACTCTCTAAACTGTATTAGCTCTGTCAACTCTCTGTTGAACACCATCATCATTGTGCTATGGTCTATCTCTCGGCATCTGGCCATATCATCGTCGATAAACAGACCCTCAAGCAGAGATGACATTAAGATATGTTATTGGGCTTATTGCCACATTAATTTTTGAAACTTTTTGTGTAAATTAGAACATAGATTAGAAACATTGCTCAGAGTTGTTACACGCCATGCATCTCTAATGTACATGGTGTGTAAAAAATATATTGGAACAACGCGTGCTAGCACATGGCGTGTAACATTTTTATTGAACATGATATGTAACATGTTGTAAACATGGCGTGTAACAATTTTTAAACTTACGTGTAACATTTTTGAGCATGGCATGTAACATTTTTTTAACATGGCGTGTAACAATATGGTAATCAGCTCAATCAAAATGAGATTTGCAGTGCTTCACATATACCACAACATTCGATCTATAACCAAAAACAATGGCAATTGATGTATGCACAAGAGTTTGTGTAGCTCAGTAGGTACATGACATTCACAAACAGTTGGTTGCACAATTTTGATCAGTATGTGCATCGAACCAATTACTTGCTTTTATCCAACAAATGCAACGATCGGGTGAACTGTAAAGGGTGTAATGCCATTTTCAAATGAGACTATGACACTTGAGGATAACACTACGATGCTCAAGTATAATAATGCATCTGATGAGGGAAATGAGGATTTGTTCCTTGTCGGCGAAGCTAGATTTGATGACCATTCAAATGAGGAGTTTGATGAATGGCATGATAACAGTTTAGATGATGATTGGTTTTATGATAGTGACATTCCAATTTGCAATAATGTTAAAGGCGAAACAGAACATGTTGGAGGTGTTGATGTAAGAGATGTTCAGTGTGATGACCCTATATACAATAACCCCATGGCTAGTGAGAACGGGATTCGTTTGCTGGAGGCATTGCTCGATGATAGTTTTAAGGAAATGGGAAATGTAGGGATATCTTGTACGTGGCTAATTTCAGGTGCATAAAGGTTATCCTTCCAAAAAATTACCACTAAGGAGTAGACATGTGCCGATGATGGCTTATACAAAGGAAAAATGTTTTCCTCGAAGGTTGAGTTGAAACGAGCTTTGAACATGTTGGCTTTAAAAGAGTAGTTTGAGATAAGAGTAAAAAGGTCATGTAAAGGTCGTTTTGAGGTTGGTTGTAAAGACAAGGCATCCAAGTTCGGTGTGCATGCAATGAAGTTACCTAAAAGAGAATATTGGCAAGTTTGGACATTCCACAAAGTACACATGTGTACTGTCGATGGTTTGCAAGAGATATTTCAAACCGCGAGTGTGAAGATAATTGGTGAAATTATGGCACACAAGCTTCAAGCTAATGTGTGAGACCCTGTCAAGCTCGATTAAAAGACGGTATTGTACCGAGTGGTACAACTAAATTAAATCGAGCCTTGAACTAGTTCAAATAGAAATTCTAAGAGGAAATTGAAAATTTTGAAACCCATAGAATGACTTAGAATAATGATCCGGAGTTCAAGGTCCAGTTTGGAGTCCATCAGGAAAATTGACCGACTAGGGACAAAATGGTCATTTTACCATTTGATGATTAAATGGAGATTTCTAGCCAAGATTTGATCACATTTGACCAAGAATAATTATATGAAATATAATTATGATTATTGGAGTATAAAATGATGTTTAGCAGTGAAAAATTATGATTCCTGGTATTTTTTGAGTACAAGGGCAAAATGGTAATTTTGCCACTAAAGGACTAGACGGGAATTTTTAAAAAAATGATTTTTTTTCCCCATTTGGTTAGTATTGATCAATATTAGTGTTATTTGAGGTTGAAAAGTAGAAACAATGTGATTCCGGTACATTTCGGAGTATAGGGGCAAAATCGTAATTTTTTCACTCCGAGGGCAAATCGGTAAATTTTTTGCCCCAGCACTTGTCAAGACCAAGGGATTTTAAATGTGGTAGGATTGGATAAATACCAGAATAATTGTGGTGGAAAATTAAGAAGAAAAAGTCAAAAAGTTAAAAATTGGGCCAATAAGCATGTGACACGTGGCATGCTTGATTATTTTATTATTTTCTATAGAAATCAGCCCATTAAATCCGTAATTCTCTCACCATATTCGGCCTAGACAACCAGGAACAAGAAAAAAGGAAGAACAAAGGGAAAAACAAGAAAACCTAGGTGAAAATTCAAAGAAAAAGTGAAGAAATCAAGGAAACAAGCTAGGTAAGTTAAAATTTCTTTAATTCTCCTTGATGCCTAGCTTACCCATGCTTTTGTTCTTGATTTCCATGGTTGAATATTGAGTTATCATGATGAATTCAATTCTGAAAAATGGGAATGGAAGAGGAATTGTTATTGGAATAATTTGATTTTAGACTATGTTAGTGTTTAGGGATAGTTAAGCATGGTTATGAACAAAAACACAAAAGAAATATTAAATTTCTCTAGGGTTCCTTGTTGGTCAAACCATGAGGGCTGAATATCAATGGGGGATTGTTTTTATTTCAAGGAAAATGGCTTGAAAAATGATGAATTAAGGTGAAACGGTTATGTAGAAAAAAAATTTTGGTGCTAGTGCACCAAATGATCGAATTTTTCTATAAGGAACTGTGAGGGTTCTAATGCTGAATTTGGCTTTATTTAAATGGTATGTGGTAAATTAAGGTATTAGAGGAAAAATAAATTAATTTAGAGGTGATTTGGACACAATCGCCAATTAATCGGGTGATCAGTCGAATTTAATCGATATCATGATTAAGCGTTAATCGAATGTATTTTTGCATTTACATATCAAGCATTAGTAATTTAAATTAGTTTATATCAATTTAGGGACAATATAGTAAATTCCTCGACTTTGTTATTTATCAAGGTAGTGAGACGTCCGGAAAAGGCAAATGAATTGCGCTTGAGGACTATTAGTCTGAGTGCACCCAGAATCCAGATTTTTGACACTTGTGAGTGGACTGCCTATCAAAATTGTTTTGGGAATATGACTGTTTTGAACAAAGTGTTTGAATGATTTTGTGTAATTTTTCATTAAAATGAATGCCTTGGGAACAAGCTTTCGAGAAAAGGTTTATATTATGAAATGTGGTTATTATGGATTTCTATGTGGCTGCATTATGTTGATATACATATATGCTTGAATATAATGTTGTGTAATTATGTTGACTCGGCTATGTGCGAGTAGGGAGTGCGCATAAGCCGAGGATGACCCGATTATGTGATAGTAGGGAGTGCGCATAACCCAGTGATGACCCGATTATGTGCAAGTAGGGAGTGCGCATAACCTGGTGATGACCCAGCCATGTGTGAGTAGGGAGTGCGCATGAGTTGGTGATGATGATGATGAGCTGGTGATGATGATGATGGGTTGGTGAGATGATGATGATGGGTATATACGTATATATATATATACATATATAAATGTGTGTGATATAGCAAATTGATGGACAATGATTTATGGTTGTAATGTACGTAAAATTTGACACATTATACTTTGAGAATTTTCATGAATGTTAGGTTGATTTTATTAGTTTAGCAGGATGGCTTTTGTTGAGTGAGGAAAAATGTTTCTCTTGTTGCTTTGTTTTCACTGCATCGAAATTCATGCTCGCTGTAGCGAAAAACTCTGGGGTTTGGAGGGGTTTTAAATAGGAATGAACTAAATTGCATTGTTTGAAACAAGTGCATCATGATTTTAAATTTTTCCTAATTGTTGCTTGTTCCCTTCCTTGTTCACTCACTGGGTTTATACTCACCATTTTCAAATTCATGTTTTCAGATCACGAGGCAGCCGATAATTAGGACGAGGTGTCCTTGTAGACCTGTGTCCATCTTTTGGTAGGTGTCTCGGCATTCGGTAGCTGTATATTCATCCGAGTCCCTCCGTTGGAAGTCGAGTATTATTTTGTTATGTATAGATGAACTTAATGTAAATTTTAAATGAGTAATGCCAGAACGAGTTTGCAATGTATATCACTATTTTGATTCAAAGTTATGAAATATGACTTAGTGATAATAGATGGAATTATAAGTAAGATAAATAATAGGCTTGCTTGGGTTTAGTGGATTATGTCCATTGGACCCATGCGCCGGTCATGGCCCGAAATTTGGGTCGTGACATAATGGAGTAGCATTGAGACCTAAGGATATAATTGGTCAAATGAAGGTTTTGTGGGGATTGGAATGCTGATATGGTAAGGCCTGGCAAGTGAAGGAGTATGCGGAAAGGCTTGTTTTTAGTCCCCTAAAGGAGTCATTTCCAACTACTACCCTCGTATTTTTATATGTTAGAAGAAGAAAATCCTGACACAGTCACTGCAGTGGTTACTGATGAGGCACAAATATTCAAATATTGTTTCTAGTCATACGAGGTTTGTATTCGGGGTTTAGGGATATAATGAGTCCTATGGTTGCAAGTGATGCGACACATCTGAAAGGCAAGTTCAAGAGTGTTTTGTTTGTCAGTATATGCACAAATGCGAACGAGTGCGTATTTCCAGTTGCATTTGGCATAAGCCATGTTGAGGACGAAGACTCATGGACGTGGTTTCTTAGCAAGTTACGTGATGCAATTGGTTGTCCTGAAAAACACTACGTTCATTTATGATCAGCATCTCGACATTAAAAAAGTAATCCCAAATGCATACCCAAAAGCGCACCACAGTTTATGCTGCTACTACTTAAAGAAAAACTTTAAAAACAAGTTCCAACAGGACAACGTTTCTATGATTTTCACCCTTGCTCAAGACTGCTATAAGGTTTTCAATTTCAACAGACATATGAACCAACTCAAACAAATTCACGTGGAAGCCCACTCTAACCTTTTGAGAATGGACCTTGAAAGATGGGCATGTGCACTTTCACTGGCAAGGCAATACCAATTCATGTTATCCAACATTGAGGAATGTGTTAACTCATGCTTGAAGCATGCAAGAAAAATGCCAATCACTGTTCTGGTCGAGTTCATCAGATTCATGTTCCAACATTGGTTCCATGACCAGTATGAGGAAGCCGTCAAGGTGACTACGCCCCTCAGCCCTTGGGTTGCCAAGCAATTGAGAAAATGGTTCAATGATGTGCATCGCTTTGTAATTAAATCTATCAATCAAATGGGGTTTAAAGTTAAAGGTGGGAAGATGGACGGACTTGTAAACTAGTCTAGGAAGATGTGTTCATGTTGTGAGTTCCAAACAGATATACTACCATGTAGCCATGCCATTTTGGCAATAAGGTTATGATATCTTTATTTCTTATTTGAACTTTAATTAACATAGCGTTTATATTGTGCTTGAACATTGAGTTCATAGTATTTTTCAGTAAATGCAAACATGAAGCCGTTGAATTCTGTCCTGACTACTACAAGATAACCTTTTTGGTGGAGGGTTATATGCGGTCCATTCACCCGGTAGAGCATCCCAATGATTGGGACATTCACCTTCATGTGAAACAAATCATTGTTTTGCCACCACCTTGGCGAGGCCAAGTGAGAAAACCTAGAAGGAAAAGAATTCCATCAACTAGTGAAGGCAGTCGAGCATGGAAATGTTCACAATGCAAGAGGTACGGGCATAATAGACAGAATTGCCCATTCCCATTTGAAGTTCCATCCGCAAATCCAGCACCATCTCTAAGTCAATCGGCTCCTCCACGAGTGCGACGACCGAAAGCATGTTCAACTTGTAGATAAACCGGTCACACATGCAACACTTGTCCAATATGAAGGACAATGTCTAAAAATGTAAAGTGTCTTGTAAATGAAGACAATTTGTCCGCCTAACTAAATGTGTGAGCCATGTGCAATACCTTTCTCACAATTTCCTCTTGTAGTTTTGTATATTCATTCATATTTTGTGTTTGTTAGGTAATAATGGATTGAGAAAAAATGTCGTCATTATATCCATTGGTGGACCCATATTGGAAGGAGTGGTGTAGATATATTATGAGTCTTTATTTTTTTGATTTATTTTGCAGATATATTATTTGATTATTTGATTATTTGAACTTAGTTTTAATCATTGAATAGAAAATTGTCATATTGTTTGTTACTGAACCTAATAATTAGCTATGTAAGATCATATATTATTTAATTCAAATATTTTAATTTAATTTATATCAATGAGTATAATTTTTAACAAGTTTTATAATTAATTTTAGATAAATACATCATGGAAAGATACCGTACAAAAAAATGATCTCACCAGACTTAAATTTCAGGCAACAATAATGAATAACATTCGATTAAGTCATATTATATTATTAACTTTAAACAAAGTCATATTATATTGTTACACGCTCCAATTGTTAAATGTCGATGACATCTTGTGGTGACATGTTGAGTGGTTGCAGTATTATGGAGTTACACGTTATGCTCCAATTGTTAGATGTCGATGACATCTTGTGGTGACACGTTGAATGGTTGCAATATTATAGGGTGACACACCACGCTCTAATTGTTAAATGTCGATGACATCTTGTGGTGACACGCTGAGTGGTTGCAGTATTATGGGGTGACATGCCACACTTACTTTCTAAGGCAATGTTGGTAGTGTTACACAACGCTGCAGCACTGGGAGCTTGGTGTTGCGGCATTGGAGCTTCTGTTTAGTGAGGGGTTTGTACTAAAGGGGACAGCGCTACAGTGTTGGGAACTTGGCGCTGTAGAGCTGTGCTTGTTGTTTCCATGCTTTGTTCCTTCAAGCTGCCTAGTGTAGAGTTGCTACAGTCAGGCTACTTCTAACATGATTTTGACCATGCTTGGATTAGAACTGGGTAAAGTGATAAACATGAAAGTTATAGCCCTTTCTCTTAGCTTTCCAATGGTCTAAGAATCATGTTGATTGGAGTTCCGTAGCTTGTTAGATGTGATTTACGATTTGTTATGACTCACCATTAGGAAAAAACCCACAGGTTGAAGGTAAAATAACAAATTAATTTAATTTACATAAGCTTTTGATCATTATAGGTACTGTGTCTAAATTGAAAAATTAATGTATAAAATGTACAAATATTAAAATTAATTATATCTACCAAAAATCTATATACAACTCCTGATATGTTCATGGCACAGGGTTTAGGGTTCATTCTCAGAACTATTTGCTAAAAGTTTCCACAGCATATTGGCGACGCATATTAGTAAGCATATTCTACTTAACTTTGATCGGTTTTGATAGCAAAATATCATCAATGTACCCAATGGTAAACATACCGCAGCTGACACTATCATTCTGACGATGCACTAATGCTTTTGGTAAATGAATTTCCAATGGCATCGGCGTGGAATCTCGTGTCTTGCGGTGCATTTTGTTGAAATAACCAAATTGGTGGCAAATGATGGGCATCATCGTTGTAAGGGATGTCATTTTAGTCGCACACTCTCCGTTATCCTTAACAGCCAAAGTTCTTGGGGAGTCCACCACTTTGATCGTCTATTTGACCAAGTCGATCTTCGCAACCACCCAGTGCCCACATTGCAATGTGCAAGGATGAAATAGGGATCTTCCCAATTTTTTTTGTATGTCAACCTATCACCCTCCACGTACCCCCACAACTCATCTGGAATTTTCATAGGGGACCATCCATCTTCAGTTCGATATGCGGTGTAGAGCATACGGATGGTGCCTTGTGAAATATGTATACATCAACTTACACTTCATGTAATCCAAAACTTTAGTATTTTCATAATTGAAAAATGTGCAAATAAACTTACAAAGAATATTGTATCAACCATGCATGCACGGATGTTGTACAACTTGGAATTTGACCTTGTCATTCGCTTACACAATACGCTGAGGCATGCATCAATTTGTTCACTTGTCATTTCCTTTTTGGGATCCTCTAATGTTGTGAAAAAGTCAACCCTTTGATCCCTTAAGATCCCGACATTACGTTTGCTTATGTAACAGAATGAATTTCAAAAGGCTTGGTGGATTAATATTTCGTTTAAAAACAATATTTGCAATGTTATTTATGAGCTTACCTCACACACTCGTCTTTCTTGAAAGCTTTGTATGCTTCCACCATTGAGTTCTTCAAATCCCGACGGCTCACCAAAGGGTCAACGTATGGGCTTTCCATGTATTTGTTGGCCATTTTGACCCATGCCCGTCTAGTTGGGTCTAAAATGAGTGCTTCAAGATGATAGACATCAGACAACTTTGGTGACAACAACTGTGACGCACTACCTTTAGAAGTGCTTTGAAGAACATGGTCCGCTTTAGCCTAAACTGATGTAAGGTGCCTATCCTCTGTTGCAGCTGCCTCGACTACTGTATCGATGTGAGGAACATGGTCTTCTTCAACCTGAACTGTTGCAAGGTTCCCATCCCCTCTAGTAGATGCGTCAACTACCGCATTGGTCTAAGGAACATGGTCTCCTTCAGCCTCAATTAAGTGAAGGTCCCCCTCCCTTTCATTAGACGCATTGAGAACCACATCGGCTTGAGGAACATTGTCTCCTTCAACATCAACTGATTGAAAGGTCACATCCCTTGCCGCAACATCATCGAGAATGTCATCGACATGAGTTACATTCTCTCCGTCAGCACCAACAACATCATGGTGAATGTGAACACCAAGTTTATCATGCTGCCCATCATCAGCATCATCATGGTGCTCACCATCATGGTGAGATGAAGTATGGCTGTACAAAACGAGACAAATGGGAAAATCTGTTAACTCATAAAATACCATAAACCACAAACCAAAAATAAAAAATAGGACAACACCTGCTAAATGTAAACCACCAATATATGAGTGGAGATAAAATAATGTACTTGTAATTTCAAGCCGTCTAGAATCCGACCAACAATATAATCCTCAAATGTCTGCATTGAGAGAGTAATGACCGAATTGAAGCCTTCAGCTCCAACATATCTTTTTCATGCTTGCCCATGATCCATCACAACTGACGTTTGGTGACTACATCGTCTTTAACTCTCGTCGAATGTGTCAATTGCAATAATATATATTACTGTGTTATTCAATAATCATATATAGAATTGTTGAACATAAACTGTTAGAACTTTAATATCCTTACAGACGGCTCATTAGCACTGTGCAAGAAAATTAACATTAAATGTTTTCCTGTTCTTTTTCATGAATTGTTGCTGCAACTTCTTCTAATGGAGTTTTGTTTTCAATGGTATCAATGGATAAAGAAAGTTCGAGATTTGCTTTATTTATTTGTTTTGAATAATTTATTAAATTTTCAATAAAACTCTAAATTAAGGTTAATAACCCAATAAGATGATAATGAAAACATAATTTGATGCTTTTTGTTTTTTTTTTAATTTTTATCCAATTATTTTTAGACACATGATAGTACAAAGGTAAACACATAATACATAAGTGGCAAGTTAAACATACCATATGTCAAATAATGTGGTATGCAAAATGTTAATTGTACCATTATTAAAACTTTTTTATTATCAGTATCGATTTTTTATTAAAAGAAAATAAAAAACAATACAGTCAAAATAGCACATGGGATTAAAATTTTCGTAATATTGCTTAATAAAATTGATGCATGTTAGGGTTTCTAGGATATACTTGATCAGAGAATGCAACAGAATTTAAAATTTTCAAGAAACCTAAACCATGGATCTCTTTAATTGAAAACAATCTAAGCATATTAACAAGGAATTTACGATTTACCTTAAAAGCTTGAAGTCAAAATTGCTAGGTGACTTTCTCCTTCTCTTTTGATCCTTTTTTCTTTACCAACAAATGGTAGTGTCAAACCTTGAGTAGCACAAGTGTTGTGCCTTTAACGGTGATCCACACAACAATTATTAGGAATATTTTCCCTAAGATAAGAAAGATCAAAAGCCGAATCTATTCTAATAAACTCTACTTAAAGCTACCTTCTTTTTCCCAAGTGTTTAAGATTTTAATCTCAACCCATGAGAAACTAGTAATCTCTTTTAAAGATTCCAATAAGTTCTCTCTTAAAACTTATTTTCAAGGGCGGCTAATGATTGTTTAAATAAAGAGGTAGAAGACTTGTAATCTAACTCTTAGACTAACTCCTAATCAAATTAGAATTTGCCTAATGCATTGGATTGTATTAGGCTGTAAGTCTTCTTCAGCCATTATTAGTTTATTAGTCCATTAATTATTTAACTTAATTAAACTAAATAAGGTTCAATTATCTCTTAATGAAATTAGCCCACATGTTGCACAAGAAACTCTTTTATTCGAACCACTTGTAATAGCCTCAAAAACTCATAAATTGAACTCTTCAATTTATCTATCTGTGAAGTATTTCAGATTCATTAATCAAATCTTATTTGATTGATTCCTAAATTAATTCCTAATAATCACAATATGTGTGTGACCCATTAGGCTTCTCATCATGTTGGCAATAAGAATAAATTGGATTTTAAACTTCACAAAGAATTAGATGAATCAAATCAAATTGGACTTCATCACTAATTCTCTAATTGGCCAATCATACTTATAGGCCAAAATTGTCTTATAGGAAAACTTCGTGGCCACCCAAATGATAGAAGAGTTATATGGTTTAATTCATCTTTTCGTGTTTAGTCTTGCTTGTGTAATTTGATCCTATCATCATGTATCACGGAATAGGTAAAGAGCATGATATAATATTTACTCTTAATGCCTTCCATATTTGCTATTAAGCTTTGATGTGACTTTGGATGGTACCTTAAGGAAACTTTTTTCTTCTCATCTTGCTTTGGCTAAAGACTTTATGAAGTCCATACAAGCTTAAACAACATATAGGATACTTTCCCTTTAACAATCTTCACTTGAGGTGATGATTCCTCTTTGGTCAATTCATATACCTCCATATAATTCATGTTATACCTAACAATATCCTTTTTGGGTATCCATAGTTAGGATTCATAGAGATCAAATCAAAGTATAACACTCCTTATACAAGACAACAATGATGTCTCAAGTCTAAGGATTACTTACACAACTAACACATGAAAATTTAATCCATAGAGACTTGAGTGAAATACCTAATGGAGTTTGCATGATGGGTCAAGTTCAATGAACTTGTTCTTGCTTATACAAGCACCCACATGTTTGTTTTAAGTATCCCTATACTATCAATCATATGAGATCGATTGTCTACTCACAGTGGGGAACATAACATGTGCCGACCTTGAACCATTATTGATGCCTTATCTTAATAATACATTGGCTAGGAACATTTAGGATGTGTGCTTTGATGCATTAGAATCTCATAATTATAACTCTTTACAATTTCCATACAAAGCATCAAATATCCAAGCACTTCATCTAAATTAGTTTCATGATAATTTATTATCCATAAAACTTGTTTGATGAAGTGAAACCTTTTGAGGTTTTATGCATTTTTCGATATGTATCTCTTGTATAACTAATTGGTTATAGGGCATACACTTACAATCTCTAACTAGCACTAAGCCAATCACTAGTGTATCCCATACCAAATGATCATTCTAGTGCTTTTAGATGCTAGAATCATGTCTTATCATATATCAAATGATAACCTTTATTATCTCCATAGATAAAGTTAAGATCGTTATTTAGTCTTATTTGAGACCTTGGTTTGTTCTGACTTTATTATCTTATAATATGGGAACTCTTTAAAGTGATTCAACAACCTTGAATCTAGGACCAAACAATAATTTTCTTTGATAGCCTTAATCAAAGAAATTTTCTTAACCAAGTCACTACCTATATGGAACTCTTTCCATGCAACATCTATGAGTAACCATCCTTATGCATTTCATGCAAAACTTGTCCAATATCAAAATCATCAAAACATGTTATCTCATAGAATGATTTCAATATTGAAACTTTAAGCTAGATATTCTATTCTATCCCATAGAATCAAATAATCCGCTTGATCGTAGCTTTATTTTTCTAGCTTGTACTAATAAAATACTAACTCTTTAATCTTGTTATCAAAGTTTACTTTAAGTAATATATCTCTATATATCACCTTTTGAAATCTTTTATGCTCGCTTTTGACCTTTAGAATCCAAAAGATCCATTATGCTTTGATGTCATACAAAACTATTTTTGATACATCAACTATATTGTCTAACTTCAAAGTTATCTCTCTTATACATAAAACTTCTTTTATGTTAAGTTGAGACTTTATCATTCATCTATATGAATGTTATAAGGCTACTTTGGTCTTATTGTTTAAAATCCATAATACTTTGGAAATCATATTTCCTGGTAGATCTTAAAAAC
This sequence comes from Theobroma cacao, assembly GCF_000208745.1. NCBI lineage: Eukaryota > Viridiplantae > Streptophyta > Magnoliopsida > Malvales > Malvaceae > Theobroma > Theobroma cacao. The sequence goes on from NC_030855.1 coordinate 14,513,987, forward strand.
TTTGAAGTTCTTGTAGTGGAATTACATAACTCTTTATGAATTCCATGATCCAATTGGTTTTTCCTTGACATTTCTATGCTTGTCAACTTAGAGAACATCACATGCTCCCACTACTTTTTCTTGAATGAATTATTTCTCTTAAGAAAGATGATCTTAGTATGTGGAAACTTTAATTATGGAATTGCAATTTTAATTCCTTAAATGATGTGGAAATCTACTACATACATCTCATGTATCTTATGATTTCTTTAGTCTTAGATGTCTTACAAATTCTTCATGTTATAGATTATATCTAAATCATAAGAACTTTATTCAATTCCAACGTAGATAAATTGTCATGAATAGTTTATCCAATTCTTTCTTCATTCATCATTTAAATCTAATTTCTATGATGAATGAACTTGAACAATTCCTTAGAATTAAGTAAGGCTATCTAACATTCTTTGTAACCATGAACCATTCATAGGATTTATTGAAAAATTTCTTGCAAATTGTATAAAAGAATAAAATCTTCGTCTTATACAAAATTAATAAAACGAAAGCCATCTTGTGGGTTTCAAACCTAAAAAGAAAGACATAACTTAAAAGAATGTATTTTATGTTGGAATTTTAACAATTCTTAAAATCCTAAGTTGCTAGAGAATTGCTCTTTGCTTCCAAAGCTCTTATTGGCAACTACTTATTGATTTCAACTTTTGAAATTTGCCTCTCCTAGTGAATGTTGTCCATCAAATTCATTCCTTGGTCCCTTAAAATTTGTCATACAAATTAGTACGAACTTTAGGTATCATATACTTAAAATAAAATCAATAGAGTGATGGATTTCAAGTCATCCTTGAAGTTGAAGTGTAAGTATGCTTTTTTTTTTCATGGTTTGAAGGTATTCTTTGCAATTCCTTCTCCAATGTCTTTCCACGCCACAATGGAAACACTTTTCACCATCCTTCTTGATGCCACCCTTAACCTTTAAGGATTTAGTTTTGATCTTTTTCTCATTCTTTTTGTTCTTCTTTTTAGACTTGCTAGTCTTCGAAGATGATAAAAGTAAATCAAATCTTTTGTCCTTCTTGATTTTAATTTCAACCGATTCTAACATGTTTAAAAGTTCAACCAAAGTAGGATAAACCTTATTTGAATTAAAGTTCACCACAAATGAACCATAACTATCAAGCGAGGACTATAACACTAAGTCCACACTTAGCTTGGCATCTATGGTAAAATCTAACTGTTGAAGCCTTATGACATGCCTTATCATTTTTAGCACTTGAGGGCTTACAAAACCATTTTCTGAAAGCTTAGACCTAAAGAGCTCCTTAGATATCTATGACCACCTTGACATAGGAGAATAAATTAGGAAATCTTTAGGTGAGAATGTAGATTTCATGTTTTGAACATTAAACTTAGTTTTAATCTTCAAAAAAAGAATTAATTGTCACCTTGGTTGGCTGCCACTATTGAAGTATAAATTTTTCTAAGTCTAAAAGAGGTTAAAATATGTGATTTTTAGAAAATAATCTTTTGGAAATAAAAAATAGAGGTAATGGTTACATTAATATTTAGATAACCAAAAATGATTTTTTCATAATTTTTACAGTATGTTTGTTATAATAAATGAGAGCTGCAAATTTAATTTTGGTCAAACTTTTTCGATTTTGTTCTTGAAACCAAAATTTAGATTTTTATTCTTATGAATTTTGATTTTTTTAAATTTTTATTGAATCCAAATGAAGGAGTGTTCACTTATTTTCATTAAATATCTTAAGTAAATGGAGAGTAAAAAGTAAGTGTCCTCATTTTTACTTTTTTCCTTTTTACTCTCCATTTATTTAAGATATTTAATATAAATATGCAAGGCAAGTTTTATTAGCAATTTGTCACAAAAATTATATTCTGTCTCAAATGTTTCGATAGATGTTCATGATGTATCGATAAATTTAGCCTAGAAAGGGTTTTTGCTGAACTTGTATCGATACATGTTCATAATGTATTGTACAATTTTTTCAGAACCAAAAGTATCAATATGTTGCCAAATGTATCAATACATTTCACTAATTTTTGAAAAAATAAAAGGGGCAAGAGGACATTTTCATATCCCATAGTATAAATATGACCCCTATGCCGAGGGTTTTTCATTATAAGCTGTCTTTCATCAGATTTTACTTTAAGCTCTCTCAGACCCATTTTCACCCCAAATCATTATTTTGGAAGATTTTAAGCTTAGTTTTGGGTTTTTCAAACAAAGGTGATATCTTTCAATTTTTAAATCTTGATTTATGAATTTTCTAGCACTAAAAATATTATTTTTATGCCCAAATTTTCTTTTGAATAGTAAAGCTTGTTGGTCCCAAGTAAATGTGCTCGAGGGGGGTGAATAGCACAATTTGGCTTTTAGCAAGATGAGGAACTAATTTGAAAAGTAATGAAAAATAAAACAGAGTAGACAATGCGTAGGGATTTAGAGTGGTTCGGTCCAAGACTTACATCCACTGCCTTGATTGTTCAACCAAGGATTTTCCAAACAAGTCCACTATGAACAGTGAAATTCACAAGCTTTCACCAAGCTTTTACAATGGCTTTTACCAAGCTTAGCCAAAACCTTTTACAATAGTTTTTACCGATATAAACTAAAACCCATCAACAAACTTTTCAAGGCTAAGTTAGAACCTATGCTCAATCAAGCAATCCTAGCTTGAATCAATCCCTTAAAGTGACTTGCTCACTCTAAGAATACAAGGAGAGAAGTGATAAGAGTGTACCTATGATCACACGGTTGACCTAAGTGGCACAAAGTGAAGTGCAGATCATAATTACAAAGACAGGAGTTGAGTGCAGTAAATGAGCAGAGAGTATTTTTTGGTTTTTGGCTGTTGGAAACAGTTTTGTAACAGTTCTGGCCATTAAACTACCTTTAGTGCACAATTCAAATTTTCTAGCAAAATGCTTTTAGTTGACTAACTTATGTCTTAGTCGACTAAGTTGTCTCTGTTTTCTGTTTTCAGTTTTTGGTAGTGAGCATTTAGTCGACTAACTTACTTCTTAGTCGACTAAGTCGGTTCTGTTTTGAAGTCCAGATTTCTAGCAGTAGCTTCTTAGTCGACTAACCCATTTCTTGGTTGACTAAGTCTTTTCTGTTTCTCAATACTCTTGAGCCCGCCAACTTCAAATTTGAATTTTAGCTGACTAACCCTTCATTATTCAACTAAGGAGCTTATGTTTTCTTAATTAGTTGTGGCTTCTTATTCATATGCCTTTTTCATGTCCCGTAGAATTATTTATTTATCATTGGCATAAAATTCTTGTCCTACAAACTCAAGTAGAAATATTAGATACAAATGAATGGGAATGTTTTTGTGAGACCTCGACCCCTATGGGCCTGTAACTAGGTGTAGACGCGATAACCCGAGCCAGAGGTAATTTTGTCATTTCTTTAGTGAGCCCCTAGAAGTATGCTTTCAAACATTTTTAAGGCCTAAGTAGGCCTAAAGCATAAATGAATGGTGAAAATAAAGATTAAATGACGAAGGAAATAAAAATAATGATGATTTCCAAAGTAGAGGCAAAATGGTTGTGAGACCCTGTCAAGCTTGATTAAAAGACGGTATTGTACCGAGTGGTACAACTAAGTTAAATCGAGCTTTGAACTAGTTCAAATAGAAATTCTAAGAGGAATTTGAAAATTTTGAAACCCACATAATGGCTTAGAATAATGATTCGGAGTTCAAGGTCCAGTTTGGAGTCCATCAGGAAAATTGACCGATTAGGGACAAAACGATTATTTTACCATTTGATGATAAAATGGAGATTTTTCGCCAAGATTTGATCACATTTGACCAAGAATAATTATATGAAATATAATTATGATTATTGGAGTATAAAATAATGTTTAGTAGTGAAAAATTGTGATTCTCGATATTTTTGGAGCACAAGGGTAAAATGGTAATTTTGCCACTAAAGGACTAAACGGGAATTTTTATAAAATGATTTTTTGCCCCATTTGGTTAATATTGATCAATATTAGTGTTATTTGAGGTTAAAAAGTAGAAATAATGTGATTTTGGTACATTTCGGAGTATATGGGTAAAATCATAATTTTTTGCCTCGGGGGCAAATCGGTAAATTTTTTACCCCAGCACTTGTCAAGACCAAGGGATTTTAATTGTGGTAGGATTGGATAAATACCAGAATATTTTGTGGTGGAAAATTAAGAAGAAAAAGTCAAAAAGTTAAAAAATTGGGCCAATAAGCATGTGACACGTGGCATGCTTGATTATTTTATTATTTTCTATAGAAATCAGCCCATTAAATCCCCAATTCTCTCACCATATTCGGCCTAGGCAACCAGCAACAAGAACAAAGGAAGAACAAAGGGAAAAACAAGAAAACCTA
>NC_030855.1:14521563-14580318 GCF_000208745.1 Theobroma cacao
TTTTTTTTTTATGTGATAATGATGACCCAGCTATGTGCATGTGAGAGTGCACATGAGCTGATGATGACCTAGCTATGTGCATCTAGGAGTGCACATGAGCTGATGATGACCCAGTTATGTGTGGTGTGGAGTGCACATGAGCTGATGATGACCCAACTATGTGCGAGTGGGGAGTGCACATGAGCTGATGATGGTGGGATGGTATACATGATGATGTGTGTATATATATATATATATATAAATATGTGTGTTATAGAAAGTTCATGAGTATGGTATATGGTTGTAACACATGTGAATCTTGCATGTTAAACCTTGAGAATTTCTAAGCATGTTCAAGTTGATTTTGTCTTTGCAGCTAAATGGCCTTTCCTTGAGAGAATGAAATTTGTTGTTGGTGTACTGTTTCTCGCTGCAGTGAAAAACTCTTGGGTTTGGAGGGTTACATAGGCTTAATTCTTGCTGCAGCGAGAAACTTTCTGTTTTACTGCTTGAATTTCGCTACAGCGAGAAACTTTTTGTCTTGCTTATTATCTTGTTCAATTGCTGCCCTATTTTCCACTTCTTTGGTACCATAGTTGAGCATGGACTTCCAACATTAAGGAATTAATTAACTAAGTTTGAAATGAGGAGGTTTGGTGAGAAACCCTTGGTCAGTTGAGAAACCCTCGACCGGTTGATAAATTGAGTCAAATTTCGCTGCAGCGAGAACTCCGTTATTTACTTGACTTGATTTGCTTGAAGATTAGTAAAGTTTTTACTCCTCAAATCCTTTGTTGAGCATGGACCCTTTATCATCAAGTGATTTACTCATTAAGGGTTTAGTGAGGGGTTTTAATAAGAACTAAATTAAATTGCATTGTTTTTGAAAATAAATGCATCATGATTTCTTTAATTTTTCCTTATCGTTTTCTTGTTCCCTTTTAATGTTCACTCACTAGATTTATACTCACCGTTTTCAACTTCATGTTCTCAGATCAAAAGGTAGCCAGTAATTAGGTCGAGGTGTCCTCGTAGATTCGTATCCTTGGTAGGTATCTTGGCATTCCGTAGCCGCACCTTCACCTTGGTCACTCCGCTGGAAGCCCAGAGTCATTTTTTTGCTGTAAATATAGACATGTGATGTAAAGTACTAAGATGTATGCCATAGACCTTATATGTATAATCTGATTGGTAATGCCACGACGAGTTGGCAATCGTTATTAATATTTCGAATTGAAATTATGAAATGTGACTTTAGCAACTTTGATGGAATGATAAACAGGTCATATAGATAGGCTTGCTTGGGCTTAGTGGACTACGTCCATTGGGCCCATGCGTTGGTCATGGCCCGAAAATTGGGTCGTGACAGTTTTATTATCATCAAAAACTAATGAAGCCAACAATCTCTCCCTTTTTGATGATGACAAGACATTCCTTGGTTAACAACACAATATCCTTTTATTTTTTTTTTTGTTCTGCACAAGATGGAGGTTTTCCTCCCCCTAAGTGTGTGCTCTCCCTTAGTGTATGCATAGTTTTATTATTCATCTCAGCATGCTTTTATTCTTGTCATGACATGTAAGGGTTCAAATTTTTGACAGAATATATTTACACAAGCTTATGGAATAATAAGCAGTAAGTGACAAGATGACAGAACGTTATTACTATATTAGCTTGCTATCTGTCATACTGTTTCCAAACTTAATTCATTCCAAAGCTAAATGTCATAAACTATCCAGTCAAAAATATCAGCATTCATATTTATTTTCATCCAAATTTTACTCATAATATCATATCAACAATTAATTATCAGCATAACAGTTCAATATTAGTACCAAAGCAGCAGAAACTCAATGGCAGAAACTCAATAACATATCTACATATTCAACCATTAGCTTGTAAACATAAACAGCACTAAACCACAATATTTTTTAGCATTCAAAAACATCTAACAGCAAAGTTAAATTTAAATATTCAACCATCAACTTGTAAACATAAACAGCAATAAACCACAATGTCTTTTAGCATTACTATAGAAAAATAAAAATAGTAGTCAATGTTCCTAAATTACCTCTAATTACCCCTAGTTCTCTCCTAGACTCTGTACATTAATTGTACCCTAATCTCCCCCTTTTTGTCATCATCAAACCTTAAAGATGATTAAGCATCGTCAGAAGAAGTTAAGGGAGAGGATTCATCAATAAAATACCATACATTAAGGGGTTCAGGAGAAGGTTCTGGAGGTGATTTATGTGGTGAAGGTTCAGGGGATGATTTATCAGAAACTTTAAGGGGGTCCTGAGGAGAAAAAATTGCTGATGGTTTAGCTTTTTCAGTTATTTTGGAGGATTTTCTTCTTTTGAGGAATTTGGTCTCAGTGGCCATTGTTTTCTTTCCTTTGCCAAATGGTTTTGATTTGGCTTGTGGAGCTGGTTCAATGGATGCAAACTTCTGTACTTATGCTTCAGCTGCTTCCTTTTTTGCTTGCTCTTCCCTGACCATTTGATGGAAAATGTCCATGATTGATACTTCCTCAGAATGAGGAGGAGAAGGCTACTCTTTCTGAGGTTTAGGAGGAGATGGAGGATTTTTATCCAGTGAGGCAAGTACCTCAGTTCCTTGTTTTGATTCAACTTCCTTTTGTGGTTCAAGTGAGGGGGTTTTCCTTGGTTGATATACTTCAGGTTCATGACCCTCGGCCTAGAAGGTAGAGCCTTCAGCATCTTGTCTTGCTAGTGCAAGGCTTGGAGTGGCAGAGGTGTCTACAGTTGCAGGTTCAATAAGCATTTTTCCTTTTTCCTTCAACACCTTTTCCAATTCTGCCAATGTCTCTTCAATTTTCAGCATCTTTACTTTTGGTCAGTCAGCTTTTCATCCATCCTCATGAGCAGGTTGAAAAGTATTTCATTAGAGAACTGTGAGGAGCTGTTTCTGGTTGAGCAGGGAGAGATGACTCTTTTCCAGAAGTGACCTTGGGGGTTTTAACATATTTTTCTCCATTAAGCTTATACCCCATTTTAGGCAGACTCCCAAGATATATAGCCTGGTCCCTGCTTTTTACTAAATGCAGTTGATACCTTGAGCTCCATATTCCCTTTTTCTGTACTAAAGAAGTGATAATGTTCCCATACGGTAGATTTATCTTATCAACTTTACTAGCTCCCCTCATTCTCTCTATCATGAACCGGCCTAAATTGAATAGAGCACCATTGAAAGCATGCTCCATCAGGCATAAGTCTTGAAGATAACATAGCTAAAACTACCACTTCTGCCATGAATGTTTGTAGCAATAAAGTAATGCAAAATTCTAATTTAGGGACTTATAATAAGGCCGACATTACTTTTGGAGGGGTATTTTTCCTTCTTCCCTGTGATGATTTCTCACAGGGATGAGGGGTCATAATTTTCAAGGGACTCAAACTCACCCTCATCACATTTGATTTTGAGTAGGCTTCCTCAATCTGTAGTAGCAATAGTAAATTCATTTCCATTCAAAAAGACATTCAGACCATCCACAATATAATCATCAAAATCCTCAAGTTCATCCTTATCTAGTGCTATACTTGCATAACATTCTTTAACTAAACTAGCACTGTAGGATCGATTCTTAAATGTACTAAACTCCTTTAGTTTTAATTCCTCAAAATAATCTGATAAGCTTCCTTTAATTTTTGGAATTTCATTAGAGCTGTCCCAATCAATGTATTTACCACAAGTGATAAGGGCATTTTCTAATTTCCTATATCTATCTTTATGGGTTTTGTTTCTAAATTTGGAGGATGGGATATTACCTTTCTTAAATGATTTTCCCTTCTCTTTCTTCTTATCTGTTTTATGAACCTTCTTAGTCAGCTTCTATCCAAACTTTTCGATTTCAGAGGTGTGCAGAATCTTTTTCTTTTTCTTCTTCTATATTTTGGATTGTGAACTTTCCTCCAATGGCCACTCACCCTTTTTTTCCTCTAAAGCTTCTTGAGATTGTCCTGATTTTGCCATTTGGTTTAAAGGATTTTTGACTTAGGGTTTCAGGAGTTTGAGAGAAGAAGGTTTCAATTTCTAGTGGGTCGATTTCAGAAGAGAAAAAATGTAGAGAAAAAGAGTTAAGGGTAGTTTAATTCTCTCAAAAACCATTTGTCTCCCCCTCTTTAAATATAATCAGTAGCCTCTTCTTTTGAAATTTGAAAATTTCCCTCTAAACTTAGTTTTTGCCTAGGCAATTTTTCTTCTTTTTTTTATTACTCGGTAGATAGTTTCTTTTCATTATTTTATTCCTCCTTCTTTTAACTGACTGAGTCTTATTATTTAAAGAGACAGAATGCTCTTAGTTGACTAAGTGCCTCTCTTAGTCAACTAAGTGCCTATTGTCCTTTGGGAAAGTTTTAAAATTTTTCTTAAAGCTTCTGCATACTAACCATTCCTAGATTTCTTCTAATCTCACAAAATCTCTCCTCATTTAGTGGTTTGGTGAAAATATCTGCTAATTGGTGTAAAGTATTGACAAACTCAATTTTAATGTCACCTTTCACTACATGATCTCTAACAAAGTGATGTCTAATCTCAATATGCTTAGTCCTAGAATACTGTACAGGATTTTTTAAAATATTGATTGCACTGGTATTATCACAATATATTGGTATGTTATTTAATGTTACTCCATAGTCTTTTAGTTGTTGTTTAATCCTCAAGTTTTGTGCACAACAACTTCCTAATGAAATATACTCTACTTCAGTTGTAGAAAGTACTATAGAATTTTGTTTCGTGCTTGACCAGGATACTAGCATACTTCCTATAAATTGGCATGTTCCACTAGTGCTCTTTCTATCTATTTTGCTGCCAGTAAAATTTGCATCTGAATATCCAACTAGATTAAAGGATGATTCCCTAGGATACCATATGCCTAAAGTTTGTGTGTTTATGAAGTATCTAAAAATTGTTTTAATAGCAGTCAGGCGTGATTCCTTGGGTTGAAATTGGAACGAGCACACAAACATACACTGAATTGGATATCAGGCCTACTAGCTGTTAAATAGAGTAGTGATCTGATCATATCAACTCATGATCAACATATAAAGCACTAAAGCTTTCAAGTAAATAGGGGAGCTGCAGAAAAATAATATCTTTGCACCATGGAAAAAATTATGAATGTAAAAGCTCTCAAGGCTCTCGAGTAGGTAGTCATAGAACCCATGGACCCTCTTCCACGTAATAACAATCCAGGAGGCCCTCATCCACTGGATTTCCATAATCATTGCAGTCTCGACGATGTTGGGCAACATCGGAGAAATCATGTGGTCACAACCATGTATATCAACTCGTGGCCTTGCTACGTATAACAAGCTGTGGCCTTGCCAAGTATAATCACAAATCGTGGCCTAGCCACGTCTAACAGCCTGTCTGTGACTCGAAGGTTCTCTAGCTAGAGCACACTTGTGCACAAGGGTCACACTATCCCAATGTGACATTCGACTTACTCTCGATGCTCTCGGTTTGTCAAAATCGTTTTCAAAACCAAATCAACGTTTCCAAGGGTTTTTCCTTAAATCATTTGAAAACAAGGTTTAGCAACCTTTTTAAAATTGCTTTTCACATTAAAATGTATGGTGTAAACATTTGCATAAAGTTCGGATTAAAACTGACTCTCAAGAAATCAAACTTAAACCATTTATCAAGTGCAATCATCTATGCACATTTCACAAAGATTCAAGGCATGATTTTGATGCAAAACACTACAAAAGGGCTTGTTTCCTGGTTTCTAAAACACTTTACATATATGTATATATATATATATAGTCTACACAAACAACTTCCAAATCACTTTGCATTCACAATTGCATATGATTTCTACAAGCTCAAGCTTTCCACAAAAGCAGTGTATAAATTGTTCCAAACCATGTATTCAAATAACAAATCACTTATCATTTTCTAGCAACTCATGCTTTCCACAAAGGCATTGAATAAATCATTGACAGATTACTATACATATAATATTATATAGTATAGAATCTTTTGAAACAGACACCCCCTACTCACCTTACAATGGCGGGATATTACTTCGCCACTAATATTTCCTCGAATGTTTACTTTATGCTTGCAGCAATAATCCTTGCTTTGTCAACTTCCTGACATCATTTCAATTCAATACATTTAACAAGCTTTGCTGCCAATATATTTTACATTTGTTGTTCGTATTTAATTTTATACTTTCGTATCTTATTCTTAGGAGATAACTGTTTATACTTAATCCTTAGTGCAAAATTTGAATTACATAAACCCAACAATTTGTTTATGAATTCAAATGCCAACGTCAATCGTTTAATAACATTTGTCATGTTCAAACTATTGTTTTTATACTATCAGTCACATATATGGCAGCAACTATAAATCTGATTTCACCAAGTAATTTCTAAGCTTATATGCACTATTATTCACATTAAACATGTTGCCAATAAGCACAATATCAAGTTTTCCATTCATGTTGCACCAGCATCCTTAATCTTTTTAAATCTTTCAAAACAACATACGTCCACAAGTTCTTTTTCAAGCTTTCAACTAGCACAATTGTTTCCTAATTGTAATTAAGGCATCGCACAATCATATCACATTGCATGCCTTACCTTTTGATGGCTTGGATCTTGCATGCAACCTCAATATCCTTCCAAAGCTTTGATCATCCAGCTACCAACATTATTTTCAAATTATTTTCTTAGCAATTTTACCAACCGTAGGCCTCAACACACAATACCATGCTCACCTTTTCTCTTTCACTTTGAACCCATCATCCATCCAAGAATTTGATGGCTTGCATGTGACTAAGTCCCCTCCAATTAATCTTTTCTTTGCTGCCACAAACACAACCCAACATTACCAATCCGAATTTCCAAGAATACATTTAAACTAAAGCCATTCTCTTACCTTTTCCTTACTTGAATCACAAAACCGAGCCACACATCCTCTTCCAAGTTTCAAATCTCTTTTTGGATGGTGAAATATCAAATCTCAACAAGGTAAAGGGAAGGAAATCTTCACGGTTTCTTTTAAATCCTTGCAACTCGTGCCTTCCCCACTTTCCTCTCTTTTTCTTTTCTTTCTCTTGAGTGGAGCTCTCAAAACAACTTCTTGTTTCTTTCTTTTCCTCTCTTAATGGCCAGTTCTCTCAACTTCTCAAAGCCAATTCCCTTTTCTCATTTACTCTTGAAACTTGGTATTTATATGGCCACCTATTTAACAAATCAAATTGCATGCACACATTCACTTTTTATTTTCATTTGGCCATTTTTCCAACCAATGGTTCTTCATGCACCAATATTCTCTACATTTTATTGGTTAAATATCCACCCTTCATTATCTTTCCATTCTTTAATTCATTTCTACTTAATTCCCACCTTATTTGTGTCCAATGGTCTGTCATGCAACTTTCCCACCTTAATTTCCATTTGGCCTCCTCCTTGGCCTATGACATTACATGCAACTATATTTTCTCTTCTTTTAGTCTAATTGTCACCAAGTGTCCATCATGCGTAAATCTTCCATGCATTCTTTTAACTTAAAAATCCACATGCATGTGTTATCTTATTCATTTTGTCTTATGCCTTTTTATTTATCACATGGTAGAGGTCCCACATGTTCCCCACTATAAGTACATGATTGCATGTATATCTTTGCATGTAATAGTATTTGTTACATGCATATTCCATCCTCCCAAATAATCTAATTTTCCTTGGTTAGTTAATTTTCATTTAACTTCAAATGTTGAAATTACACATAAGTCCTCAAATTTTTCCTTTTTTACCATTTGACCCTACAAACTTTTCATCATTTACAATTAGGTCCTTCAAACATTACTTAAATTCCAATTTCCTTCTATTTTTCTTTATTTACACTTGTACACATAAAATATCAAATTCATACTTTACCAAGGTGCTACCATAATATTTAAATATATACTTATCTTCTCTTGCTTTATTTAAAAAAGCACGCGAGCCCCACAAACGTCGTTTTTCTTTGAAATTTTTTTTACTTCTTCTCCCCCACTTAAAGTAGCCATACAATCCTCTTTCATGACTAATTTCAACAATAGATAAAATATTAATATCTTAATATTATTTTATTAATAAAATATTATTTTACTCAAAAATTCTCCATTTGTCTCCTCGGGTCCCAAAGTGTCTCACTTTGCCTCGGTTCATTTCCAAAATGTCGTTTAACTTCACTAACTCATCATCGATAGAATATTATTATTTTATTATTATTTTTTCGTGTACGAAATATTTTATTTTAAAATATTCTTTCCACCTGTCACAACTCTGTGGCACTTAAATTTACATTAATTGACACATCATCTTGTTGATAAGGTTTTATTGACTTCTATACAAGGGTACGGGGTGTTACAATATATAAGTTATATATGTAAAGGGTTTTAGAAATAGGGGAACAAGCTCTTTACCGCAGTTTATGTCAAAACGTGCCTTACTTGTCTTTGTGATGTGCATTCATGAATAATCTTTATGTTCACCATGCTTTGATTTAATATTTAAACCTCATGAAAAGGTTTTACATCATGAATGCTTACAAACGGATTTATAATGTTGTTGTGATTTGTTTCAAAATGGAATTAAAATAAGCTTTTGAGAACCCAATTTGGTTATAAATGGTTTTGTCAAACCGGAAGATTTGAGAGTCGAATGTCATATCGAAATAGTGTGAACTTTGTGCACAAGTGAGCTCTAACGAGAGAACCTTTGGGTCGTTGATAGACTATTAGACGTGGCTAGACCACGGTCTATGATATATATGTGTCAAGGCCACGAGTTGTTAGACATGGGTAGGCCACGAGTTGATATATGTGGTTGCGACCACATGATTTCTTCGAAGTTGGCCAACATTGTCGAGACTGCCATGACTATGGGAATCTAGTGGAAAGGGGCCTCCCAGATGTAATTACATGGAAGCGAGTCCACGGGATGATTACCTACTCGAGAATGATATCTCTTTGGGTTTTTAAGTATGTATTCTTTCGCATGATGAGAAATACTGGTTTTTCCGTAGCTCCCTTATTTATATGATGGTTTTGTGTTTAATACCTCGAGTATGAGTTCGTTTATATGCTTGTGTATAAGCATTAACATTGCTTGATTTTACAAGAGCGCACACTCTTATATTAGTCCGATTTTGAGTAAAAGACATCAAATGATTTCGACGGTAGAAATATTTTAATTGCACCGATTTTAATATATTACCTGAAATGGTTACTTTGCATTACAATTCTTTGGTATATGTAAGCCACAAATGTTCCATTTGAGTTTAAATGGTTTATATATTCATATGCTTTTAATATTCAAATTTTCTATCCCTGGCTTGTTTCCCATCTACTCCCTGCTCACGGAGCCGATGATCATTAAGTCTATGAGACTCACCCCTTTATCTGCCCTTTTTTGCAGATAAGTGATCAACTCGCGTGTATTACCTCAGCACATTTTGACTCGTTGCAAAGTAGGTAACGACATCTCTTAGACTTCCACTCTGAGTCGCTCTGCTACATAAAGGTCATGTTTATGTAGAATGGTCAGATTTATTAAAAATTAGTTTATCAGAATTGTATCACCGAACAATTTTAATGTCGTGTAATGGATTTTAAGTGTGATGTTTGAATGTATTTTGAAATTTGCTAGATTTGGATATTGATATCTAATTGCCGATTTTAATTAAAGCTTCTTATTCAGTTTATGTAAAAGATCATATTTTATACAAGTCGGTAGAATTTTTAATAGTCATCAAAGCGGAATGTTATAAGGAAATCCTAGTCATTTAATATACGCATTAAAATGTTCATTTTAGTTAACAAGAATTTCAACTAAGGCATGTTCGGGATTTGATAGATTTTCTCACAAGTCTCAAACGCAGGTAACGATCGGGAAAAGGGTCGTTGCAGGCTCTGTTCTCGCTTCCACTACCACAATGAACTCTCAAGGGAGACATCTCTTCACCTCAATTTTGGACTACTTCGTTGGATGGCTACTTGTGCATCTCATTTTCATGCATCATGTAATTTTGGCTATGCTTAGTTTGTTTTTCATCTATATATTTGGATATTTGTTTTGTGCTTTTGGTTTTTTCATATTTGTTTAGCTGGTGGATACTCCAAACACTTTAATGTTTACATAGACGTTATGCTAAGTATTTTTCCTTAGTTATTGCTATGCCTTTTTCTACTATTCACATCCATCTCTTCATGTTCACACATACTCAATCTTTGATATGACAAAAAAAGGGGAGAGTGAGTTAAAATTTGTACTTGATCTCCACAAAACTAAGTTTTGTACATGCAAAGTTTTAGGGGGAGCACTTTTTCAATGACTTAGCAAGAAATCAGGGAGAGTTTTTCAAAGAAATAAAAACAAAATTTGCTCAAGTGTTTTGTCACATCAAAAAGGGAGAGATCGTTAAACTTAAAGTTTCATTTGAGTCTAAGTTTTGATTAATGTTTAAACAAGTCTAGACGGTCCTTTAAAAAAGTCTAGTGAAAGAGCTAAACACCTTAAATAGAAAACAAGCAAAAAGTCTCTTTAAATTTGAAAAATGCTATCAATCTATCGATAGATGTTCTTCGTTTATCGATAGTTGATTGTTTTAGCACTTAAACTAAAAAGACTATGTACATCTATCAATAGATGCATGGCATCTATTGATAGATAGCCAACCAAGAGCAATATAAAAGGACCCTGACTTGAATCTATCTGTAGATATACAGTATCTATCAATAGATAGGCACCCGAGAACATTTCAAAAGGAATCTAACTTGTATCTATTGATAAATGCTTATGTTCATCGATAGATGGGCACAAATTTGAAGGATATTGAAGACAATCTATTGATAGATCAAAAAATCTATTGATAGAAGATGACCATTAGAGCCTAGAATAATGTGCTGAAAGGCTATTTTCACTTTTAATGCACCCCTAACTACCTCTGAGGCTTTAGAAACTATAAATTCAAGTGCTCACAACATTTATGAAGGTTGGAAGACTTTAAAACACAACTCAAAAGAGAAGAATTTAGCAAAAATCATTCAATACTCTTTGTACTCTTTTTCAAGCGTTTAAGTCTTCTGTTGTAGCATTTATTGAGCCTTCATTGCTTGTTCTTTTCGTCACCAAACATTTTACTTATTTAGCCTTTAAAAGGTATCCCAGCTACATTTACATACCTCTCATTGTATTCACTTGAGTGGTTATACCTTAAGCAATATAAAAGGTAGAGTGGTTGTGCTTTAACCATAAAAAGGCATTGTATTGAAAGGTTGTGCTTGATCCACAAAAGGAATTGTATTGAATTCTAATTCAATAGTGGATTTTAAAAACCTTAGTGAATCTAAAGGAGAGGACATAGGGAAGGATGTTGAACCTCTATGAAAACTATTGTGTTGATTTTCTTCCTTTTTACTCCTTTAATTTCACTTGCGTTTCCAACCTTTCTTACTTTTCAAGAAGTAAATTGTCTTGTTTATTTTCAAATTGGGGATCTGGATCAAGGGAATTCTATTTTCTCAAAATTAAGAAAAGGGATTATCAAAATTTCAAAAACATTTCAATTCACCCTCCTGTTGGAATTAGTCACATTGAGCTTATTGCACTAACACATGTAATTTTTTTTCTTTAATTTTATTTTGAGTTATTCATGTCAAAATTCAAAGCTTCACACTTTTGGGAAAAAGAAAAAAGAGATCAAGTGATGAAAAATATAAATTCCCTCTATTTTATAAATCTCTCTAGTTTCTAAGGTACTACTTAGATATATGACATTTTTGGGTTGAAAATTTTAATATTAAATTGTTGAAGTGTAAATGTGTAGATTGGTATAACACATGGCGCGTACACTGCACCAAATACACTTTAATCCTTCTGTCACAAATGGCAGATTACACGCTTACAAGTAACACCCTAAAAACATCGCACCCTAACAGACAAAAAAAATACAGCCTACGATAATTACATAGCAGCATGAAGCAGAACCATCTAATATTAACAACAAAAACAAAACATATCTCTTCTATCAACGCCCATCTTTTATGACCAGAAGCCTCTCACTACACTCCAATTCACTCTTCGCAAAAATTGTCTTATTCCATACTGCCAACAAACCGCCGGACTTCCCAATACAAAGACAGAACGCCTAGCAAAAGTTGTCATCCCGCCATGTAGATCTGTCCACCCATCTCTCATCTAGTTTCTCCAACTTGGTTTCCTGAATCAGGACCATATCGGCTCCTCTGCTTGAAATTACATTTTAATTTATTGAAGATTTAACTCTCCCTCATTATTGTTTTTATCAAACTTTGAATATATCATATGTGACTCATATTATTCACGTGCTTGTAAACCATAATTAATGTTTCGATAAAAACAAAAGAGAAAATCATATTTAAACGACTAGATCTCACAAATGAGTCTAACATAAAATGAAAGGGCTAAAGTGCGTCGATCCCCCATATAATGCTTTTCTTCCGTTCAATTAGAGCAAATATCCTAGTCAAGGCTTTTCTTCCGTTCTCTACCCTATACTACGTTTGCCAAACCTCTTTTTTTTTTTTTCAAATTAATCATCAGAACAAATTTCATATATAATGTTTATATGTTCTAATAATTTAGAGAGTGAAGCCATAAGGTGTAAGTTCAAATTTAATCTCATCTTAATCTTTCTCATCTGTATTTTAAAAAAAGAAATTAAAAGATAAAAAACATTAATAAATCAAAACATATAAAATATTATAATTTACATCCTTTTTACACTAAAGAACAGGCAGTATGTTATTTTTCGTTTATTATTCTCCCTTTTTTCAAAAACAAATTATTAGACTAATTTTAACTTTTTTTTTTAACAATTATTTATATGTTCGTTTCTCTTCTTATACATGCACATAGGTGTGGTGGGTATACCTAAGTCTAATAATCAAATTGAGACCAATCTAGTTGTGGTCCAAGGGAGATAGATTTTTGAGATGTTGGACGCTATGCTTTTATTTTTCTTTTAATAATTAGGTCATATTTATTATAAGTAATATCCTTTCCCTCTCCTAACTTCTTAAGTGATTCAATTCGTCTTCATTACATTACTTTTTAATTATCTTTCATATTAATTGACCCTCATGTCTAGATTTATGTAGCATATATGTGCACATAAGATTTATTGAAACACATTGTCACTTTCTAAAGTAGTTGTATTAAGGTATAATATTTGAAAAGTTTCTAAATTATTTAAGAAAATTTAAATAAGTCCTCATTCTTTTATTACATTCAATTAAGTACATGTACTTTTATTTTGGATCAAATAAGACCCTATGACTAATGGTTGACTAATTACCATTAGTCAAAATGTCACTTATCATTTTATGCTCGGATGTCACTGAAGTGAAAGGTGAAAAATGTCATGTGATCATGTCATTATGCCATATTAACATACCACATCATCATCAAATATGATGTCATGACCCAAACCTAAAGATCATAACCGACGTGAGGATCCAGTAGGCGAAACTCACAAGACCCACACAAGCCTCAAAAACAAATAATCAAATAAGTTGACATATAGATATTTAGACAAATAATAGCACAACGGAATTCCTTTTTATAAATATATTTAGTTTTAAAGTCAATTACATATTTGCACCTTAGCACGTAAGTCAACACACTCTGTGCTTAACCATAACAGATGTACTTTTAGGTACTATACACGAACAAGCCGCACCATGGCTAACATAATGGATCTCAACCCTTGTAGAACAAACTAAACAAAAATACATTGGCAACACAATTGCCAATGAGACCAGAAACAAAACTACGACTAGTGGAGTGGACTCGTTGAATGACAATTGCCTACTGGATGCCAAGTCAATCTACGGAACGAACGTTAGCTACTCGCTCCTCGCAATGCTATTAATCTGCAGATGACAATTAATTGGGGTAAATCTTGCAAACTTAATGAGTAAGTGTGGAAGGAAACAAGCTCAGAAATTGAAGAGTTTTGACTCCAAACAAATAATACAGAATATGCAACTTATTTATATATTTGTTTCTCTTCTTATACATGCACAGAAGTGTGGTGGGTATATGTAAGTCTGATAATCAAACTTGAGACAAATCTAGTTATGGTCTAGGGGAGATAGATTTTTGAGATGTTGGATGTTATGCTTTTATTTTCTTTTAATAGTTAGGTCATATTTATTATAGGTAATATCCCTTCCCTCTGCTAACTTCTTAAGTGATTCAATTCTTTTACATTACGTTGCTTTTAATTTTATTTTTAATTATCTTTCATATTAATTGACCCTCATGGCTAGAATTATATAGCATATATGTGTACATAACTTTTACCGAAACGCATTGTTACTATCTAATGTAGTTGTTTTAAGGTATAATATTTGAAAAGTTCCTAAACTATTCAAGAAAATTTAAATAAGTCATTATTTTTTTATTACATTCAATCAAGTCCATATACTTTTACTTTGGATCAAATAAGACCTTATGACTAATGGTTGACTAATTACCATTTATCAAAATGTCACTTGTCATTTTATACCCAGATACCACTGAAGTGAAAGGTGAAAATTGTCACATAATTATGTCATCTTGTCATATTAACATACCACATCATCATCAATTATGATGTCACCACCCAAACCTAGAGGTCATAATTGACAGGAGGATCCAATAGGCAAAGCCCACAAGACCCACACAAGCCTTAAAAACAAAAAATCAAATAACCTGACATATATATATTCAGACAAATAATAGGGCAACAGAATTCCTTTATATAAATATATTTAGTTTTGCACTTAATTACATATTTGCACCTTAGCACGTAAGTCAATGCACTCTATGCTCAACCATAACAGAAGTACTTTTAGGTATTATACACAAACAAGACGCACCAAAACAAACTAGATCTCTACCCGTACAAAAACTGAGAAAAAATACATCGGCAACATATTTGCCAACAAGACCAGAAACAAGACTACGACCAACAGAGTAGACTCGTCGAATTAGAATTGCCTATGGGATGCCAAGTCATTCTATAGAACGGGCGTTATCTATTCGCTCCTTTCAATGCTATTAATCTGCACATGGCAATTAATTGGGGTAAGTCTTACAAACTCAATGAGTAGATGCGAAAGGAAACAAGCTCAGAAACGGAAGTGTTTTTACTCAAAACAGATAATACAGAATATGCAACTTTTAAATATGCATATAACATGTAAATCAAATGCACAAATATATGGCATGCTTAAGCCAATATAGATACCAAATAAAGGCTAGCTTAAAAGCCCATCCTATAACTCAAATTGTTTAAAGTAGGGTCCAGGTTCGACCTTTTATTGAATTGGGATCTTTCCCTTATAAACAAATTTCATTTTGAATATACAGTACCTTGAGGGTTTATCTTCCCCTTGCTGATCATCAAATCCTTATCAAAATAGAATGCCTCCCTTAAGCATAAAATCAGATGCTAATTGAAACACATGGCTCAGATATTTCCCCAAGTTCAAAATACAAGAACTCCCAGAGAACCTTAAATTGATGGCTTACTTTTAGTTCATAAACTTCTTGCTAGTCTAATAGATTCCAAGCTAATCTTTAAGCCCATTTATCTGCCATACTTAAATACAGAAACTCTTACATGGAGCTATACCAGAACTAATATTTCATAAGTCATTGCCCTTAAGCAATCATATTCATAACTAGCCTTTTAATTCTTAGGCTACATGCAAGCATGGTAGATTTTAAGCTCACCTTAGAGCTAGTTAATATGCTAAGCATAACAGGCCTTAGCTTATCCTTAAGCTAGTCCAAATATTAAGCATAACAGGTCCTAGCTTTTCCTTATGCTAGTTCGTGTGTCGAGCCTTTTAGGTGAAAATCAGATATACCAAATCAAAATTTAATTAAGCAAATGGTAGAAGCTTAATTGTAGAATAACAGAAATTCATGTGCAGATAACAAAAGATATCATAATATAACAGAAGCTTACCTTTAAGCTAATTCTAATGCTAAGCCTAAGGGGCTTTACCAAACACAACAAATCAGATTTAAACGGATCATACTAACATTAAAAATTCATTGAGATGGTGCTTATCAACAAAAATCAAAAGCTAACAAAAAGCTATCAGAAAAGCTTAAGGCAAATCAAATTTAAGTTTAGCAACAACAATCAGAAACTTACCCTGAACAGAAACTCATTAGAATAAATAGATGCTCATGAACTGAAAATGGAAGGTAACAGAAGAGGGGTTCTACAGGAACTCCATTCTACAAAACCACATCATTGTCCAAAATCATTACCATTCAATGACATAAAACTAAAGGTGACATAAAAGTGGTCCTCAAGACACCACTATATAGAAATCATTCATTTTTCTATGTCGAAGCCATCAATGGAATAATCAATCTCATTAGATCATAACATCACTCAACTAATGCCGAAGCCACTAACGAAATAATTCACCTACCAAAGTAATGTCATCGCTTGGTATGAAGTTCATCGAACCGAATTAGATAATTAGTTCCATGTAAACTATTATTCCATTTTGTAGATAAATACTATCAGAACCTTAACATCAACTAGATGTAGGTATGGCAAGCTTAATAAACAAGGCAATGCAAAAATAACAAGGTCAATAGATAGGACACCAATATCTAGATACATTTTCAAAATGCTAACAGCATCTAAATGCAAGCAAGGCAAGCTCAATAGATCATTTCAATTAGAAAAAATCAAACTTGAATAGATTTAGGACCTTAGTCTCATCTGCGTATGTTCTTAGAGAGTTAACGTCCAATAGATGTAGGTTTGGCAAGTTCAATAAGCATTACAATGTGTTAACTCCATATGTTTTTTATGATAACAAAACATTCCTCATTCATTAATGTCTAATCTTGTTGTTTAAGTGTGCAGGATTTAATTTAATACTCCTAACAAAGTTTTTAATTAACGGCAAGTCAAGGAGCTGGCTAAGTTTAATGAAGAGTTAATCAGTTAAGAGGGAAAAAACAACTAATGAACAAAAACAGAACCTTAGTAACTGATTATCTAGGGACCTTAATCAAGTAAGGCATGGTTGTGTGACAAGCTAAAAATAAATAAAAATATGCAAGTATTTAATTTTTATTATTATTAATAAAATAATTACAGGGTAGTTGGGCCTTGTGAGAATTTCCAGCATAAAAAAAATAGAAATATGCTAATTGGTTAAGAAATCTGGTTAATTGGTTTGAGCATAAGGTCCTAGTATCTTTAAGCGCAAAAAACAAGTTTGAAAATATAGTTAACTATTGAAGGGAGCCAAAATGGAGAAGTTTAAAATTCGAAGATCGTTTGGTCGATTAAAACTAATTTTAATCGGTTATGGTTGAAAGAAGTAAAGCTTCAATTAGTTGAGGGAAGAGCTAACCAATTAGAGAAAAGTTTATAATCGGTTAGAGCCTACCATACTAGCTAGAGGAAGTCTGTTGAAGAAGAGAAGTTTGAAGACTAAGAACTCTTAATCGGTTAGAGCCTTCTGTAATTGGTTAGAGCAGAGACCACAACAGCAGGATAGTGCACGGGAGAAAAGTTGTAATCGATTAAAGTTTCCTTTAATCGATTAGCCGAAGTTTGTCTCCCTTTTTTGATTTTAAACACTAATGGATAAAACAAGGGTTAAAAGTGCATCAAGTCATTTTCAACAGTTAGAAATTGTCTCTAACAAAAAAATCTGACTCCTTAGGTATAAAAGGAAGCCCCAACGGTCAAAGAAAAGAGATTTGACGAGAAATAAGCCATTCTGAGCAAAAAGAAAAATATTCTTCACCAAAAACAATTGTTCTTTATTCCAAATCTAGAAGAAGTGTTTGAGCTTGATCGTAGTCTGTCCAGACTTGTAAAGGTACTTAGCTATACTTGTTTTTTCTTCTCTTTCTTGGAAAATTAGAGTGTGGGAAGCACTCTAAAACTTATTATAAGGGATTAGAGCTTGGGTTAGAAGCTCATCTTGTAAAAGTTTGGTGAAAGCTAATAATTCCACTACTATAGTGAAGTTGGGTTGAAAATCCTTGATTGGGAAATCAAGGTAGTGGATGTAGGTTAAGGAGATCGAACCACTATAAATACTCTTGCACTATCCATTTCTCTTTACCCTTCTTTACTTGGTGTCTTGTAATTCTAACAAGTTCTAGTCCTTCCCTTCATCTAATTGATTAAAAGCTCTTCATGCTCTAAAGGGTTGAATAGAAAATTTTTAGTGTTATTCACCTTCCCTCTAGCTCTTCAATGGGACCAACAATTGGTATTAGAGCCATACCCTCAAATTATGGCTTAACATCCTCGGGGAAGATCCACAAGACTTTGCAAAAGTCAGTTGTTGTTGAGGGTCAATCCACAAATAAGCCTCATCTATTTGATGGATCAAATTATGCTTATTAGAGCACTAAGATGTCTAAATACATTAGAGCCCTTGACTATAAAATGTGGGATGTAATCACAAAAGGACCCTATGTTCTCATCTCACCTAATTTTGTCACTAGTGAGAAAATGCCTAAGCCAAGAACTGAGTGGACTGAAGCTAAAGTAAAAAAAGTCCAAACAAATTTTAACGCCATTAACACCCTTCACTATGCATTGACTCCTTTAGAATTCAACAAAATCTCTAGATGTACTTGCAGCTAAAGAGATTTGGGAAAAACTTAAAGTCATTCATCAAGGGACTTCACAAGTAAAAGAGTCTAAAATTGCCTTACTCATCCATAATTATGAAATGTTTAAAATGGAACTGGGTGAAAATGTCACTACCATGTTTAACAAGTTTACCAAATTTACAAACATGCTCAATCAACTTAGAAAAACCATTCCTGAACATGAGTTAGTAAAAAGGCTTCTTAGATGCCTCCCTAAAAGCTGAAAACCAAAGGTCACTGCTATCTGAGAGGCCATGGATCTTAATGTAGTCACAATTGATAAAATTTGTGGCTCACTCCTCACACATGAACTTGAAATGAAAGAAGAACAGGAAGAGGAAAAAGAAATAAGCCAAAGAAAAGAAGAAAATTCTTGCACTCAAAATCAGCACACTTGAGGAAAAATTAGAAGAGTTGTTAAGTGATGATGATGAAGAGCTAGCCATGATGGCCAAAAAATTTAGAAAGCTGATGGGGCAAAAAGGCAAAAGGTTTAGGAGAAGAAATTTCAATAAAGATCAAGGTTCCACTTGGAAAAGCAAGTACAAGGTCGATTTTAGTAAGAATGATGAAATGATGTGTTTAGAATGCAAACAACTTGGACACTTTGGATCAAAATGTCCATCACTAAATGAAGAATCTTCAAAAACGATGAAGAAACGAAAAAAGGCAATGGTGTCAGCAACATGGTCCAACAATGACTCCATAAGCTCAGAAGAAGAAAATGAAAAATTGGAAGAAAGAGCAAATTTTTGCTTGATGCCAAAAGAGGAAGAATGTGAGGTAACTCTAATTCTTGTGATATTTCTTATGATGATTTCAAGATGAATATGATTGTTTATATGCTGAATTTGAAAAACTTGCATTAAAATATAAAGCTATGAGAAAGAAAGTTATGGCATTAGATGATGAACTAAAAAAAATAAAGCATGGATTAATTTTATTGTTGATCAAAGAAGCATTTTTCAAATAGAACTTGAGCACTCCAAAATTCAAAGAGTAGTAGATGAAAATCTTGCACTTAAAGTCTTAATGGAGGAAAGTTCAAAACTGAAAATGAAAATTGAAGGGAAACCAAAAGAAATGCAAATTTTAGAAAGAAAATCAATGCATTTTCAAGTTATTGCTATGCGTGTGGCAAGAAAGCTTATTTGTCTTATGATTGCAATCATGATGGATATAACCCTTTCAAAACCAAATTAGTTTGGGTACCTAAAGGGTCTCATATGTTAACTAACCCCCAAGAACCCATCAAAGCATGGATGCCTATGAAAAAAAAATAAAAACTTGTTTTGTAGGTTGAGCAAGAGCAAAAGGAACACTGTTTGAAAGCTCAAGCAAATGAGAAGTAGCCTTGATACTTGGATAGTGGCTGCTCAAGGCACATGACTAGAATTGAAGATTTGTTTGTCCAACTTGATAGAAAGAAAAGCGGCACTGTTGTTTACAACTCCAAAGGTATCAACTAAGGATATGGAACCATTGGTAACACTTCTCAAACTTTAATCAAGCATGTTTTATTTGTTAAAAGTCTAAAGCATAACTTGTTAAGCATTAGTCAATTTTGTGATAGAAGATTTAGAATTTTCTTTGATTGTCATGTATGCCATGTGATTGACATTGACACTAACAAAGTTGTATTCATTAACATAAGATTTGAAAATGTTTAAGTGATTTTTCTTGATGAAATTTATTTTAAAAAAAAGTCTTATCTTGTGGCTAATGATGTGTGTGATAGTTGGTTGTGGTATAGAAGACTAAGACATGCTAGCATGGACACCTTTTCAAAGATTTTAAGAAAAGTTTTGGTTATTGAACTTTCAGAGATTTCTTTTTAAAATGATAAAGTTTGTAATGCGTGTCAATTTGGAAAGCAAGTTAAAAGTTCTTTTAAATCAAAGAAAGTGATACCAACTTCTAAACCACTTGAATTATTGCACATTGTCTTGTTTAGACCTATTGATGTTATTAACATAAGGGCAAGTCATATGGTTTTGTTACTGTTGATGATTACTCTAGGTATACTTGATTGTATTTAGTTGCTCACAAAGATGATGCATTGCATGCATTTTTTAAACATTGTAAGAAACTGTAAAATGAAAAAGCGGTTTCCATTGTTAGCATTAGAAGTGACCAGGGTGATGAATTTGCAAAATTGTGATTTTGAAATATTTTGCAATGAAAATGGTTTTAATCACAATTTTTCAGTGCTTAGAACTCCACAACAAATGAAGTGGTTAAAAGGAAAAATAGGACTTTAAAAAAAATAGCAAGAACAATGCTCTGTTTTAAACAATGAAAAACACACCTTGGGAAATTTTGATGCTAAGAGTGATGAAACTATTTTTTTAGATTATGGACTAAATTCTAAAGTCTATAGAGTGTCTAACAAAAGATCTTTAGATATAGACGAGTCTATATGGAGAAGTTCAAAATTTGAAGATTTTCTGGTCGATTAAAACTGATTTTAAAATGGTAAAGCTTGAATCAGTTAAGGGAAGAGCTAACCAATTAGAGGAAAACTGCTGTGTAGAGAAGTGAAAACAGAAAGTTTGTAATTGGTTAGAGCTTGCCATAACTAGTTAAAGGAAGTCTGCTGAAGAAGAAAAGTCTGAAAACTGAGTCCTTTTAATCAGTTAGAGCAAAGAACACAACAGCAAAATAGTGCAAGTTAGAGAAGCTATAATCAGTTAGAACTGTTTGTAACCAATTAGCTGAAGTGTGTCTCTTTTTTTCGAATTTAAACACTAAAGGACAAAATAATGGCTAGAAATGCATTAGAGTTATTTCTAACAGCTAAAAATTATCTCCAACAAAAAAATTTGACTCCTTCGGTATAAAGGAAGCCCTAAGGATCAAAGAAAAGAGATTTGAAGAGAGAAAAGCCATTTTGAGCAAAAAGAAAAACATTTTTCACCAAAAACACTTGTTTTTCATTCCAAATCTAGAAAAAAGTGTTTGAGCTTGATTGTAATCTCCAGACTTGTAAAAGTACTTAGTTGTACTTCTTTTTCTTCTCTTTCTTGGGAAATTAGAGTGTGGCAAGCACTCTAAAACTTGTTGTAAGGGATTAGAGCTTGGATTAGAAGCTTACCTTGTAAAAACTAGGTGGAAGCTGATAATTCCACTAGTATAGTGAAGTTTGGTTGAAAATTCTTGATTGGGAGATCAAGGTAATGGATGTAGGTCAAGGGGACTGAACCATTATAAATACTCTTACATTGTTCCTTTCTCTTGACTCCTCTTTACTTGGTGTCTTGTAATTCTAACAAGTTCTAATCCTTCCCTTCATCAAGTTAATTAAAAGCTCTTTAAGCTTTAAAGGGCTAAATAGAAAATTTTTAGTGCTATTCCCCCTCTTCTAGCACTCCAACGGGACCAACACAATGTGTAAACATTCAAAACTATCAGATTTAGAACTGTACTCACTTACAAGTACCAATCACAATTTCCACCATGTGGCTCATACACAGATCGAAAACCTCATAAAGGTCGTTTGAATATTCAAAACGTTTGAAAACTACTTGTTTCCCATTTTGTAGAACTATACATATAGACATATATATGTTTTCAAAAAAATTCAATTTTAGATACTATATCAAAATCAGATAGTAACCTAGGTACTTTATTAGCTTTAAAATTAACTTATGTTTTAATTTGACAAAATTACTTTGGTTAAACTTTGATCATGAGGGTTTGAAATGATTTAAATCATCATTTTAATCCTCTAAGGTCTTAAAATATATTTGACAAGTCTCTTACACTTAGAAGAAATAAAAAATCTTTTAAACATTATGTTTTCAGTTGTGGAGGATTGACATTCCTTGTTGAGCAGTCGATCCTAGAGTGAAAATAGAGAGCAAACATCGTTACTGGTTATGGATCAACACTCCAACCTTGAAGCTCGATCCTAAGTGCACCAAAGATGAAAGGCAGAAAACACAGCCTTGGGTTCAAGATCAACATGCATGCCTTAAAGCTCAATCTTAAGGCAAAAACCAAGAAAAAAAATGAAGGAATTATAGAGAATCAACATTGCACAAGCTTAGCACAATCCTAGAAGGAAGCAAAAGTGATAAAGAGCCCTTATAAGCTTGGTGACTCAACCTCAACACTCCTAAGCTTGATAATAGAAGAGATAAGATGAAACAACACAAGTCTTGAGTTAAGGATCGACATGGCCATTTAAAAGCTAGATCTTGCAAGCACAAATTCGAAGAAAAATCCAAATTAAGATCGATAACTTTAACACTGTGTTTGATCCTTATGACACAACTATAGAGCATTTAATGCTCCCAATGGCTATTTTTTGCCCCATTATGTTTCAAATAACTCTAATTCATTGAGGAGGTACAAAAGAAGGCTTCCCACTTATTTGAAGCTAGAAAAGACTCTAAAAATCATTCATACACATGATAAAAGCTTTAACTTCATTTACTCCTCTTTTACACTTCATTTAAGTACTCTTTCCTAGCATTCATTAAGCTAAAATTTTATGATATTCTTGTACCCATTCTTTAAGCTTAAACACTTAGCTTGTTAGCCTTTAAGAGGCATTTATTGCTACTCTGTTGTTGTAAAACTCTTGTAAAGGTTTTAACTTAGACTTAAAAAGTTATTGCAGATTGTACTTGATCTTATTAAAAAGAATTGTAAATGTCACGACCCAAATTGAGAAGTCATGACCAGCACACGAACTTGGCAGATGGAGCCCATGAGACTTGAGCAAGGCTTCATGCATCAATTTAACATCACATATCACATATCATAAAAACCTTATAATCATCATCATACTTAACATATTACACGACTTTTCATTTCAAACATTAGTGCCTTGGATCATATTTATATACAAAGCTTAGTCATAACATCCACCTAGCTCTTCATTTGCTTAATACATTTTGTTCGTGTAAACATTTCATTAAATAAAATATAGGGTAGCACAGTACCCACATAATCCGTTAAGAAACATAACCTAATGCATGGTGTGGAAGCATAAAACATAACCCTAACTTAACGGAGTAGATTCATCATAAGGGAAAGCCTACCAAATGCGGAATATGTGTCTATCTAAATGACGACACTAAGCCACTCAAACTTCGATGTCTATTTATATACACAATATAACCAAAGGGGTGAGTCATATCGATACTCAGTGAGTGGAAGCATATATTCGAAAGTAAATGTGCAAGGATAGTTACTACGCATATCCTCTAAACATACATACATTACAGTAAGCTAAAACATGATTACCATTAAAGTAGGTCAAGCATCACCTGTCATAAATATCTTATCATCATAGTAACCGTACTACAATGCTAACATATATGTATTTCTAGCCCAATCTCATGGCTATTATTAATCTCATGTATAGCCTATCTTACCTGAAGAGTGCTCGCATAATATTAAGTTTATGGACACCTCAAGCTTAATTTGAGCTCATCTTTGATCAATGCACATATAAGGCCCTTATGTTAGGCCATTTCTTTAATTGCACATCATATTTCATATCATAACTTACATAACTTATTCATAATTTAAAAGCATAGCATACATAGTTCAACATCATGATCATGGAGTGGTCCTTCTTGGACATAACATAGTTAACGTATGGTGGCCAACCGACAGACGACATATCACATCATAACATGTTACGCATGATGCCTAAGTCACTAACAGATAAATCATAATCATCATCCAAAACAAAATCCATAGGTGTCATAGCACTACAGGTGGGACTAAATGACTATCCCTGCAAGTGAAACATAATTGCAAGGGGAGGATGTCACTCAACCTCATATCATATCATCATCTAGAATCATCCTCGGATGGAACACTCATTTTCTCATCATGAATAATAATACTGCTCATTAAGTGTGTGTGCGTGTGTGTGTATTAACTACATGCATACCAATTCATATTGCATGTCTTACGTGTAGGAGTAGCACATTCAATAGCCATCAATCCTACATATCATTATGGCTATAAATTTCATATGAGAAACCATAAATTTTGATAATCTAAGATGCTTCATAGCTCATATTGACATCATAGCTAATGTGTAGTTCTTTCTTAACTTCATTAGCATCATACATCATTTTCCCATGGCATAAATTTATAAATACATTGACAACGTCTAGCCTAGACGTAATATCTCTAGGCATTACACATCATTTATAGGTGTTTACTAGTCTAGACATAGCATTTTCTAGAAGTACATACATATACACAGTACATTTCATACTTTATACCATAAGAAGCATAGTACATTTCATACTTTATACCATAGGAAGCATACATGCACATCTAGTCATTATGCTCCTAATTAATAGAAATTCCCAGTCACCTTGAATATCCAAGTGCTCCTCTATCAACACTGTAAAAATGTAACTCACTAATGCCTTAACTTCAACTCAAGCAATTCAACATTTGGAAAATGGGCAGAATTCTTACTCTGATTGTAATCTAATATTCAACAATGCATAATCATCAATATTTATGCAATTACTCTCTACTTTCGAGTTCAATTCTAGCTTTCTAATTATTTTGAACCTTTTAAAATAAATCAACTTGCAGTTATTCATACCAATAGTCTTAAATCCTTCTAGTTCTTTCATAAAAGGTTTAAATTTTACCATAGTTGTTGATTTGGCTCGTTTCAATTCCAAATCTCTAACAACATTCAACTTCAAATAACCATCAAAGTTGGAACATAAAATTTCTAATTAAATAACCATTTCGTTTGAAAATCAATTAGTTAAAAAGCTTTAATCTTACCTCTAGATTGGTTTTCTAAGCTAGAAACGCCTTCTCTAAGCTTCAAAATTTGAATATGGGATGTAGAAATCAAGGAGCAGTAGAGAGAGCTTTTATTTTCCTTTGTTTTCAAATAGGTAGACTACCCAAAGTCTTATTTTTTTTTTACAAATTTTCATACATGTATCTATATATTTGTAAATGTATCTATACATTTTTTATGGATTTCCCTCAAATCTATCAATACATGAGGCAATGTATCGATACAAATCACACAAAATGCTCTCTATCTAAAATGTATCGATAAATTGAAAAATCTATCGATATATTTTTCACAGAATGTCCCCTGATCCGAATCTATCAATACATTTGGACAATTTATCGTTAAAAATTACATAGATTGTTCCCTTCTTCAAATTTATCGATATATTCTTGAATGTATCAATAGAAAGCTTACAGAATGCTTCTTTGTGTTCTTCCTCCCAAAACTGTATCTATACATGAGGGAATGTATCGATACATTTCCCCCAAATTGCATATTTTCAACACCACAAGCTGTCTAAGTTCAAATTTCAAACTTCACAATCACTTCTTGCTTACATTCTCATATTAATTCATCATGAAATGATCAACATCATTACATAAACTCATCATAATTTGAAATTCTCATTCATGCTCTATATCATATAATACATCAATCAAAACATAACATAATTTGCCCAAGTGTTATATTCGTGTAAGTGTCAAACAAATGCACTACATCATTTATGTGCCAAATATTTTCACAACATCATTTTAAGCCTTCACATACTTATATATTTCATAGTCATTTCTCTATGGACATAAACACATCTTTAAGCTCATAAACATATACATCAAAGTTCAATTTAGCTTATTCAAATAACTTAGCTTACATCAAACAAAATTAACATCGAGATCAAGGGTGTTATAGTAAAGGTTATGCATGAGCCTTGAAAAAGTATTTTCTACAGTGGATTTGAAATTCCTTAGTGAACTAAGGGAGACGACGTAAGCAAGGAGACCGAACCTCTATAAAAAAATTGTGTGCTTGTTTTTATTTCTCTATACTTAGTTTTCTCACCTTGTGTTCAAAAGAAAATCAATTTTTCTCTAAGGTTGCAAGAATTTTTCAAAAAGCCCAATTTACCGATTTTTTGGTCTTATTTATTTGAGCTTATTGCATTAATAATTGGTTTTAGAGCTAGGGCTCAAATTTTGTGGGTTTAACAGCATTTAGTGATCCTAAGCAAAGTTGAAATCATCAAAATGGAAATCACTACAACCGTGCTTAATGAAGGGCAGTCTATCTAAAGGTCCCAACTCTTTGTAGGAACAAACTATCCTGATTGGAAAAAGAGAACGAAAATGTTTATTCAATCTATGGATTTAAAAGTTTGGAATATGATTCTAAATGGTCTTCATGTACCATACAAAGAAGTAGATAGTAAGATAATGATTAAAAGTAAAAAAGAGTGGGATGAAAAAGAGAAGAAATTGATACAAATTAATTGCAAAGCATACAACACTCTCCTTTGTTCCTTAAGTGCTAGTGAATTCAATAATGTGTCTATATGTGAGAGTACAAAACAAATTCGGGATACGTTAGAGACTACCTATAAGGGAGCCAAACAAGTCAGGAATCCAAAATAGGACTACTTACACTTGACTATGAGATATTTAGAATGAAGGAAAGTGAATCCATAAACCAAATGTTTAAGAGGTTAACAAATATTGTTAAAGGTTTGAAGGCCTTAAGGGCAAGCTTCCCCAATGCCCAACTTGTTAAGAAACTAATTTATAACCTACCCAAATCATGGAGACCTACAATAATAGTTATAGAGGAAGCTAGAAACTTCAATAACTTTTAGTTAGAAAAACTTGTAGGATCTTTGCTCACTTAAGAAATGACTTTAAAACATGAGAGTAAGAGAGAAGAAGTCAGAAGGAAGACATAAAGAAAAAAGAAATAGCCCTTAAATCCACAGTTGAAGAAGAAGAGAGAAGTATCAGGCGTGAGATGAGAAAGATAAGGATATGGCTATGCTTGCTAAGAGATTTAGCAAGTATAAATCCATAAAGATAAATGGATATGGATATGGAGATGAGAAATAAATTTTTTATCTTCCAAACAAGTATAAATCTTGAAAACATTTTCTAAAAGATATTTTACGCTAAAACCCAAAAAACCAAAAGGAAGATATACAAAGAGCAGTATGTAGTTAAACAGCTTTTACTCAGCAAGCATTTATCGAAGAAACAATCAGGTAGAGGGATTCAATCTTGTTTTTTTATTTCTACTAAATATAAAGTGAAAATCTTACGTTGAAATCTAATATATGTTCAAACTCCACCTTAACCTTACCTGCAGAAGCTAACTCATAGTCGCACTTGATCTTTGCTTTTGTATAACTTAAATAAGATCTAAAACAACTTAGTTGTAAACCAACCATAAATTCTATTTTTTAGATTATCATTAATACCGTTAAACCAGCAAATGAAAAGAGCTACAGTCTGAATTTTTGGTAAGGAAATCATCCTAGACTTTAAGAAAAAAGCTAGGTAAAATTGAGGGATAGGTTTGGTTTTTGTTTGCAAAGTGTTAATTGCTTGTTGTAGATTTTCCATGTTGCAACTGTGTAGATTATGATGAAGAAATTGTGTCTTTTGTGAGATAAAGTTGTTTACTGGTCCTATGTAGGTTTTTGTTGTATATGTCCTGTTTCTGATCAAAGTCAGCCATTAGTTTTTGTATTGGTTAAAATCGAGGGTTTTTGTTTTTTGTATGAAGAAAGGATGAACAAATGTCTTTCTTGAAAAAAATAAGAGAAATTTCAAATACTGAGAAAAACAAAGTAAATGAAACAGAGAGAAGATTTGAGAAGAGAAATTATGATCCAAAAAGCACGGATCTCATTTTTGTATTTGTATTTATACTTCAACAATAACAACATTTCCTAGATTTTAGTTTATGGAGACTAAATTAGATCTAGGAAGGAGCGGCACTCAAAATAAGAAGCAGCTCAATGATAAATTGAAGAAGAAACAAACATGGTCATCAGCCTTAAGATAGACAATAAAAGAAATACCAAAACGGCACTCTAATGGTGCGTATAAAACCACTAAGTACAAAACAAAACTAAATGACACAACTGAGAACTTTTTGAGCACACTTATTTAACAATAAAATGACACAAGATATAAGTGTTGGACAACCAGCTTCTTAAGTAAAAAATGCCACTATTTTGCATCTATGAGTCTTTTTTAACCTTCAAAGCTAGTGCTTCCTACCAATGACTCTAGCAAATTTATTTCCTAGATTAAATATTATTCTTCAACACAGCCCCTTAATTCTTAACCTAGTGAACTCCAGTACAAGATCTCAAACATTCAAATCTCTCTTTTCCCAAGCTCTTAGTGATAATATCAGTAAACTGATCATTGGTTAAGTAGAGAACCGATTCAATCTCGCCTTCCTTTACAACATATCTCAAAGCATGGTACTTGACTTTGATGTGTTTTGTTCTACCATGTTGAACCAGGTTTTTAGTAATTGCAACTACTGACAAGTTCTCAACATTAATCAAAGTACCTTTTTCTTGCTTAAATCCCAATTCAACTAGTCGCTTCCTTAACCACAAAACATGATTAATAGCAGCTGCATAAACAATATATTCTACCTCAGTTGTTGACTAAGCAACCACTTGTTGCTTCTTTGAATTTTAGGACAACACTGCACTTTTGAATGAGAAACAAAAACCTCCTATGTTGTTAGAGTCATCCAAAGAACTAGCCCAATCATTGTCTAAAATGCCTACCAGCTAACTGCTTTCTTGCTTCATGTACAACTAAGCCATAATCCACAGTTCCTTTCACTTACCTCAAAACCTTTTTAGCTACTACAAAGTGAAGTTTTGAAAGATCCTGCATGAACCTTTATAGGAAACAAGTTGCAAACATTATATCAGGTCTTATGGCAACCAAGTATAATAAAGAACCCACAATACTTCTGTATATCTGCCCATTGACTTTATCAACACCATCATCTTTGCTGAACTTTGCACTTGTGCACAATGAAGTACTAATAGCCTTACATTTGCTCATATTGAACCTGTTAATCAACTCCTTTACATATTTCTTCTGATGTAAAATAACCGAACTAGCAGATAGTATAACTTTCATTATAAGAAAATAAGTCATTTCACCCAAGTTTGTCATTTCAAACACCTTCTTCATCTGAGTTTTAAACTTAATCAAATATTTACCTTCAAGACCAGTAATCAAAAGATCATCAACATAAAGTGCTACAATGAGTAAAATAGTACTATTCTCTCTCTTCACATAAAGTGTTGACTCATTTATACTCCTTTGAAACCCTTGATCTTCGAAATGATCATCAATTCGAGTATACCAAGTTCTTGAAGCCTACCTCAAGCCATATAGTGCATTTATAAGCTTACATACCCTCTTCTCAGAGCCATGTTGCACATAAACTTCAAGATACTCAATGTAAATGTCTTCAATAAGAATGCCATTCAGGAAAGCTGATTTGACAGTAAGATGATAAATTCTGCATCCTTCACTTGATGACAAAGCAATAAGCATTCTTATTGTGTCATGTTTGGCCACTGAAGCAAAATTCTCAATATAGTCAACCCCATAAACTTGAGCATAGCCTTTAACCCCCAGTTGAGCCTGATATTTATTTACAAAACCATCAGGATTTATTTTGGTTCTATAAATCCATTTAACTCTAATAATGTTTTTGTTAGTAGGTCTGTCAACAATTGTCCATGTTCCATTCTTGATAATCATCTGCATTTCAGCATCCATGGCTAATTTCCTATGATCTTCCGAGTTTGTTTTCTTAAAACTAGAAGGTTTAACTGAGGCAACATTGCATCTATTGTATATAGTTGTTAAGTTCCTTGTGCCTCTTACAACTTTACTTTCATCGTCCAAGTCAGAGTCATCATCCAAATCATTCTATTGTACCACATTATCAGTTATAGTAGTGAAATCAAATTTATCAGTACTTGCATTAGGCCAATTCCAACTTTGACCTTCATTAAACACCATATCCCTATTTACAAACACCTTTTTAAATTCAAGATCATATAACCTATAGCCTTTTGAGACTTCACTATAGCTAACCAACACTGCTACAATAGACTTTGGATCAAACTTTGTTCTTTTAGCATTTGGAACCTTAGCATAACATATGCATTCAAAGGCTTTTAAGTGAAGCACTCTTGGTATATGATCAAACCACATTTCATATGGGGTTTTGCTATCCAAAACTCTAATATAAGCTTTGTTCAGAAGATAATTAGCTGCATTCATAGCTTCTACACAAAATACCCTTGGCATGTTCATCTAATACAGTAGGCATCTTCTTATCTCAACTAGAGTTCCATTCATTCTCTCAACTTTTCCATTTTGTTGAGGGCTATATGGAATGCTTAACCGATGCTGAATTCCTAGAGATTCAAGAAATTGCTCAAACTCTGCTGAGGTATACTCCTTACCATTATCAGTTCTTAGAGTTTACACCTTCGAACTTGAAAAATTCTTAGCACAGCTTTAAACTTCTTGAAATAGCTCAAAGCCTCAAATTTCTGCTTTAAAAAGAATATCCAAGAATACTTTGTAAAGTCATCTATGAAGACTATGTAAAACTTGTCGCCACTAAATGAAGGGGTTTTCATTTATCCATTTAAATCAGTATGAACCAATTCAAGTTTTCTAGTTGACTTCCATCTACTAACTTTAGGAAAAGGTTTCCTTGATTGCTTTCCAAATTGACAATTTGAACAAAGCTTATCTGGTTTTGTGATGTTAGGTAAACCTTCCACTAAATTCTTTGAAGACATAAGTGACAAGGAACTATAGTTTACATGACTAAATCTCCTGTGCCATATCTCTGACATATCCAGTTCATTATACAAGGCCAAATGAGCAGTGCTAACCAAATTAAAAGGATAACAATTGTCTTTCAAGCAACAGTACACAATTCATCACCATTTAGATCTATTATAGTACATACTTCATTTTTAAATAGTAAAGCATAATGTTCCTTGGCCAACTATCCCACACTTAGTAGATTGTGATTAGCACTAGGCACATAATGCACACTACTTATGCTCTTACTTTCAGAAATAGTATCAACATTGACAGTACCTGTCCCAAGTATATCCAAATAATTTCCATCTCTAATCTTCACCTTTGACTTAAAGTTGGTGTCAAGAGTACTGAAACAAGACTTGTTGCTTGTTAAATGCTGTGAGCAAGCACTGTCCAACAACTAATGTTGGTTTTACTTGATTCATTTCTAATTATTGCCATAAAAGAACCTCATTAGTATCTTCCTTCACTTGTTCAGCTACAGCAGTTTTTGCATTCACTTTAGAGGGATTCTTACATAATTTTTCAACATGTCCTTTTTTACTACAAGCCTTGCATATAACATTCGGTCTATACCAACAAAACTTCTGAGTATGACTAGTTTTCTTGCAATGTTGACATGGTAGAAACTCTTTCTTTTTATCTCCCTATCTATTCTCTCCAAAATTCTTCACTTTATTTTTACTATCAGCTACATTACCTTTGGAGCTATTACCACTCATCTTCACATTCTTAGTTTTAGTAACTAAGGAAAAATCAGCTACACTTCTTTGCCTAGAAGCTCTCCTTTATTCCAGAACCTCTAGTGCATTAACTAGTTACTTTAGTGTTACCTAAGCAAGATCTTTGGAATCTTCTAATGAAGAAACCTTAGATTCATATTTTTTAGGCCAACTAACTAACATTTTACGAACCAATCTTTCCTCAATAATTTCCCTCCCTAGCAACCTAAGTTGGTTTACTAGTGCCATCATTTTTCTAGAAAAAGTCTCTAATGTTTTCATTATCCTCCCTTCAAATATGTCAATTTTTTGAGTTAAGTTGAATGCTTGAATTTGCCTAGTTCTATCACTTCCAAAAAACTCATCCGTCAAATAATCCTAAACCTATTTAGGAGTTTTTAAATGCATAACCCAAGCAAAACTTTCATGACATAAAGATGAATGCAAGCAGGACAAAGCTTTATACTTTATGGATTTATCCTCTTCAAATTGTCGAATCTGAGCAATGGTAGGATTAGCTCTCATCTGAACTGGTTCTTCATCAGATACCACAACTTCTCAAATAGTGAAGGCTTTGAGATATGACTCCATCTTCACGCACCAGAAAGAGTAATTCTCTCCAGTAAATCTTAGAGGAATAGATGAGTTGAAGCTAAAAGTCATGATGAAGCTTAAACACAGTCCCTTAAGATCACTTGAATGCTTTGATACCAATTGAAGAAAGGTAGAACAAAAGTTTTTCTGGAAAAGAATGAGAGAAATTTGAAATACTAAGAAAAACAGAGCGAAAAAAAACGAAGAGAAAATTTGAGAAGAGAAATTATGATCCAAAAAGCACTGATCTCATTTTCATATTTGTATTTATACTTCAACAATAACAACATTTAATAAATTTTAGTTTATGGAGACTAAACGGGATCTAGGAAGGAGCGGCACTTAAAACAAGAAGCAGCTCAACGGTAAATTGAAGAAGAAACAGACATGGTCGTTGGCCTTACAATAGACAATAAAAGAAATATCAAAACGACACTCTAATGGTGTGTACAGAACCACCAAGTACAAAATTAAACTAAACCACACAACTAAGAGCATTTTAAGCACACTCATTTCACAATAAAACGACACAAAATATAAGCGTTGGACAACTGGCTTCTTAAGAATGCCATTGTTTTACATTTGAGAATCTTCTTCAACCTTCAAAGCTGGTGCTTCCCGCTAATAACTCCAGCAAATTTATTTCCCAAATTAAGTATTATTCTTCAACAGTGTATAGAGAAATTGGAATGATTCCTTTTGACGTGATTTTGGAAGGTTATACTCAAAGTCAGAGTGTAACAAATCAAAATCTTCTTGTTTTGATGCCAGAGGAGAATGATTGTTCCCCTGTTATTAATACATACTAAATAATTTCTAATAAAAAACATTTTTTAGAAGTAAAAAAGGGAAAAACATGAGTAATCCAATAATGAGAATTATTATCAATACTTTTTTTATTTTTTTATCCAAAAATAAAAATAAAAATAAAAATATCAAAGAAACGGAACGGAGTAATAGAGGCTAAGAGGCTAAAGTTGAAACAGCTTAAGTGCATGTGGTGGGTTCAGGACCACGAAAGATATAATAGGATCTAACGGAGGTCTAGGACCTCAACCTCTGAGTCTGACTCTCTTAAGCTTCTAATCTGGTGTAGCTCCGTTGAAAAACATATTGTTCAGCTTCTTGTCTGGTTGCTTAGTAAAAGAACAGCTTGTCAATTCTTGGAGATGGTTAATTTTAGACAACTATATAAGTCTGCGAATATCGTATCTAAAAAAACATGTTTTCTTAAGTACTTTTCAAGCACAAGCAATAGAAGTTCTCTACTGGGATATCGCCATTGGTTTAGTTGCTAGAACATAAATGGGAAGGGAGAATTTTAATGAACTTGAAGGTAACACTTTGGAAAATTTTAGTACATCATTACATGATGAAGATGATGAAGAAGCTCTCAAGTGGGCTGCCCTTGAGAGACTTCCCACTTTCGATCGTGTAAAGAAAGGTTTGCTGCTAGGATCAAGGGGTCGGACTAGTGAAATTGATATAAAAAACCTTGACTTTCATGAAAGAATTAAGACCGTGGAAAGGTTGGTGAAGAATACTGAAGAAGAGAATGAAAAGTTCTTGTTGAAGCTCAGGAACCGGATTGATAGGTAGGTTTAAAATTTCTTTTGTTACTATCTTTTTTGCCTCGGCTAAAACGAAGGAGTCGAAACAGAAACATAATCTGCAAATGCACTATAAGAATGCCATTTTATATTCAAAATGCATAAAAGATCACTTGTGCAAGAAGCATGCTTATAGTTTGAACGTTGTTGTCTTTATATGTGATTTATTTTCAATTTTAGTGGTCAGCTTGATTGCTGTTTTGGATGCTTATCAGGGTTGGAATAAAGCTTCCCACCATTGAAGTTCGATTTGAGCATCTAAATGTTGATGCTGAAGCTTATGTGGGAAGCAGAGGTTTGCCTGCATTTTTAAGCTATTATACTAATATGGTGGAGGTAATCATCCTCAAATATGGACTCTGTGTTTTGCTTCTTATACTCTTCAATATTACTAGTTGGTTGTCATTTTCTAATTTTCTGACTTTGTTCTGAAGAGCTTCCTCTGCTTCATCCACGTACTTCCGAGTAGAAAGAAACAAATCCGCATTCTTCAAGATGTTGGTGGAATTATAAAGCCTTCCAGGTGAGAAGGGGAGAAAAGTTCTTGAGACCTATATGATGTTGGTATATATGCCTTTTTCTTACTTTTGAATGTGGACTCTGAGTTGATGCAGAATGACTTTGCTTTTGGGCCCTCCAAGCTCTGGAAAGACCACACTGCTATTGGCCTTGGCTGGGATGCTTGACCAAGATCTTAGGGTAAATGAGTTCTTTATTGTTATTTTGTCAAGATTATTGGAATAGCGGACCTTGAAAGTAAATATCAATTAGTCTAGGCCTAACTTGAACCTGATCTTTATGCTTACTGCAAAATCAGTCCACCGGCAGGGTTACTTATAATGGCTATGACAAGCGGGAGTTTGTGCCTCAAAAATCTGCTGCGTATATCAGTCAACTTGATCTCCATATACCTGAAATGACTGTCAGAGAGACCTTGGCTTTCTCTGCAAGATGCCAGGGTGTTGGATCACAATATGGTCAGTAGGAAAATTTACTTCTGTTGTGAGCAGACTTGCTCGAAATATTTCTCTATGCATGTGAATAGTTTTATCTTAAAACTTAACTTTTTTCGCTGAATTAGATATGTTGATGGAATTATTAAGAAGAGAGAAAGCATCGAACATTAAGCCAGATCCTGATATTGATATTTTTATGAAGGTGAGTTAAATTACTTCAAATTTTTAGTTAGTCTTTTCTACAATAAACTGCTGCAAAAATAAAGCAGCAGATCAACATTAGGTGCAGAACAAAATATGAAAAACTACAAAGAAATGAACTGAGAGTCAAACGAAAAGAAAAAGTATTAATGAGATAGTATATAAACATATCAGTTTAAGTCAGTTT
Source organism: Theobroma cacao (assembly GCF_000208745.1). NCBI lineage: Eukaryota > Viridiplantae > Streptophyta > Magnoliopsida > Malvales > Malvaceae > Theobroma > Theobroma cacao. The sequence continues at coordinate 14,557,192 of NC_030855.1, forward strand.
GCTTGCCTGGAATCCTTGATAGTCCACTAAGCTAAGCTGTAACATCCTTAGCAAGATAGGAAACAGGAGCTTCGTGTTATTAACACCTATTATGCTTGCTTTAATTTCTTTCTGTCTGGATGTAAAAAAGGTATTCAGAACAAATAAGAAAAAAGATGATTACAGAAATTAATATACCTCCCAGAGAAGTTTTCGCTGAACCAAATACATATTTCTCGTCATTAGTAATCCTTTGTATCATAGAAGTATTTAAAACTCAAGTCCAAACTTGTATTGAAAGAAGAATGGTTAGACAAGAAGTGTTCCTAGATTCCTCTTAAGCATTGTAAATTACACAAGTAGTTCTCCTTAAACAATGCCCAACTCTTCAATCTTTTCAAAGTAGAAACTGTGTAACTTAAAGAAGAAAAAATATAGAAGAAAGCTTGTCTAGAATGGTTAATCAAGCAATAAAAGCATGGAAAAGCTAAAACTATATCTGCTTGAGCCTCCCACTCAAGGATGCTAATCTTTGCAAAACCCTTGAAGCATCTTCTTTTTTTAAAATGTACTGATTTTGGAGTAACCCAAAATATTGTGCCTTGCTTCTTTTGCAACTGGAAAACATTGCCTGCCCAGCTGGAGAAAACCAGAGAAAAGCAAGGGGAAGAGAGAATCTCAAAACTCAAATTTTTAGAGTCTATGAAAGTGCTGCAGCTCGGTAATATGAAAGTGCATTTACCCTTGCACCCGAATATTTGGATCATTGGTTGATACATGATCCCTGCTTAAAGAAAGGGCTCAAATCCCCCTTCTCCAATTATAAAAAAAAAATGCACATTATCCTCTTTGAGTGTCCCTTGCAGGGTTTGAATCCCTCTTCCTCCAATTATAGTCATTTTGAAGATTTCTACGGAATCTCCCTTCCCACAATTATAGTCATTCTGTAGATTTCTATAAAAAAAAGATAGAATTTGCATTAGATATATACTACTGATTTTTGTTTTCTACTCTTTTATTTGGACTTAGTAAAATTTCCATGCGAAGGCCCTTATAATAAGATGCAAATGGAGCATGAATTGTTTGTTCCTATTTTTATTTGCTTCTAGTTTTAGTCTCTGTTTCAGCGAGTTTGGTTCTCGGAAAACCTTAAATGTTGACTGTGCTGGTTGATAATACTTCACAGCTTTATTGTTGTAATGAGTAATCATTCATAGCTTTATTGTTGCTATGCCATGTGTGGATGGCTGCTGGTTGCACTTATTTTGTACGTTTTATTCTATGCCAGACTGATTCTAGACCGATTCTAGGCGTTGTAACTGAAACTTGGGTCATATCCCACACTATTTTCCTAGTGTTATATCAAATCCACATATTTGGCTGAAAAAAAAAAGTAATATTTGTACTTGGAACTTTTTTGACTTGGAAAGCCATACATTATGGGATTTCTTCATCATGAACCTTATTCTTGTGAACCTTGTTTAACTGAATGTTACATTGAAGCTCTCTGTTTGTTGTATATCGTCTTTTTTATTTTTTTTGGTTCATTTTCCCTAAGCACTGATATTTTTCAGGCTGCAGCTACAGAAGGCCAAGAGATGAGCATTATTGTGGATTATGTATTGAAGGTAAAATCACCACATATGATTAGCAAGCATTTTGTTATAAATGAAGCAACCAGATAGGATAATCTGCTACACTAAATACAGATTCTAGGTCTAGAAGTCTGTGCAGATACCTTGGTAGGGGATGCCATGTTAAGAGGTATATCTGGAGGGCAAAAGAAGCGCCTTACTACAGGTAAATCAACTGATCTCTTAACCATTTTGTATATCTCTTTTCACATTATCACATTACTTACAGTATCTAGACTGGCTAAATTTAGGTGAAATGCTGGTTGGACCGGCAAAGGTGCTGTTAATGGATGAGATATCAACTGGGTTGGACAGCTCCACAACTTTCCAAGTTGTCAATGCAATCAAGAGATATGTCAACATTCTTGATGGAACTGCTCTAATTTCTCTTTTACAGCCCCCGCCAGAGACTTACGACCTCTTCGATGACATTATCCTCCTCTCTGATGGACAAATTGTGTATCAAGGACCACGTGAATATGTCCTTGAATTTTTCGGATCCATGGGCTTTAAATGTCCTGAAAGGAAAGAAGTGGCCGATTTCCTGCAAGAAGTAAGAGTATATTATTGTATCAGACAATATAATAGTTAATACCTTTTGATCCAATAACTTTTCAACCCAAACCACATGAATCTCAAAATCTTAACACTCAAATTGTAATAGTGATTGAGACACTTATATAAACCCTAAGAATCACTTTCACATTCAATGTGGATGGGGTATTACACCTTTCTTTGTCTTTTGGCTGAAATCAAACAAACGAGATTTGAGTAGTGTTCTTTTCTTAAAGGTGACATCAAGGAAGGATCAGGAGCAGTACTGGGCTAATAAAGACGAGCCTTACCATTATGTTACAGCCAAAACATTTGCAGAGGCATTCAAGTCATTTCACATTGGCTTGAAACTCATAGTAGAGCTTCATACCCCATTCGATAAGAGCAAGAGTCATCGAGCTGCTCTGACATCCAAGAAGTATGGTGCTCGAAAGAAGGAGCTTGTGAAAGCTTGCTTATCAAGAGAACTCTTGTTGATGAAAAGAAATTCATTCGTCACCAAATTCAAGCTCATGCAGGTGAGTATTTATGTCATTTCATGTTTGTAGCCAATGGCCAGTACAATGTTGTAATTATCCACTTTTCTTTTCAACATTTCAGATCTCAGCACTAGCATTTGTCTTTATGACAGTCTTTTTCCGAACTGAGATGCACCGGGACTCAATAAGTGATGGAGGGATCTTTATGGGTTCTCTATGCTTCTTGTTGTATCTTATGTTGTTTAATGGATTCTCGGAAATGGGCATGGTCATTGCAAAACTTCCAGTTTTCTATAAGCAAAGGGCTCTTCTCTTTTATCCTCCATGGGCTTATGCTCTGCCCTCGTGGTTCCTTAGGATTCCCATTACAGTTATAGAAGTAGCCGTCTTCGTTGTCCCCATTTATTATGTCACTGGTTATGATCCAAATATTGGCAGGTATTACCTAAATAAATGTAATCAATTACCAAATGACTTGTTCAATTAATAATTTTTTTGTATGACAATGTGAGATAACAACTTGCAGGTTCTTCAGACTGTATCTTCAACTCCTACTTATGAAAGTGATGGCATCTGCATTCTTCCGATTCTTGGGGGCAGTTGGTAGGACTGCGATTGTTGGGAACACATTTGGTGCTCTGGCTTTGATGACTATTTTGATTTTTGGTGGATATATGCTCTCACGAGGTGAATTCAAAATAAATTTTGATAGAAAGTATAGGGAGCTGAAGGTTTTCTACTGAAGAGCATGGTAAGAAATATATTAATTTCTCTTTTGGTACTCACAGATAATGTGAAGAAATGGTGGATCTGGCTTTACTGGTTGTCGCCTGCAATGTATGGACAAAATGCACTAGCAGTAAATGAGTTCCTTGGAAACAGCTGGAAACATCCCGTATGTTTCTTGTTTTCTTTCCAACATAGACCTTAACTTGTCCTTGCAAATTAAAATCATGCTAATTATATCTCACTTTATTTTTGTGTCGAAGGTTTATCCAAATTCAACAAAACCAATTGGAGTTGCTGTTTTGGAAGCTCGTGGAATGTTTCCATTTTCATATTGGTATTGGCTAGGAATTGGAGCAACAATTGGATTCACACTACTATACAATTGTCTCTTTACTATTGCCCTTACTTATCTCAAACGTACTACTCAGCACCGTACTTCTGTAAATTTTTCTAACAGGGAAATGACTTCGAATTAAGATTTTTTTTTTCTTTTTCCTCTTGTGGATGAAAATTTCAGCGATTGAGAAGCGTGAGTCCTTTATATCAGAAGAAACATTGAAAAGTAGATGGGTAGATAATATTGGAGCAACAATTGAGCTTCCTCATCAAGGGAGAAGATCTGTTGGTGGGACTGAATCTGCAGGTGATGAATCTCCTTTTTGTTTTTGTGAAGTGATCACTTGAAACATCAGCTGCTATTTGTCAGTTAGTTTTATTTTCCTTCCATGATGCATATGTTTACACATACACTACCCTAAGTGATTAATTTTTTTGAATGGGAATCGCATACAACTTTTAGAGAGAGGAATTGGGATGATGAGAAGAGTCTCTTCTGCCATAACATTGACAACAACTGGGACCAATTCGGAGGTACACCAATCACAACCCAAAAGAAGAGGAATGATTCTTCCGTTTGAACTACATTCTATCACTTTTGACGAAATTAGATACTTCATCGACATGCCGCAGGTAACTTCAATTTATGAAAAAATATAACCAGAAGCTAAAACTGGCTTGATGAATATTTAGGAACTAAAAAATGGCTGTTGTAATTGGACTTGCAGGAAATGAAAGAACAAGGCATTAATGAAGACAGATTGGAGCTGTTAAAGGGTGTGAGTGGCACTTTTAGGCCCGGTGTTCTTACAGCTCTTATGGGGGTTAGTGGTGCTGGTAAAACCACTTTGATGGATGTTCTAGCTGGTAGGAAAACTGGTGGATACATTGAGGGTACCATAACAGTTTCTGGTTACCCAAAGAAGCAAGAAACATTTGCTCGAATTTTTGGTTATTGTGAACAGAATGACATTCACTCTCCCTATGTTACTGTCTTCGAGTCCTTGGTCTACTCAGCATGGCTTCGGCTACCTCTTGAAGTTGATTCTGAAACTCGAAAGGTCAATTAATTTGAAACAATAATCTTTATCTTGGGTGACTAATGGAGGTGCAAAAATGTTAACATCTTGGTTACTTTGCCAACAGGCTAATTTAATTCCTAATATTATACATTTTTGCTGGTGTTTGGCTAGGACTGTCAGCTTTTCTTGGATAATTGGAAAAGTGAGCCTAGTTTAAGCATTTCTCATGGGATAGTCTAGCAAAAAGGCTATTCTCTGTGCGTTCAATTTTCCATGTTATTTATCATCTTAAGAGAGATTGTTATTATAGCTGCACATGGTGTTGATCAAACTTGCCTCATGAACTAGCTAGGCATGCTTTAATTAAACTTATGTTTGTTGATAGACTACAAGATGATTGAGTTCAATTATTTCTATTGGAGGAATCTACATTAAATTGCCATAATTGTGTTCAATTAGTGTCTGCAGATCTTTGTTGAGGAGGTAATGGAACTTGTGGAACTGTCCTCATTGAGGGAAGCACTTGTTGGGTTGCCAGGTGTGAATGGCCTGTCACTGGAGCAGCGCAAGAGATTGACTGTTGCCGTTGAGCTTATGTCAAACCCCTCCATAATTTTCATGGATGAGCCAACCTCAGGACTTGATGCAAGAGCCGCAGCCATTGTGATGAGAACAGTTAGAAATACTGTTGACACTGGAAGAACAGTAGTGTGTACAATCCATCAGCCAAGCATTGACATCTTTGAATCTTTTGATGAGGTTGGTTTGACTAGAGAGTTTCAATAAGTATAACATTTACCATTGTTTTTGTGAGATCTTGAAATATTTTACCCAAGAATACAGCTATATCTAATGACACGAGGAGGACAAGAAATATATGTTGGGCCATTGGGTCAGCACTCTTGCCACCTAATTACGTATTTTGAGGTACGAAGCAAACGAGTCAAAAGTTGCTAACGGTGTTAAAATTAGTTCTTTCTTCAACATTCAATCCTTTGTGTAACTGCTATTTTATTTTGATTCTCTTTGATCCTTTTCGTTTCGTTTTTGCTTTTAATATTTGACATGCAAATCTATAAATTTTCATAATCCAGGGTATAGAAGGAGTAGGAAAAATCAAGGATGGTTATAATCCAGCAACATGGGCTTTAGAGGTTGCAACTTCTGTCCAAGCCGCACTTGGAATAAATTTCAATGATGTTTACCGTAATTCAGAACTATACAGGTGTGTTATAGACTATTCAACTGTAATGATTTCAGTAGCTTAGCTGTGTCTCAGGTGAGTGTCTAAAAAATAAATAAAAAGAGAATGATCAATAATGAGCCCAAAGTGACCCTTAATTAGAATAAGCTAGATGTGTTACCGAAGTTCTAATCTGTCCTTGCATTCTGAACAGGAGAAATAAAGCTCTCATTAAAGAGCTAAGCACCCCCTCTCCAGGATCGAAGGACCTGTATTTTGTTACAAAATACTCACAGCCATTCTTCATCCAATTCAAAGCTTGCTTATGGAAACAGCATTGTTCATATTGGCGCAACACATCATACACTGCTTTTAGACTTTTCTTTACAGCATTTGCAGCTTTGATATTTGGAAGTATGTTTTGGGACCTCGGCTCCAAATGGTAAGGCCAAAGATAAATTTTCTTTGGTTGGAAACCAAATATAAGTAAATTGTAGTTTCAAGTATAATATCTCGCTACGTATACTAATCTGTTATTCACATCATTCTGATATCATTGTTGATAGGAAGAGGCAACAAGATTTATTTAATGCAATGGGTGCTATGTACACTTCTGTTATCTTCATTGGTGTTAACAACACCTTTTCAGTGATGCCAATAATTGCTGTGGAACGAACAGTCTTTTATAGAGAAAGGGCCGCTAGAATGTATTCAGCCATGGCATATACCCTTGCACAGGTAACTAGCTAGTTCCTTAGATTTTTCTTTCTTTTAATCATAGGTTAAACAAGCAAACACAATATACAACTAAACATTATTCTCCGCCTGCTTGCCTCGGACTAAAACAAAACATGCTTCTCTTTTTTGGTTTAGGCTATGATTGAGCTCCCTTATCTTTTTGTACAAGCAGTGGTGTTTGGTGTTATCATTTATGCAATGATTGGATTTCAGTGGAATGCTGCTAAGTTCTTCTGGTATATGTTCATCATGTATTTTAACTTGTCGGGCTACACCTTTTATGGTATGATGGTCGTGGCATTGACACCAAACTTGCAAGTTGCATATATAGTTTCCACTGCAGTCTATGGACTATGGAGCCTGTTTGCAGGATTTTTGATTCCAAGACCTGTGAGTTTTCTTGATCTCATTATTCTTGAATGTATTTTTACATTCTCTTCATTTTCGGCACATGCAAATACATTAGCCCTGCACTCCTTTAAACCTCAATCTTCTCACGGTTTAACATTATACCTTTCAAGTTGAAACTCAAGTTTTAATAGTAACATCCCTTTCAGATTTCAGTAATTTTGAGCTGTTACCAATTTTTATTATTCTTCTTCTTGAAATATAGAGAATTCCAGTGTGGTGGAGATGGTATTATTGGGCATGTCCACTTGCTTGGACCTTATATGGATTGATTACCTCACAATTCGGAGATGTGAAGGACACGCTTGACACAAATGAAACAGTGCAAAGTTTTATCAGAAGTTATTATGGTTTCAGACATGATTTCCTTGGGGTTGTTGCTGCTGTAATGGTTGCATTCCCAGCATTCTATGCTCTCACCTTTGCTTTTTCAATAAAGGTGCTTAATTTCCAGAAGAGGTGACAAGATTGTTGCGTACAAATAATGTAAAATTTACATGTCTGATCACATGTATTACTTTAATAGATGGGGTCTTTCTGCTGTGAAAAATGAAATTGTATCTGTCAAGCCCGACCTTATAAAATACTTTCCATGTCATTCATATGATTGACAATATGCTTGCATACTTGGAATGCCTCGAAAGAAAAATCGTTAAAAGACGACAATGTACCAAATGGTACAATTAAGTTAATTTAAGCCTCAAACTAGATCAAATAGAGAATTTAAAATGAAATTAAGAATATTAAAGTCCCAGAATGATTTAATATGGTGATTTGGAGTTTGAGGATCAATTTGGAGTCCAACCGAAATTTTTACTGTTTAGGGACAAAATGGTCATTTGCCACCTAGGGACACAATGGAAATTTTTAGAAAAGAATTTTTTTTTGGCCCCATTTGACTTATTGGAGTATAATTTGAGGGTTTGGCAGTGAAAAAGTTTAATTTCGGTGATTTCTAGAGTGTAGGGACAAAAAAATCGTAATTTTACAACTCGCGGACAAAATTTGAGATTTTGAGAGAATTTAGATCAAATTTGATAAATTGGAGAATGGTATGAGTATAAGGAATGAAAAATATGTCTATGGGCAATTTTTCAGTTTTTGAGGTAAAAATGTAATTTTTGACTTTTACGGGGGTAAAAGTGTAAATTTCAAAAATTACTCCACCAAGACTTTGGATAAGTTTGAGAATTTTATCTAAGCTATGGATATGTGGGACAAGTGCATGGTGAAAATTTGGAAACAATTGGATGGCTAGAATTTAAGGAATTAATAAAACATTAAAAAAATAAATAAAATAATATTATATTATTTTAGCCATTAAAAAGGTCAAAATTCCAGAATTCTCATCTTTTTCAGCAGTCCAAACCAGTGGAGAAAAGGGGGAAAAAAACAAATAAGAACCCTACCTGAAAATTTGGGAAAAATCAAGAGAAATCAAGAAATTAAGCATTAAAAAGGTAAATTTCATTGATTTTCCTTGTGATTTTCACTACCCATGCATTTTTTTCTCATTTCCATGCAAAATTAGAAAGTGGGTATGGACACCCATGCTGGCCAAACCTCCATGGATGAGTTTTGAGCTTGATTTTTGGTTGATTATAATTGAATTAAGTGATTTTAGTTAAGTTGTATTGAAATATAGTAAAAATAAGCTAGAGATATAATTTTCTCCCATTGAAACCCATTATGCCGAATTTTCTAGGGGAATATTGGCTGCTGATCTTGATGTTTATTTGAGGAATTATGATGAATAATGATGAATTATGAGCCTAGAAAAATAATGGGAATTTTCGGAGCAAAAATATGAATTTTTACCCACTAGGGGTATTTTCGTAATTTGCTATCGAGACTGATAATTTGCACCACACTGAGGGACATTAAGTCAATTTGGGTGCAATTGAGGTATAGAAACTGAAAAAAATTAATTTGGAGTTTAAACGGACGCGTATATCGATTTATCGGGTAAAAGACCGAAATAGGCTAACACCGCATTTAGGCAAAAATTTAGACATTTTTGCATTCCATATCAAGCATTAGTAGTCTAAATTAGTTTAATTTCAATTTAGTACCAATGTGGTGAATTTCTCGATTTTGTACTGTGTCAAGGTGGTGAGTCCTCCGATAAAGGCAAGGGAATTGCACCCGAGGACCAGTAGTCTGAGTATTTCGAAAATCCCCACTCTAGACACGGTGAGTAACCTTACCATCATTTTAATTATCTAAAGTATGTTTTTATTCGGTTTTGGTGAATTTTATGAAAATGAGTTCAAATGGTAAATTTTTATGTTTTGTAAACAAAATGAGTTTAAATGAAAATATTTTATAAATTGTCTTGAAACGAAATAACGATTTTGAAAATAGAGTAATTGGAGACCACTGATATGTTGTAAATTTAAAATTGAATTAATGGCTTATGTTATTGTATTGGCATGACTGGCTGGGCTGTGTTTTTTATGAATTATATGAATTGCTTTATTTTACCCTTGCAGGCTGGGTAGTAATATATTAGCCCTGTCATGCTGTCAAAATTTTATTGTATGGTGGGTTTGACCTGCTGCAGTGGGCTGGATTCTGTGGACTAGCCTATTAGAGGGGCACGGAATCCTGTTATATTTTTACCTCGGTTGGAGAGGCGAGTAGGGTAACTCCTGAGGTATAACTTTTAGAGTTCACTTCACGCCAAACCACCTCGTGAAGGGGAACTCGGCCAACGTCAAGGAATGGCTATGTTTTCAAAATAAAAACATGACTTTCTAATAGCCTTGGCGGACTCAGTTGGGATAGCCCTCGGCCAAGGTATCCCAAATAACTGAGTATGATAATAATTTTTGGCATGAGCCAAGCTTTTTAAGAAATTCATAAGCCATACTGATTACTTGCTTTAAATAAATTGATTTCATTTGGTTGAAATAAGTTGAAAGATGATAAATTACAGTTTGATGAAATGTTTTAATAGTCTCCTTTTACTCGACTTTAGATATTTTGAGTGATGTTTGTTTACTCACTGGGATTTTATAATCTCACCACCCTCATTTCCACCCATTTCAGGCTCAGAATAGATTGTAGATAACTGATATCGGCGAGGATTACAGTTGAACTTGCCACATCCAAAGACTGTAGGTTCATTTCTTTTGATACTTTTGGTCATTCGTGGGCCCACGTGTCACTGTAAATTAAATTCTATACTTTGGTTATCTGTATTACGGTATGTAAGAATTTATTTTGCTTTTACGCTATAAAAATTATTTATGCAGTGTTCTTAAAATATCGTTTTATGTGAAAATTGAATATTTTATTGAATATTTTTATTTTATTATAACAGTCATAATTCCATTTTAAACGAATGTTTTAGACATCCAAAATTATTTTTGATTAAGAAATATGTGTTTTCCACTTACATACTATATTTTTAGATGATTTTTGAGATTTTTGGGATAAATGACAAAAATACCCCTGTGAGACGGAAATTATTATTTCATTTGTTTAAGTTGGAAACAGTTTAAAATCTTTTAAAATGTGGTATTTGGAAACAGTTACCCACAGGAGAAATGAGAAGCTGATATTAAAGCCTTGCGGGGTTCCAATTGACATTCTGGGTAATGAATGTCGATCGAGACGTCGCGACGATTGTCACGGGCTCGATGGGAGTTTCGAGTCGTGACAGTATCCATCCGCTGCAAATGGTAGATAAGGAAAGAGGTGTCTTCCAACTTAATTTCATAATTCTTCCCCCTCAATAAAATGAAAATATTAAGATACCATGTTTGTATTTTTTCTCACTCGTATGAATATCTGCACTCAAACAGCTTATTTTTTATGCAATGAGAGCAAGTGGATTTTATTTTTTAAGATGTGCTAGAGTTTTCAACCTTTTGAACAGAATTCACTCAAGTAGCAAATGTTGGCTCATTTATAATGTTTAGTTCGTACTTTTTGAGGGCAATTTTCTCCCATTCTTGTGTCATAACTATTGGAGGGGTTTAGTATACAAACCAATAAATCCAAGAGAAATTGTTAAGTAGATTACTCTACCACGTCAACTATGATCCCACCCAGAGGCGGATCCAGGAATTTTTTTGACTGGTGTAATAAATAAAATAATAATAGTAATAATTAAAAAAATTAGTTAGTACATTAATATCACTAATTACATAAAACTCTAGTATAAGTAATATAATTAGTAGGGATTTTTGGCACTTAAGTGGTGTCACCTGACACCACTTGTGTCAACCTAGGTTCGCCCTTTGAATTAGTTTTAAAATTGACCTTAGTTTTGAAATAACAAAGTTTAATGATCTAAATATGCTTTTAAACTAAGTGAAACTTTTTTTTTGATTGAAGAATAATCCTCAAAATGTTTTGAAGTTGTTTGTGAAAAGAAAAATCTATTTGAACACTTTGAATCTCAAATTCCAATTATTAGAATCAACTTCTAGAAGTAAAGTAATGGACTGTTTGCAAAACAAAATGCAATATTTCTTCTCTGAAATAGGAAAAATTGATTTCTTTAAAGAGGAAACATTGATTATTGAAGAAATAAAAGATACTGGAACAAGAAGAATTGATATCTAAAAAGTAGTGGCTGATTCCTGATAAGGTAGAAGAAATCTGGAAGATCACTGCAAAGGCAAGAATCAACTTCTCAAGCATCAAATGATTGATTCTCAAAGATGCAAAGACAAAAATTAGAAACTTGTTGAAGAAGAAAAGATGGAGAAAAGGACAAGAATGGAGCGAAAAAATGCAAATTTGAATTTTTATTTTGGCACCCAGGTGATAAGAAGAATCGACTACTCAGATATGCAATGATCGATTATCACAAAACAAAATTCTCTTGACTTGAAGTGAGACAAGAAGAATTGATTATTCAGGAATGCAATGATCAATTCTTAGAAAATAAAAAGGTTCAAGCTCAACTTGAGGCAAGAAGAATTGTTATCACAAGAGTAGAAAGGTCGATTCTCATGAAACAGAGAGGCTTGGGTCATGAAAGAATCGATATCTCACACATCCATTGATCGATTCTTGAAGTTCAACTGGCATAAGTCAAGTGGTTCTAGCATTCAAAAATGAAGCCAAATCTCTTTTCAACGGGCAAAAATCTTGAGGACTTATAAATACCATTATGAAGGACATTTTTGGAGAAAGAGAACACTCAAGAAAATCATTCCAAGAAAAGAAGAAAGTTGATATCCTTAAGGTTCACATCTTTTTCTCTCTTGACTACATACTCTAAAAACAGAGCCTTTATCTTTGAGCTTTCAGTCTTTGAAACATTCTTATTCCTTTGTACCTAACCTAGCTTATCAGCCTCTTGAGGCATTAAGCTTTATAACAATCTACTGTTGTAAGGTTATACCTTCATAACAAAAGGTAGAAAAGTTATACCTTTATTAGGAAAAGGAAATGTGGTTAACATTAAAAAAAAAAAAGTAGTGCGGTTGTGCTTGATCCATAAAAGGCAGTGACTTGTGAAAATTGTGCTTGATCCAAAAAAAATAGTAACTTGTAAAGATTGTGTTTGAACCTGATTCCAAAAGGCAATATTTATTTGATTCAAACTTCTTATGTTATAAAGGAAGAAGACGTAAGCTTTGATGACTGAGCCTCTACAAAAATCATGGTTTGGTATTTTCTTTTCCTTTATCCTCTTTGCTTGCTCCCTACTTTATTTTTGTAAGCTCACATACTTTAGTTTTCAAGCTTAGTACTTAAAGTTTTAATCTTTAACTCGATTTTTAAGAAATAATAAATTTTTATTTTGAAAACTAATTCACTCCCTCTTCATTACTTTATCTCAAGCTTCTCTATCTAACAATTGGTATCAGAGCCAAGTTCTCAAGTGTGCAAGTTTAATAACCTTTAGAAGTTCTTGAAAGAAGCTTGAAGAGATAAAAATAACTAAAACAAGTTTTATTGGTGAATGACAGTCGATGATGAGACCTTTTTTGTTTTTCGAAGAGAACTATCCATTTTAGAGGATGAGGTTTGAAAACTTTATTCTATTGGTTGATCTGGATATATGGGATATCATTTTGGAAGAACCTTATGTCTCGAGTAAGCTTGTATATAGTGTAAGACATATCAAAACTAGAGTTGAGTGGGATGACAAGGATAGAAAATTAGTTCAGCTAGATTATAAAGCAGTGACTGCTCGACTACATGGACTTAGTGAGAGTGAGTTACATATGGTAACAATGTGTACATCATTTAAGGAGATATGGGATAAACTAAAAAAATTGTTATGAAGGCACCACACAAGTGAAAGAGTAAAAAATTGGACTATTGACTCTAGATTATGAGCTATTTGAGATAAAGGAGGAAGAGCTAAAAAAAAGAAATGTATGAGAGATTCACAAAGATAAGAGGAGGACTAAAGGCCTTAGGAAAAGAATTCCGTAATGCTCAGCTAGTGAAAAAAATCTTTATTGTCTTCTTAAGTCATAAAAAACCAAGGTCACAATTATTGAAAAAACTAACGATTTGAATATCCTTAAACTAGATGAACTACTTAGATCTCTACTCACTTCTGAAATGCAACTTAAACATAAGAGTGCGAAAGATGAAACACTTTGAGGAGCCATTAAGAAAAAGGGTATGGCTCTTAAAACCACCCAAAAAGATGATAAGAGAAGTATTAAAAATGATGAAAAGAAGAAGATGATGAGTAAATAGCATTATTAACTGAAAAATTTAATAGATTTTTGAGAGCTAAACAAGGAGGTAGAGATAGAAGACCCTTTAGAAGAAATGGACCTAAGAAAAATGCAAGGAAAGACATACCAAAGGGTGACCATAGGAAAGACCATATCATTTTCTATGAGTGAAATAAGCTTGGTCACACCAAATATAACTACCCTAGTGTCAATAAGGGCTATTCCAAGAAAAAAGTAATGATGGCTGTATGGAGTGTGTAAAGACTGACCTTATAAATGCTTGTTATGATATACATGTGATGAATAGCATGTTTACATGCTAGGAGGGTCCCGAAAAATTTACAAAAGTAGGTATTGTACCTAGAGGTACAAAAAAGTTGATTTAAACCTCGAACTAGATAAAATAGATATTTTAGAGTGAAATTGAAAATTTTATAGTCCAGGAATGATTTAAAATGGTGATTTGGAGTTCGAAGATCAATTTGGAGTCAAATTAGAATTTTCATGTTTTAAGGGTAAAATGGTAATTTTGTCACTCGAGGATAAAATGGGAATTTTTAAAAAATATTTTGATCACATTTGACTCATTGGAGTATTATGTGAGTTTGAGAGGTGAAAAATTTAAATTCTGACACTTTTAGAGTCCTAGAGGCAAAACGGTAATTTTACGAGTTTACAGGGGCAAAGTTGGAATTTTGGAATTTTACATCACGTAACACTTGTCATGTCCATGGATTTTAGCCATTAACATTTTACACTGTGGATAATTGAAATATTTTATGTGGTGGAGAGAGATTGCTTAATGGATAAGTATTACACATGGACCAATAGAGACATGCCATGTGTCAAGCTTGGATTATTCTAGAATTTCCTTGTAAAATCTATTTAAAACTCTCTTAATCTCACCCATATGGCAGGCCAAAGTAAGAAGTGAAGAGGAAAGGAAAGAACACAAACCCTAGGTGGGAAAATTGAAGAAAAAGTGTGGGATTTCAAGGGATTAAGCTAATAAAGGTAAAATTTTGTGATTTTATCTTGTGATTTACATTACCCATGCTTTCTTTTTCATTTTCCATGCTTAGAACTCAAGTTTGCATGATGAACCCATGCTGGCCGAATTTGAAAGGAGAGGTTTTGAGCATTGATTTTGCTAGATTTCAAGCTAATTAAGTGTTTTTGGTTGTTTGGTAATGGAAAGTATGAAAATCTAATAAGGAATCACTTTGTTCTTCACAAACCCACAAGAGGCCGAATTTTTTAGGGACGATATTAAGGCTGAAATTGATGATATTTCATAATATTTTGGTGGTATTTAATGATTGGTGAGGCTAGAAATTTAATGAGAAATTTTGACATGAAAATCTGAATTTTTATCTAATGTATAGACATGTGCAATTTATGGTTTGGACTGATAAATTGAATCATATTCACAGTCATTGAGGTATTTTAAGTATAATTGGAGTGTAGAAAGTGAAAGAAATCGATTTGGAGTTAAATTGGAGGTTTTAGCCAATTACATTGAGAATAGTGCGAATTAGGTCGAATATCGTATTTAAACGGCTATTCGGACATTTTGCATCACATTTCGTGCATTCATATAGATTTATAGAGCCTGAAATAGTTTATGATAAATTGACACAATTTATTAAACTTCGTGTCACGTATGATGTATAGGTGGTGAGCCCTCTAATAAGGGTAAAGAGATTGTGCCCGAAGATCAGGAATAGGAGTATATCGAATTCCTAGTACTGTGAGTAACCTTACTATCATCTTAATTATCTAAAGTGATTTTTATTCAATTTTGTGAATTTTATGAAAAATGAATTAAATGATTAATTTTTTGATTTTATAAACAAAATGTGATTTAATGAAATGATTTCATAAAATTGTTTTAAAATTGAATGATGGTTTGAAAATAGAGTAATTGGAGACCATTTGATGTATTGTGAATTTATGGTTCTAATTGATTGGCTTATGACAATATTGGCATGAATGGCTGAATTGGTATTTGTGTTGAAATGAATAAACTGTTATTTGCCTTGATAGGCTAGATAATGATAAAATTGCCATGTCATACTGTTGAATTTTTATTGTATGGTGGGATATTGATTAGCTTACTACAGTGGGCGGGTTCCGTGGACCAGCCTATTAGAGGGGCACGGTAACCCCGTTATATCTTATCTCAGTATGAGAGGCATGGGTGGATAACTCCTGAGGTTAACACTTTTAGAGTTCACTTCACATCAAACCATCACGTGAGGGGAAACTCAGCCAACGCCAAGGAACGACTATGTTTTCAAAATAAAAACATAATTTATGTGTACATGACTTTTTAACAGCCTTGGCGGACTCGGTTGGGATAGCCTTCGATCAAGGTATCCTTGATAACTGGGTATGAGAATGATTTTGGCACGAGCCAAAGCTTTTAAGAAATTCATAAGCCATATTAATTACTCGATTTATATGAATTGATTTTATTTGGTTAAAACAAAGTGAAAGGTGATGAATTTCAATACGTTAAACTATTTTATCTGTCTCCATTTACTCAACTTTAGATGGTTTAGATGGTATCTGTTTACTCACTGAGATTTTATAATCTCACCACCCTCATTTTCAATAATTTCAGGCTCGAGGTAGCCTGTGGATAGCAGATATCGTCAAGGATTATAGTTGGCTTTACTACTTCAAAAAAAACTATAGGTTTACTACCTTTGTGCACTTTTGTTCCTTGTGGGCCCACGAGTCACTGTAAAATAAATTTAATATCTTGGTTATCTGTATTATAGTACGTATGAATTTATTTATCTTTTACATTACAAAAAAATTATTTATCGATGACTCTATAAATATTATTTTACAAGAAATTAGAATATTTTTATTTTATTCAAATAGTTGCAATATCATTTTTAATAAATTTTTTAGACACCTAAATTTATTTTAAATATGAAATATGTGTTTTCCACTCATCTACTACATCTTTAGTCGAGTTCGAAAAATTTTGAGGAAAAATGACGAAAATACTCCTGTGAGGTGAAAATTATTTTTGCACGATTTTGAAATGAAAAAAGCTTAAAATTCTTTAAAAACGAGGATTGGTGATGATTACTCACAGGGGAGATGAAAAAAAATGGTACTAAAGCCTTGCGAGGTTCCGATTGGCACTCCGGGTAACGAATGTCTACCGGGACATCGCGGCAGTTGTCACGGGCTTGATGGGAGTACCGGGTCGTGACAGAGTGACAGTGATGAGCCACAAAATGAAGATGAAAGAGAAGCTGCCAACTTATATTTCATGGGAATCGATGACTTCAAGGTATGCTCTTCAAACATTACCTCTTGTTTATATTACTTAAATGATTGTTCTTATTCATTTGATGAACTTCAAGATGCATATGATGAATTAGCATTTGAATTTGAACAATGACTTTGAAATATAAGAAGATTATCTTCAAATTTAAGACTAAAAATGATAATCTTGTCAAAGATAAAATTGAGCTTAAAGATAAGGTTAAATGTTTAGAAAATGAAACATGTGTTTAAAAAAGAAAAATGAACACTTGCATGAATCATACTCTAAATGGCACATGAGCT
Source organism: Theobroma cacao (assembly GCF_000208745.1). Lineage (NCBI taxonomy): Eukaryota > Viridiplantae > Streptophyta > Magnoliopsida > Malvales > Malvaceae > Theobroma > Theobroma cacao. Next base: position 14,574,505 of record NC_030855.1, read on the forward strand.
AACAAAAGCTAAATGACATGTTAGAAAATCAAACAACATTTTTTAATAAGGAAGGTTTAGGATATAATGGAACATAAAAAGAAACTCATCTTAAAAAGAAAAACATGATGCAAACAATGTGTGCATTTGTTGTCACAAGATTGGTCATTCTATTTTTTTCTATCCATTGAGGTTGGAATGGGTTTCAAAGGGAACCAAAGGAGTGAGCACTAACATATATGGATCCAAAGAAATTTGGATACCAAAACTCAATTGAAAGTGATTCTTGCAAGTAGGCTAGAGCAAGGAAGAACTAGATCTTGGAGATTCAAATGTTCTCTAAACAAGAAATGAAAATGACATGAAAAAGCTTTGAGATGATAATGAATATTGCTGTTGATTGGTCAATGGGAATGATGTGGAATCTTGGCAAAATGACTAAAACTTTCATGAGAACATCATCAAGGCTTGAAAATGATTAAGGAGGTAAATCATTTGATACAAAACTCTACAAATCTATGGATGATTCCTTACTTTATCTTACAACAAGTCTTAACATGAATATGTTTTATATATATCACTTTGATTGCTGAGATAAATTTGTTTGCTTATTGTTGTGTTTGTACTTCATTTCATGCATAAGCATCACCCAAACTAAAAATGCCACTTTGTTGAGCCCACTCTCTCTTTCAAAAGGTAATTTGAAAGAAAAGCTTCAAATTCTCAAAGCTTTTTGAGTGCAAGAATTGATGTTTTAATTTCATTGAAGTCGATTCTCGAATAATACAATAAAAAATTTCATAGAATTTATTTTTCATGAAATTAGAATCAATGTTTCAAAGATTCGAAATACTCTTGAAGCATTTCAAAGATGAGAATCAATCCTTTCTTTTCTAAACGTTGATTCTCAAAGAATCGCGAAAGTTTTTAAAAGAAGTTAGGGCATAGGAATCAACCATAGGAATATTATAAGTTGATTCCAAATGTTTTAAAAGATAAAAACGCTTGGGTTTCATACCTAAAGACACAATTCTCAATTCTCAAATCACATCAACTAATCATGATTCTTCAAAACCTTTTTTCTAGAGACTTCAATCATTGAAAAAAACCATTGGGGGTTGAAAAGATTGAATCTTTTCAACAAAATCCTTCCTTTTTCACATTGATAAATTGGTTCCCAAATCAGCACTCAAACTTTCAAAAGCCCATTTCTTTTGAAAGGAAGAGTTAGCTCAACTCAAAACATCAATTTTCAAACTTCCAAAACCTTGATTCTGTAGTTCTCAATAGCCTTCAAAATAAATTCTTGATACTATAAACTCAATCAATAGTTCCCAAAAGATCGATAGAAGAAAAAAGGAAAGCACCAGTAACATTGCTAAAGGTTTAGAAAACTCAGATACTAAATCTTTTTGACTTAATTTTTACAACCAAGGCAGATAAGCATGTCTATGATGATATCTACGCTAAGAGAAAAGTAGTTCATGGAAGAATCATCAATTTAGCATGGTTTGAGGGTAAGTTTAGATTTTCTTACATTGAAAATTTGAGAAAGTTTGGATGGTATTATTTTTTGACCATGAGGAGGTCGATTTATGAAAAATTAATGAAGATTTTTTACTCATATGTGACCTCGGTCTATAGAGGGGAGAATGATGATGGCATGGTGGATCACAACAATTCTTTTTTCACCTTTGTTGTTGGGAATGAGCCAATCATCACACCCATTCTGTTGCAAAAAGTATTAAGGTTAAAGCCCACAAGTAGGAATGTACTTATCCATATGACTGGACAAAATGCAATTTTTGAAGAAGAGTTGAGTGCTAAATTCATTACTGGTCTTGTCACAACTTAAAAATTTCCAAATAGCCATGCTAGGTTAAGTGCGAATGACAATATTCTGCATTTGATAGTGACCAACACTTTTAAACCTTTTGGGCTTTGTACACTTCAGTAATAGTTGAAGAAATGTGGTTTCTATGCCACATTAAAGGGATGACTTCAATTGGTCTTGCTCAATTCATATACAGAGATATGGAGATATTGGCCAGAAGAGGAAGAAATAACTTAGTTTATAGGATTGTCATCTCTGAAATGCTAGAGAAATTGAAAATTGCTACATCCCTTGATAAGCTAGTGATGTAAGACAAAGCTAAATGCTTGAACAAAGCATCTTCTAAAAGGATGCAAATTGAGTTTGACTACGTTAACAATCAATGGATAAAGAAGGGTGTTCAACAAGGAGCTAAGGCTCAAGAAGAAGTAACACGTAAACAAATATCAAATGCTCAAACTTCATAACCCTCAATTTAGCCCTTTTCTACATCAAATGTGCTTCCACCATCATCAGTTAATCCTTTAGCAACACATGTGCCATTTTAACCAGTTGTGCAAGGACTTTTGGCATTGCCAAGCCCAATATATATGGAAAAAAAATGCATATCTAGAACTATTTTCTTGGTTGGACTATAAGAAGAAGTTGTTTTAATAAAGGATTACTACAGTCAACAAGAAATTTGAGGTAATGGTGAATGATTATTTACACAAGTTTTAGAATATGCTTGATTACTGCAACTATTCTCTTAACAAGATGAATGACAACATAATTAAGCTTCAAAGGGGAATGGTGACTCTCTCAGAAAATCAACTACAACTTTATAAAAACTAGTAAATATTGAATAAGAAGCTTAAACAAAGAATCTAACCACCATATTCTCCAAAAATACAATCACTACCTAGCTCACCAAAATCACCACCACCAAAAAGATAGCACTTACAAGCATAATCATAACATTTATCGTTTTTGCTTTGCATGTTGCTTTGCTCTTGAATTTATGGTTTAATCTTCAATAAAATCTATCTTTTGCTTCTGTACATGTGAAAATGCTTATTGTTGAATACTTGATTACTTGTGCTACTAATGTTCTTGTGTTTCCTTGAGCTTTGAAATTACTTTATACTTTATTTTCCCTCTTTTTTGATATAACGAAAAAGGGGACAATATTTTAAGTAAATTTTGGAAGCCTTTCTTGTTTAAATTGGCTAGATTAACATTAAAAATGCTTTTAAATGTTTCTTAAATGAATTGAAAAGAGAACGCAAATTCAAGGGGAGTTCTTCATAAGCAAATTTAGCTTTTAATTTTGTCATATCAAATAGAGAGAGATTGTTAGATTTAAAATTGACCTCAATTTTGAAATAACAAAATTCAATTATCTAAATATGCTTTGAAACTAAGTGAAAATGTTTTTTAACTTGAAGAACAATCCACAAAATGTTTTAAAGTTGTTTGTGAAAAGAAAATTTTGTTTAAACACTTTAAATCTCAAATTCCAACTATTAGAATCGACTTGTGGAAGTAAAGTAATTGATTCTTTGCAAAACAAAAGTCAATATTTCTTCATTGAAAAGTAAAAATCGACTTCTTTAATAAGGAAACATTGATTCTTGAAGAAACAAAAGCTACTGAAACAAGAAAAATTGATGTCTAAAGAAGTAATGGTCGGTTCATGATAACTCTATTTTATAGAGTTATTTTGTCACATTTTGAGTATTAAATTGGCTAAGTTCTTGAAATTAGTTTAGAAATTAGATATTTTTAGCTATTTGTCTCAATTTAGTAAATCATGTTAAGTTGATTAAATTTAATTATTTTAATTTAATTTGATGATAATTTTCTTTTAGTTTAGTTATTATTGAGTTAGTTTTATGCTTTTGTCGGTGTGCAATTAAAATGGTTTCAATTGGTGAAGAAGAATGCATGAATTGCCAAGTGCCTTTCTCATACATGTTTCAATATTTTAAGTATAACTCTCATTATGAAAGTCCAATTCAAGTGATTCTTAAGCCATTGGAAAGTTAAGAAATAGGGCTACTGTCACGACCCAAAACTCCCCATTGGGCTCGTGACAACCGTCACGACGTCTCGATAAGCACTCATTACCTCGAATGCCGATCGAAACCCCGCAAGGCTAAGCATCAGCTTCCGCATCTCCCCGGTGAGCGACAATTATTAAATCTCGCATTTCAAGAAATCATAAGTCTTTTCCAAATAAAAATAATAAAATATTATTTTTTTGGCTCACAGGGGCATTTTCGTCATTTTTCTTCGAAAACATCAAAACTCACCAAAGACATGGTGTAAAAGCTAAATATGTTCATACATACTTTAAATCAAATAATTAAAGTATAAAATTACTTTTATAATGACACATGGGCCCCTAACTAACCAATAAGATGCGAGTCTGTGAACCTACAATTTTGTCGATGCAAAGCTAACTGAAGTCCTTGATGCAATCGGCTATCTACCGGCTATCTCAAGCCTGAAATATGGGGAATTGAGGGTGGTGAGATTATAAAATCCCAGTGAGTAAATAGACACCATTTAAACTATCTAAATGCGAGTAAATGGAGATGAATTAAAATATTCATTTCCAATATATGTTTCATAACATGAATATTCAGTTTACTCAATTAATCAACATGGCTTATATATCTCACAAAACTTGGCTCCTGCCAAAATCATTCTCGCGGATACCTTCGTCAAGGTATCCCACTAAGACCGCCAAGGCTGTTAAAAATTCATATTTCGCATAAAACACATTTTTCGTTGAACATCACAATCGTTCCTTGGCGTTGCTTGAGTCTCACTCTCACGTGGTGGTTAACGTGAAGTGCACTTAAAAAGCCCACCTCAGAAGATACCCTACGCGCCTCTACGATTGAGGTGAGAATATAAAAGAGTTTACCGTGCCCCTCTAATAGGCTGGTCCACAGAACCCCCCACTGTAGTAGCTAATCTTTAATCCACCAATTGATCAAATCTCAATGGCATAGCATGGCAATTACATTATTAACCAATTTATCAAGGCAAAACAGACAGTTCATACTTTTCAACATAAGTATAAATTCAGCCAATCATGCCAATTTATCACAAGCCATTTAATTCAAATCATAATTTTACAACACAAGTAGGCAGTCTCCAATTACTCTATTTTCAAAACCAGTATTCGATTTTCCAAAAAATTTATAAAATCATTTTATAAAATCACAATTTCTCCTAAAACATAGCAATTTACCATTTAAACCTATGTTCCATAAAATCACACAATTGTATAAAACTACTCTAGATAATTAAGACGATAATAAGTTCACTCACTGTTCTAGGAGTCGATATACTCTTAACCCCAATCTTCAATTACAATCCCTGTACTTTTACCAGTGTAATTTGCTCACCACCTATCCACAATGTACAATACATAATTCACCACATTAATGTTTGACCATTATAAAATCAATTCAGGCTCGGTGTATATGCATGATATGAAGTGCAAAATATCTAAATTTTGCCTAAACGCGATGTTAGCCTATTTCGGTCTTTTACTCGATAAATCGATATACGCGTCCGTTTAAACTCTAAATTAATTTTTTTTAGTTTCTATACCTCAATTGCACCCAAATTGACTTAATGTCCCTCAGTGTGGTGCAAATTATCAATCCCGACAGTAAATTACGAAAATACCCCTAGTGGGTAAAAGTTCACATTTTTGCTCAGAAAATTCCCATTATTTTTCTAGGCTCATAATTCATCATTATTCATCGTAATTCCTCAAATAAACATAAAGATCAGCAGCCAATATTCCCCCAAAAAATTCGACATAAGGGGTTTCAATGGGAAAAAATTATTTCTCTAGCTTATTTTTGCTATATTTCAATATAACCTAACTAAAATCACTTAATTCAATTAAAATCAACCAAAACTCAAGCTCAAAACTCATCCATGGAGGTTTGGCCAGCATGGGTGTCCATACCCACTTTCTAATTTTGCATGGAAAT
>NC_030855.1:14580776-14625857 GCF_000208745.1 Theobroma cacao
GTAAATTTTGGTCCTTTTTGAAGGACGAAAATAATATAATATTATTTTATTCATTTTTTTGTTTTATTAATTTCTTAAATTCTAACCATCCATTTGTTTCCAAATTTTCACCATACACTTGTCCCACATATCCATAGCTTAGATAAAATTCTCAGACTTATCTAAAGTCTTGGTGGAGTAATTTTTAAAATTTACACTTTTGCCCTCGTAAAAGTTAAAAATTACATTTTTACCTCAAAAACTGAAAAATTGCCCATAGACATATTTTTCATCCCTTATACTCATACCATTCTCCAATTTGTCAAATGTGGTCTAAATTCTCTCAAATTTTCAAATTTTATCCGCGGGTGGAAAAATTACGATTTTGCCCTTACACTCCAAAAATAATCGGAATTAAACTTTTTCACTGCCAAACCCTCAAATTATACTCCAATAAGTTAAATGGGGCCAAAAAAAGTCTTTTCTAAAAATTCTCATTTTGTCTCTAGTTGGCAAATGACCATTTTGCCCCTAGATAGTGAAAATTTCGGTTTGACTCCGAATTGATCCTCGAACTCCAAATTACCATTTTGAGTCATCTCTGAACTTTGAAACTCTTAATTCACCTTAAAATTCCTATTTGAACTAGTTCGAGGCTTAATCGACTCAATGGTACTATTAGGGGCAATATCGTCTTTTAACGATTTCTCGAACTTCCTAAATACGCAAACATTTGATTGAGCATGTAAATGATGTCGTAATTATTTTATAGAACAGGGTTTGACAGCTACAACTTTCATACCTACTATTTTGCCCAATTCAGTCTAGATCGAGGAGAAAATTGCATCACAATTTGATTGAGTATAATAGAGAGCGTATTGGGAGACAACAAGTTGGAGGCCACGACGCCCAAGGACTATGGCCACGGAGTTGCACCTATGTCTTAGGCAAACCAAGTCTAAACTTGACTAGAAGTAGGTCTTTTTAAAGGCTATTTAAAGGCACCTTTGAAGCAATTCAAAGAAATAATAAAACTAGGATTTCTTTGAAGAAAATGGGCCACAAAACACCCAAGAAAGCAAGAAAAATTGTGAAAGATTGATAATTATACTATATAGAGTTATTTTGATATATTTTGGGGGCTTAAACGACTAGTTCTTTGAGATATTAGGTTTGAATTTTAGTAATTTAGGTGTTTTTCATAGTTAAGTTAGATTACATGTTGATTAGTTTGATTTTAGTTATTTTAGTTTAATTTTATGTTATGTTATTTTAAATTACTTTAAGAGTAGTTATTGTTGATTTCTCTTATTACTTTTGTAGGAAATTTTATGAAAAAGATTCATTTAACGAAAATTCGTGCAAATATGGTGATGGCTTTATTCATATGTGCTATAGTATTTTGAGGATAACTTGAACTACAACTATCCAATTGATGTAATTCTTAATCTGTAACCTCCTGTACCATCGTATAGAAGTCAATAGAACCTTATCGACAAGACAAATGATCAATTGATGTAAATTTAAGTGCCAAAGAGCTGTGATGAGTGGAAGGAACATTTTGAAATAAAATATTTTGCACACAAGAAAATAATTAAAACAAAATAATATTCTATTGGTGATGAGTTAGCGAAGTTAAAATGTCAAGCCCGGCTCTATAATATACTTGCCATGTCATTCATGTACTTGATAGCTTGTTTGCATCCAAGTATACGATGCCTCGAAAAATCGTTAAAAGTTGGTATTGTACCTAGTGGTACAATTAAGTTGATTAAAGTCTCGAACTAGTCCAAATAGAGATTTTAAGACGCATTTGAGAGTTATTGAACCTTAAAATGTTTTAATATCGTGATTTGGCGTTCGAAGATTGATTTGGAGTTTAGTCGGGAATTTTTATAACGTAGGGGCAAAATGGTAATTTTGCCACCCAAGGGCAAAATTGAAATGTTGGACGAGATTTTTGACCATGTTTGACTATTTGGAGCATAATTTGAAATTGTGGAGTGAAAAATTTCAAATTTTGACATTTTTCGAGTATAATGGCAAAACGATCATTTCACGTGTCCATAAGGACGTAATTGAAATTTTACACCACCATGACACTTGTCAAGCCCATGAATTTCACCTATTATCACTTTATACTTTAGATAATTATGGGATTACATGTGGTGGTGAGAAATTCCTTAATGGTTAAGTTTTGAATCATGGACCAATCAAGTGGTGACATGTGTCAAGCTTTAATATTTTATTGATTTTCCTTTACAAACCGACTTAAGCTTCTCCCATTTCACTCTTANCTTTAATATTTTATTGATTTCCTTTACAAACCGACTTAAGCTTCTCCCATTTCACTCTTATGGTCGGCCAAGCAAGGGAACAAAGAGAAAAAGAGAAGAACAAACCCTAGGAAGGAAAAATTCAAGAGAAATTGTTGGATTTCAAGGAATCAAGCAAGTAAAGGTAAGATTTTTTAATTTTAGCTTGTGATCTACCTTTCCCATGCATTCTTTTCCATTCTCCATGGCTGAAATTCAAGTTTTCAAGAGGGAACCTTTACTGGCCAAACCTAGAGCGAGAAGTTTTGGTGATGACTTTTGCTAGATTTCATAATATCCTAGTGTTTTTAGTCATTTTGTGATGTTTGGAAGGAAAAACAATCAAGAAAATCACATGTTCTTCAACCACCCTCACTTGGCCGAATTTTCTATAGGGCATGTTGATGATGGATTTGGTTGTAATTCATGTTATTTAGCTAGGAATTGATGAATTATGATGTTGGATATCGAAACTGGTTATTGAAAAGTATAGTTCCTTTAGAAAATGGCTTGATGGAAACTAAAAAAACATAGTAAATGGACTTGGATTTGATTCCTAATGATATATATGGATTTACGAGATTGTGTAGACATTGATTAGTATGTGAGTTCGAAATGAGAATGAATTTTGAAAAGTGGTGAAGTTAGTCAAAAATCAAGTTCATTGTAATGCTTTGGTGTATTAGTTTATTGGGAGTGTAATGAATATATTTGGAGTTGAATAAGATGTTTTGGTTAAATCAATGCTGTATAGTTCAAATTAGGTCGAATACAAATTCATTCCGATCACAATTGAACCTACGTAGAACACCATCTTTAAGTGACTATCCAAACATTTCTCATTTAACTTCATGCATTCATATAGAGTCTGAAATAGTTTTATAACAATTTGACACCAATATATTGAATTACGTGTAGTGTATTATGTATAGGTGGTGAGCCCTCTAGTAAGGGTAAGGATATAGTACCCGAGGATCAAGAATAAGAGTATTCCATACTCCCGTTATTGTGAGTAATTAGACTTTCATCTTAACTATCTAAAGTAGTTTATACTCGTTTTTATGTTTTAAAGAAAAATGAATTTAAATTGCAAACTATTATGTTTTATAATTGAAGTGTTGATTAAACAAAATGAGATTTATAACTTGTTTTGAAATTGAATACTAGTTTTGGAAATTGAGTAAGTGGGGACTGTATATTTGTGTTATATATATGTTTTGACATATGGTTTGAATTGATGGCTTATGACAACGTGATGGTAAGCATGGTTGGATTTGTGTTTGTGTGGAATATGTGAACTGTTTTGCTTTGCCTTGACAGGTTGGTAATATTATATTGGCCATGTCATGTTGTCGGAAATTTTATTGAATTGGTGGGTTATTTGATTAGCTTACTACAGTGGGTGGGTTTTCGTGGACCAACCTATTGAAGGGGCACGGTAAACTCGGTTATATTTTACCTTGGTACGAAAGGCGCGAAGGGTATCTCCTAAGGTAACATTAGAGTTCACTTCACGCTAAACCACCATGTGAAGGTGAAACTCAACCAACACCAAGGAACGACTGTGTTTTAAACGTAAGAACTTGTTTTATGTGCATATGTTATTTTAACAACCTTGGCGGACTCGGCTGGATGCCCTCGGCCAAGGTGTCACCGAGTATGAGTTTTAGGCATGAGCCAAGTTTTTAAGAGAGTCATAAGCCTTGTTGATTATTTTTGATGAAATTTAATTGATTTATATGGGTTGAAATAAGATTTGATATTATGAATCATATTATACTGAGATGTTTTAAATTGTCTCCATTTACTCGGCTTTAGATGTTATAGATGAAATTTGCTTACTCACTAGGTTTATAAGAACTCACCCCTTCTTTTTTACCCAATTCAGGCTCAAGATAGTCTGTAGATAGCCGATTTTGTCAAGGTTTGCTTTTGGATTTGCATCCTTAAAAATCAAAGGTCTACAATCTTGTATGTTTTCGATTATTTTGGGGTCCACATGTCATTGTAGAATATTTTTGTATACTTGGTTTAGTGTGCTATTATATATATAAATTTATTTTGCTCTTACGCTACAAAAATTGTTTATGCAAGATTCTATAAATATTATTTTATAAATAAATGAAATATTTTTATTTAATATTTTTATTTAGTTTGATTAGCCATAATTTCACTTCAAATGGATGATTTAGATAACTAAACTTATTTTTAGATATGAAATGTATATTTTTCATTTATATATTATATTTTTAACAAGTTTCAAAATTTTTGGGTAAAATGACCAAAATACCCCTGTGTAGTAGAAATTACTTTTTGATTGTTTTGATTTGAAAATTTTCTATATTCTTTCAAAACATGATATTTAGTAACTGTTGCTCACAAGGGAGACGTAACAATGATGTAAAAGCCTTGCGAGGTTTCGGTTGACATTCTGGGTAATGAATGTCTATTGAGACATCGCGACGGTTGTCACAGGCTCTAAAAGAGTACCAGGTCGTGACATAAATGGTTTTTTGGAAGTGAACTGGGGCAAAGTGAGACACTTTGGGACCCAAGGAGACAAGTGAGAAATTTTAGAGTAAAATAATATTTTATTAATAAAATAATATTAAAATATTAATATTTTATCTGTTGTTGAAATTAGTCATGAAGGAAGACTATATGGCTAATCTAAGTAGGGGAAAAAAATAAGGAAGAATTTTGAATAAAAATGATGTTAGTGGGGCCTAAGTAGGGGAAAAAAATAAGGAAGAATTTTGAATAAAAATGATGTTAATGGGGCCTACGTACCTTAAATAAAACAAGAGAGGGTAAGTATATATTTAAATATTATGGTGACACCTTGGTGAAGTATGAATTTGATATTTTATGTGTACACGTGTAAAGGATGAAAAATAAAAGGAAATTGGAATTAAAAAAATGTTTGAACGACCAAATTGTAAAGGATGAAAAGTTTGGAGGGTTAAATGGTAAATAAAAAAAAACTTGAGGACTTATGTGCAAGTCCAACATTTTAAGTTAAATGAAAATTAACTAACCAAGGAAAATTAGATTATGTGGGAGGATGGAATATGCATGTAACAAATACTATTACATGCAAAGATATGCATGCAAGGATGTACTTGTAGTGGGGAACATGTGAGACCCCCACCATGTGACAAACAAAAAAGCATAAGACAAAATGAATAAGACAACACATGCATGTGGATTTTTAAACTAAAAGAATGCATGGAAAATTTATGCATGATGGACACTTGGTGACAATTAGACTAAAAGAAGAGAAAATAGTTACATGTAATGTCATTGGCCAAGGAGGAGGCTATATGAAAATTAAGGTGGGAAAGTTGCATGAAAGACCATTGGACACAAATAAGGTGGGATTTAAGTGTAAATGAATTAAAGAATGGAAGGATAATGAATGGTGGATATTTAACCAAAAAAATGCAGAGAATATTGGTGCATGAAGAACCATTGAGTGGCAAGGTGGTTTAATAAGAAACTAAAGAAGAAAAACTAAGAAATAATAAAAAGAAAAGGGAAAAAGGCAGTGAAGGCTTTAGGAACTTGGGCAAACTGTGTCTTTGAGAGAAAAAGAAAGGAAAGAAATGGCTTTGTAAGTTCCACCCACATGGTAGAGAGAAAAGAGAAGAAAGGATAGAGTTAAAGGGAAGCTCGATTTTGAAGAAAACCTAAGGCAACTATGAAGATTTCCTTCCTTTTGCCTTGTTGAGATTTGATATTTCACCATCCAAAAGAGATTTGAAACTTGGAAGAGGATGTGTGGCTATGTTTTGTGATTCAAGTAAGGAAAAGGTAAGAAAATGGCTTTAGTTTGAATGTATCCTTGGAAATTCAGATTGGTAACGTTAGGTTGTGTTTGTGGCAGCAAAGAAAAGCTTGATTAGAGAGGATTTAGTGATATGCAAGCAATCAAACTCTTGGATGCATGATGGATTCAAAGTGAAAGAGAAAAGGTAAGCATGGTATTGTGTTTTAAGGCCTATGGTCGGTAAAATTGCTAATAAAATAATTTATGAATAATGTTGGTAGCTTGGTGATTGGAACTTGGAAGAATATTGAAATGCATGTGAGGCTAAAGCAACCTCAAAGGTAAAAATGAATAATGCTTTAAGTGTAGTTGGAAGATTTTGAGAAAATGGCCATTGTTGTGTTGATTGAAAACTTGAAAGACACATTGTGAGGAATGATGATTGTTGAAAAGATCTAAAAATGCATGAGCTAGTTAGAAATGCTAAGGTTGCTTGTTATGTTATTTGAAAGAAACAAGGATGAATAATGTGGATGGACGATTAAGAAATAAAGCATTGAAAGTTAGATAGACAATTGTGCATATAAGCTTAGAAATTTCTTGGTGAAATCGGATTTATAGTTGCTGCCATATATGTGATTAATAGTATGAAAATAATTGTTTGAACATGGCAAATGTTATTAGAAGATTGACGTGGGCATTTGAAGTCATAAACAAATTGCTGGGTTTATGTAATTCAAAGTTTACACTAAGGATTAAGTGGAAACGATTATCACTTCAAAATAAGAGACGAAAGTATAGAATTAAATACGAATAGAAAATGTAGAATATATTGGTAGCAAAGCTTATTAAATGTATTGAATTGAAATTATGTCAAAAAGTTGACAAAGTAAGGATTATTGCTGCAAGCATAAAGTAAGCATTTGAGGAAATATTAGTGGCAAAGCAATATCCCGCCATTGGATGGTGAGTAGGGGGTGTCTATTTCAAAAGTTTCATAAACTATATATCGATATATGTTTAATAGACGTGTTGGTTTTCTTTAAATACAATTGTGGACGACATGTGTTGTTAGCCTTGATAGGAGATTTTAAATGGATTTGCAATCAAATTATACTGTTATTGTAGAAAGCATGAGTTGGTAGAATGCTAGGCACTTGTGAATGCCATGCTTTTGGAAATGTTTTGTATATATATATATATACCAGATATGTAAAGGGTTTTAGAAATCGGGAAACAAGCTCTTTACCATGGTTTATGTCAAAATGTGCTTTATGTGTTTGTGTGATGTGCATTCACGAATAAACTTTATGTTCACCATGCTGATTTGATATTTAAACCTCATGCAAAGGTTTTACATTATAAAGTCTTACAAATGGATTTATCACATCACCATGGTTGGTATTTTGGAAATAGATTTAAAATAAGCTTTTCAGAATCCAATGTGAGACCTTGATCTTTATAGACTCACAATTAGAAGTAGACGTGATATCATAGACTAGGGGCTATTGCGTCATTTCCTTAGTGAGCCCTAGAAGTATGCTTTCAAACAATATTAAGGCCTAAGTAGGCCTAAGGCATAAATGAATGATGAAATAAGGATAAAATGATGAAGGAAATAGAAATAATGATGATTTCCAAGGTAAGGGCAAAATGGTCATTTTTCATCTCGGATTGAAATTTTTAAGTTTTAGTGAACTCGAGTATTTCTAGACTATTATGGAGTTTGTCTTAGTGTCAAAAGAGTAAAAAGATTGCACAAAGTATTAGAGGAAGACAAAGTCAACTTGTTAAGGGCATTTTCGTAATTTAAGTAGAGTTTGGATAAGCTTTAGCTATAAATATCATTTTTCCAACAACTTCTTCATTTCTCCAGAAGTTGCTTCTTCTTCTTCTTCATCCCATCTCACGTTTTTTTCATCCTCCATGGAAGCTTGTTTTGAAACCCATATAACTTCTCTCAAGTTAGCTTCAATTTTGATGCTTTTGTGCACCTTTTCATATAACCTTTTGTGCTCTTGCACTCTCTCACTTTAAAACCCTTGAAAAGTCTTACTGCCATACTTCCTCTCACTAGCTAGGTGTTTTAGACAGAAAAAGAGAGAGCTTCTATAGTAACTTGAAAATTTTTGGAAAGAAATTCAATTACAAAGCTACCAAGGTTCCAACAAAGCCCCACCGGCCCATTTGAACCACTAAAGGAAGTTGGAGTTGGGTAAAAATTTAACAAATATCAGTGAGTGAACTTGCATTAAAATGTTTGGGATTAGGGCATATGTGTTTGATTAAATGCATTGAAATATTTTATCTGTCTTTCTTTAAAATATGCATGGGAATAATCTTTTAATGAAACGTTTTGCGTTGTGGAATGTGACTGTCATGAATTCATGTGCCCTATGTTATGTTGATATATATATCTAAATATATATGATATGTATTGATAGTAATATTGGTTGCAATTAAAACTGCGTATGTGCGCGATGTGGGGGAGCAGATGCCGGTGATGACGGGTGCAGGAGTGTGGATGATGATATTGCCTGTGCGTGATGTGGGGGATGCACATGATGACTCCAGCTATGTGCGAGATGTGGGGGTTGCACATGAGCTGGGTGAGGCGGTGGTGGTGTTGGTGGTTATGTATGTGTATATATATTTATGCAATAGAAAGTTCATGAATATGGTATATGGTTGTAATGTATGTGAAATCTTGCATGTTGAACCTCGAAAATTAATGAGTATTTTCAAGTTGATTTTGTCATTGTAACAGAATGGCCTTTGCTTGACATAATGAGAATTTTTCTTGGTGTTGTGTTTCTTGCTGCAGCGAGAAACTCTCGGGTTGGGAGGCTTCTTGCAACCCTGTAACTTGCTGCAGTGAGAATTCATTATCACTGCAACGAGAAGCCTTCTGTGGTGCTTGCTACCTTGTTTGGTTGCTGCCCTATTTTCCATTTCTTTAGCAATATAGTTGATCATGGACTTCCAACATCAAGGAATTAATTAATTAAGTTGGAGATGAGGGGTTTTAGTGAAAAACCCTCGGCCGGCTGATAATTTGAGCCAAATTTCACTTGATCAACGAGAATGCCTTTCCACTGCAGCGAGGACCCATCATTTCACTTGAGTTGCTTCAATGCTATTAGAGTTTTCACTTTTCAAATTCTTTATTATGTATAGATCCTTCATCATCAAGTGATTAACCAATTAAAGGTTTAATGAGAGGTTTTAATAAGAATTAAACTAAATTGCATTGTTTTGAAAAAAAAGTGCATCATGATTTCTTAAACTTTTTTTGTCGTTTACTTGTTCCCTTCCTTTGTTCACTCACTAGGTTTATACTCACTGTTTTTAACTTCATGTTTTCATATCAAGAGGCAATCGGTAACTAGGTTAAAGTGTCCTCGTAGATTCGTCTCCTTGGTAGGTATCTCGGTATTCAATAGCTGTACTTTCGCCCGAGTCTCTCTGCTAGAAGTTGAGTATCTCTTTTGTTGTGTATAGATAAAACCTGATGTAAATTACTAAGATATTTGTCTTAGACAATATTTGTATACTTTGAATGGTAACGCCACTATGAGTTGACAATTGTTAACATTATTCTGAGTTGGAATTATGAAATGTGACTTTAGAAACATATGATAGAATGAAGAACAGGTTATGCAAATAAGCTTGCTTGGACTTAGTGGGCTATGCCCATTGGGTCCATGCGCCAGTCATGGCCTGAAAATTAGGCTGTGACACCCAACTTGCTTATAAATGGTTTTATCAAACCAGGAGATTCGAGAGTAGGTCGAATGTCACATTGGGGTAGTGTGACCCTTGTGCATAAGTGAGCTTTAGCTATGGAACCTTTGGGTAGCTGACGGGCTATTAGACGTGGCAAGGCTACGGTTTATGATATATATATACGTGGCAAGGCCATGGGATGATATACATGGATAGACCATGAGTTGATATGAGTGGTTGCGACCACATGATTTCTTCAATGTCGGCCAACATCGTCAAGACTGCCATGGCTACAAAAATCTGGTGGAGGAGGGCCTCTCGGATGTCATTATGTGGAAGTGGGTCCACGAGGTTGATTATTACGATTACTTACTCAAGAGTGATATCTCTTTGGGCTTTCAAAGATGAATTCTTTCGCATGGTGAGAAATACAAGTTTTTCTGTAGCTCCTTATTTATATGATGATTTGGTGTTTAATACCTCGAGGATGAGATAGTTTATGAGCTTGTGTACAAGCTTTGATAATGCTTGATTTCATGGGAGCATGCATGCTTATGTTAGTCCGATTTTAAGTAAAGGACGTTAAATGATTTCAATGGTAGAAATCTTTTAGTTGCACTGATTTTGATACATTATTTGAAATGATTATTCTGCATCACTATTCTTGGGTTATACGTAAGGCACAAATGTTCCATTTAAGTTTAAATTGTTATATACACTCTCATGTTTTTAACATTCAAATTTTCTACCCGTGGCTTGTTTCCCATCTACGCCTTATTCACGGAGTCGATGATCATTGAGTCTGTGAGACTCACCCCCTCTTATATTTTTTTGCATATAAGTGATCAGCCTAGCGTGCATTCATTAGCACTTATTGTCCACCACGGATAGGTAAAGGCATCTTATAGCACTTTATTCCGAGTCGCTCCAGTACTAGAGGTCGAGTCATCATAGTGTATTTTGTTTTTTGTAAATAGACACTAGTCTTAATGCAAATGTATCATTGGAGACTATAAACTATAATGTATTTTTACAATTATGATGAATAAAGTTAAAGTCAATTTATTACGACTTTTTGATCAAATCATATTACTAAGAGTTATATGGTTCAAAACGATTATATGAGTAGGCGGAATGAATATAATGTACTAATAATGGTTTCTAATAAGGCTTGTTCGGGACTTGGTGGGTCCTCTTGCAAGACTCGAACACCAGTAACGATCGAGGAACAGGTCGTCACATAATCCATTGGAAATATAAGAGGAAGGGCTTTAATTTTGATGTTTTCCACTTTGCCCAGTTCCGATCGGATCATGGTCAAAATCCTTGTCAAAGTTGAAGCAATGTAGTAGTCTGCACAAACTGAATATGATGCGGTAGTTTGAGCATATTTTTCACTCCAAAAGTTAAATTGATGTGAGTTTTATGCCATTAGAAAGCTAAAAGACATGGCTACAACTTTCATGTTTACCATTTTTCCCATTTTGTCCTGAAAAATGGTGAATATTACATCACAAGATGAAATAGTGCAGTAGAGACAACATAAGAAAGGAGCACCATTGTGCCACTTGAGAGTAAGGTGTTGCAGCACCTAAAAGGCAAGGTCACAGTGCTCGACAAGTTATCAAAAATTTGTTTTTGACGAGATTTTGGAAACTAAGGTTTTTAGAGCCTATTTAAAGGGCTTTTTATAGAGGTTTTGAGAGGACAATAGCAACTATTTTGGAGAAAAAAAGCAAACAAGAAAGCAAGAAAGCAAAGGAATTTGAGAGAGAATCAAGATCAAAAGCTTCAATTGTTAGTTTCTTTCTTTACTTTTGTGTTTCTCTTATTTTCTTTGACTTGGTTTAATGGCTAATTTTTTTTTGGATGATGTTTTATTTAAATTTTATGAACTAATTTGTGTTTCTAGGATTGTGGTGGATTTTAACATGTTGTCGAATATTTGTTTCTCTTTTATTTACTATGAATGGGTATAGTTTTGCTTATTTAAATATGTTCTTAAGGCTTTTAATTGACTGGCCAACAATTAACTGATTTGTGAATCTATTAAGACTCGACAAAGAGATTTTAGATTGGACTAAAGTTTGAATAGTTTATGTTCACATCACTCAGGTGATCTCATTCATGATTTAAGTAAACTTATGCCAATTGTCATACATAGCTAAATTAGAACACTAGCTTAATGAACCTTAAAAAATTGATTTCTATAGACATACAGTGACCCAATTAAGTTAGGTTTTCATGTAAGCATCTCCACTCAGGCTTGTACATAGCCTTGGATTTTAGGTTAGTAAAACCAACCATGAATGAAAATAATAGGATAAGCTTATATCATATGAAGTGTTGGATGAACTCATATCACAGGTTTTAATCTATTACCTTTCTCAAGTAATTTTAATTTTTGTTAGTTAATTTAGTGCTTGTTTTAATTAATTTTGTGAAAATTTTAGTTACTTAAATAAGATTAATTGGTAAAAAATTTTAGTACTTAGTAAAGATTTAGGAACAAATCTCTATGGGAATGATACTTTTTTTCGTCACTATATTACTTGTTTACAATAGTGTACACTTGCATGAAAATTCAACAAGTTTTTGGCCCTATTATGGGTATTTGTTTTCCTATTTATTTTTCTAATATTAATATTCATAGATTAATCGTAATTTGAGTTTTCTTTCTTTTATTTTTAGGTATGTTTGGTTAAGGTGATGAATTATAATAACTATCAATGGCTATCGGAACAATCTGAGCCTAGGAGGGTTGCTAGTGATTATGAATTGGCTATTAGTGCTTTGACCACCCAAGTAGATGCTTTCTCAAAGAATTGACACATGGGGTGTTAATGTTTTTCAGAGTCCTTTTGTGACATGCAAGCTTTGTGGAGATAGGCAATCAAGTGATTGTTGTCTAGCCTATTATGAATCAATTCCATTTGATGGAAACATCAACGGGCAGCAAACTAATTCATACTCCAATAGTTACAACTCAGGGTGGAATCACCTAAATTTTTCATGAAGTAATGATTAAGGTCTTATATATTCATCATAGCCTTATTTTTATAATGATGTTCAGTCACAAGTTAGAGCCCTTATACTTGAGAAAAAGCCAACTTTGGGAGAGATGCTAATGCAATACATAGCCAAGAATAAGAAATACATGGCAAATATGGATGCAGCCATTCAAAGTAATGAAGCTTTAATGAGAAATATTGAGACATATGTGAATCAACTTATTAATGACATCAATAATAGGACTTAGGAAACTTTACCAAATGACACTAAGCCTAATCCTAGAATAGAAGAATACGGTAAGCATCTTGACAAGGTAAATGGCAAGAATGTCATAGATGATGGATGTAAAGTAGATTAAAAGAATACTTTCAACAATCAAGTTCAAGATGCAGAAGATAAACAAGAAGAGGAGGTATCTACACCACCACAAGTCCAGCCATATGTGCCTCTCGTTCCTTTTTTGGATACAAGTGAAGAGTTTCCTAAGAAAGCTATTGATATGGAAAATCCAACAAATCTCCTCGAGGCTTGTTTGGTTCAAGATGCAATAAAAAAGGACAAGAATGAAGAACTCACAAATGTCACACATGTTTTGAAAGCTTAAGTAAAAGTGCATTATCCAAGAAGAATTCAATTTGAGAAGTAGGGTAAAAGTCAACCTATTCCACTACCTTGGGTTTAGCAAGCACCAAATTTTAAGTTAAAGCCACTACAACCTCATCTTAGAAGGAGGCTACTTTCACACCTCAAGCTTTCTCCATGTAAACTTAAACCTCCTTGAAGGATGAATGGAGACCTTAACCAAAGTCAAGCTATTGACTATAAAAAAGCACTTATTGAGAGGCAACCCAAGCTATATCCTTTCAGATTTAGTTATTATTTTAGTTAGTTTTGTTTTTCTGTTTAATAAGTAGTTATAACCTCTCCCTGGCTTGTTTTGTTAAGTATGTATTTTTGGAAAGCATGAAGATGAAGAGAAGGAAAATTGGAACTTTCAATGCACTGCCACTATTGATAAGAGAGTTTATTTTCCTTATCATTTTTTAGCTTTTCACATTAAGGGAAATGTACAATTTAAGTTTGGGGGAGGGTTTTTGTCAAGCTTGACCGTATAAAATACTTGCCATGTCATTCATGTGATTGACAATATGCTGGCATACTTGGAAAGCCCCGAAAAATCGTCAAAAGATGGTAGTGTACTAAATGGTACAACTAAGTTGAATTAAGACTCGAACTAGACCAAATAAAGATTTCAAGATGAAATTTAGAATTTTAAATTCCCAGAATGATTTAATATGGTGATTTGGAGTTCGAGAATCGATTTGGAGTCAAAATGGAATTTTCATGACGTTGGGGTAAAATGGTCATTTTACCACCCAAGGGCAAAATTGTAATTTTACACAACCCAACACTTTCATACTCATAGATTTCATCCCTTAACATTTTATATGGTGAATAATTGAAATATTTTATGTGGTGGAGAAAGAAAGCTTAATTGTTAAGTGTAAAATGTGGACTAATGGTATGGTGACAAGTGGCAAGCTTATATTTGTTTATAATTTACATTAAAAACCAGCACATAAGTCCTCCCAACTCATTTCTCTTGGTTGGCCAAAGGAAGAAAAGTTAAGAAAAGAAGAAGAACAAAACCCTAGCTAAGAAATTCAAGAGAAATTCAGAAAATTTCAAAGAATCAAATGACAAAAGGTAAGATTTTTCAATTCTAGCTTGAGATCTGTCTTTCCTAAGCATTCTTTCTTATTTTCATGGTTGAAATTCATGATTATATGATGAATCTCTTGCTGGCTGAACATATAGAGAGAGGTTTTAATGGTTAATTTGGTTAGATTTCAATATATTCTAGTGTTTTTAGTTAGTTAATGATGTGTAGCATGAAAAGCAAACAAGAAAAATTCATTTTCTTCCATCACCCTCCATTGGCCGAATCTTCCCTATGGTGTGTTGATGGTGGACTTGATTTTATTTCAAGTGATTTGGTTAGAAATTAATGATTTATGGTGTAAAAATTAAGTGGAAAAAACCATAGTGTTCATGCACCTACCATGGCCGAAATTCCCAAGAAGAAATGTGAAGATGATCTTGCTAAATTTTATGTTACTTGACTTGAGTTTGATGATTTGGAGTATTAGGAGGGAAATAGAGTTATTTGGAGTTAAATTGGACATATTGGCCAATTAATCGGATGATAGATCGAATTAGGCCAATACCATTTTATTTAGGTACACAATTGAATTTATGTAGAACACCGTGTTTAGACGATGATCCGAACTATTCGCATTCCATTGCATGCATTCATATAGAGCCTAGATTAGTTTTATAATGGTTTAGCACCAATGTGGTAAATTGCTTGATTATTCATTATGTCTAGGTTGTGAATCCTCCAGTAAGGGCAAAGAAGTTGTACCCGAACACCTGGACTAGGAGTACTTCGACTGCCGATATTGTGAGTAACCTTATTATTGTCTTAATTATCTAAAGTATGTTTTTATCCGATTTTGTAATTCTATGGAAAATGTGTTTAAATGAAATGATTTTATAAATTGTTTTGAAATTTAATGATAACTTGAAAATGGAGTAATTGGAGACAACTTGCTGTATTGTAAATTATGTTTTGAATTGAATGGCTTATGACAATGTGGGCATGAATGGCTGGATGGGTATTTGTGTTGAAAATGTATAAACTGTTGTTTGCTTTGATAGGCTGGATAATGATAAAATTGCCATGTCATGCTATTGAATTTTTATTGAATTGGTGGGTTATAAATTGGTCACTGTAGTGGCGGGTTTTGTGGGCCAACCTATTAGAGGGGCACGAAATCCAGTTATATTTTTTCCTTGGTCAAAGAGGCACGTAGGGTATCTCTTAAGGTAAAGTTTAGAGTTCACTTCATGCCAAACCACCATGTGAAAGTGAATTCAGCCAACACCAAGGAACGACCGTGCTTTTAAATGTAAAAATGTGTTTTGTGCTTATATGACTTTTTAACAACCTTGGCGGATTCGGTTAGATGCCTCGGTCAAGGTATCCTGGAGAATGAGTTTTGGCACGAGCCAAGTTTTTAAGAGATTCATAAGCCTCGTTGTATATTTTGGATGAAATGTAACTGGTTTAGATGATTTGAAATGTGTTTTGATATTATGAACCATCTTATGATGATCCATTTTAATCGTCTCTATTTACTCGGCTTTAGATATTTTAGATGATATTTGTTTACTCACTGGGATTATATAATCTCATCACCCTCCTTTCCACCCATTTCAGGCTCAGGATAGTTTGTAGATAGCTAATATCGTCGAAGGCTACAGTTGGCTTTACTTCCTCAAAAATCGTAGGTTCACAGCCTTCGTTCACTTTTGTCATTTAGGGGCCCACGTGTCATTGTAAATTTAATTACATACCTTGACTATCTGTATTACAGTATGTATGAATTTATTTCGCTTTTACGCTACAAAAATTCCTTACAGATAACTCTATAAAAATTTTTTTATAAGAAAATGGAATATTTTATTGAATATTTTTATTATATCCAAATAGTCATAATTTTACTTTAAATGAATGTTTTAGATATCTAAACTTATTTTTGATTATGAAATATGTGTTTTGCACTCGCATACTACATTATTAGCTGGTTTCGAAATTTTTGGAGAAAAATGACCAAAATACCCTTGAGAGACGAAAATTATTTTTAATTGTTTTGGTTTGGAAATAGCTTATAATCTTTTAAACTATGATATTAGCAACTGTTGCTCGCAAGGGAGGTGAGAAAACTAATATTAAAGCCTTGCGAGATTTCGGTTGGCATTTCAGGTAATGAATGTCTATTGGGACAACGCGGCAGTTGTCACGGGCTCAAGGAGAGTACCGGGTCGTGACAGTTTTATTGATATTAGTTTTTATGTTGATTTTAGGTTAGTTTATTTTTGTTAAATTTTTTTCTTTCATCATTTAATTTTATGCATATTTTAAGATTTTAATTAGAGTTAGTATGTGCCAATTTACTTTATTTACCTATCTAGTGATGATAACCAATTAGCGTGTTAATCTTTTGCTCATAGTAAACATGAATATTGTTTTAGTTTTATATGAATTCGTATGTTTAGCATCATGATAGGATGAGATTTCCATAAGTCAACACTATATCTCTTGCATTAAATTATTATGTACCTTTAGAGAAAACTTATGTAAATATAAATTTTTTAAACCATGTTTGGAGTTCTAGAATTTGTTTGACTCTTCCTTGAGGCAAAATCATAAGCTATACTTAATTAGGGAGATGACTTAGGCCATTCTTGGACTGATTAAGCCTTTCAAGCTAACTTAGTTACATTTTTATTCATAGTATACCCATTTGAGCTTAAATTGTCCTTTTCTTTGATTACACACATGAAAAAAATTAACTTAGCCTTTGACAAATTTTCTAATCTTACAATCCTCACTTTTAAGCATATTTATTGTTTTAACAAAGATATGTTGAGCTATTTGATGAAAAAAGTGAAAAAGATGAAGTGTAGAGACAGATGCAAAATTTTTGTTAAGCATTCATCCCACTACTAATAAAAGAAACAAGTTTAGAGGTGTTGAATTAAGAAAAAAATTGTTTAATGAATGAAAAATGAAAAGAAAGAAAAAAGGTGTACTTTATGATGAAAAATAAGGTTATATAGGTCTTAGAACAATTATGTGCTTAGGGTGATTTGAGCTCCATATTATCCTATATCCTACCTTGACCCTAGCTATACATTACAAGCTAAACAGAGTTCTAAGGATCCTTGGTTAAGTGTTAGCCTACATTAGTGGAGAAGGAGATCAAAAGAAAACATATGAAACTTCAAACTAGTTTGAAGTTTGTATGAGCATAAACTTATCCGGAGTGCATGATAGTCATTGTAAGAGATTTCATACACACACACAAGAGTCCATTTGAAAATGAGCTTGCATTTGAATGTAATGTGAATTTAGATAATATTTATGTTTTGCTTTGAGTTGGGAAAATGTGATAATTTTTGAGGATATTAAAGGTGATTAATGAATTGGTGCAATTGATTTCTAGTTTAGTTGTTGTTCTTCATTTAGGTTATTGCATTTTAGTTTATGTTTTGCTCGAGGATTAGCAAAATCTTAAGTTTGGGGGTGTGATAATTCTACTGTATAGAGTTATTTTAACACATTTTGAGGGCGTAAGTAGCTAGGTCTATGAGATTTAAGGCTTGAATTTGAGTAATTTAGGTGTTTTTCATAGTTAAGTTAAATTACATATTGATTAGTTTAATTTAAGTTATTTTAGCTTAATTTTATGTTATTTTATTTTAAATTACTTTAAGAGTAGCTATTGCCAATTTATCTTATTGCTTTTGCAGGAAATCTAATGAAAAAGGCTCATTCGATGAAAATTTGTGCACGTATGGTGAAAGCTTCATTCGTATATGTTGCAGTATTTTGAGGATAACCTGAGCTACAAATATCCAATTGATGCAATTCATAATCCATCATAAAGATAAAGGAAAGGACATTAATATTTATTTACCATTTCACCCAGTTCTAATTGGATTATTGTCAATATCCTTGTTGAAGCTGGGGCACTGCAATAGTCTACATAGACTAAATATGATGCGGTATTTTGAGCGTATCTTTTACTCCAAAAGTCCAATTGAAGTGACATTTTAGCCATTGGAAAGCTAAAAGATAGGGATACAACTGTTATGTTTACTAATTTACACATTTCAATATGGAAGAAGGCAAAAATTGCATCACAAGATGAAGTAGTGAAATAGAGATAGCATAAGAAAGGAGCACCATAGTGCCACTCGAGAGTAAGGCATCGTAGTAGTCAAGAGGCAAGGCCGTGGAGCCCAACGAGTTACCAAAAATCTGCTTTGTTAGGATTTTGGAAAATAGGGTTTTTAGAGCTTATTTGCAAGGCCTCCTTCAGAGGCTTTGAGAGGACATCAAACAACTATTTTGGAGAAAAAGAGCCAAAAACAAAGCAAGAAAGCAAGAGAATTTGAGAGAGTATCAAGATTAAAAGCTTCAATCATTAGTTTTTTTCTCTATTTTTGTGTTTCTCTTATTTTCTTTGGCTTGGATTAATGGCTAATTTTCTTTAGATGATGTTTTATATAAAGGTAAAAGACCCTCACCTCTTTAAGTTTTAATCAAATTTTCAAATGGGTCCATTTGTTTTCGAAATGAAAAAAAAGAAAGGGTGTTTTAAACATTTCATATTTAATATTAACGTTGTTTAGACGTTTGGGGAGGAGTGTCCATTTTAAAAACTAATGGACCTTCGTGTAATTTCGATCAAATTATGAACTAATTTCCATTTCTAGGATTATGGTGGATTTCAACATGTAGTATGAATACTTGTTTCTCTTTTATTTACTATGAAAGGGTATAGTTTTGCTTATTCAAATATGTTCTTAATGCTTTTAATTGTTTGGCCAATAATTATTTGATTTGTGAATCTAATTGAGACTCGACTGAGAGATTTTAGATTAGACTAAGGTTTGAATAGTGTATGTTCATGTCACTTAGGTGATCTGATTTGCAATTTGAGTAGACAGACGCTAATTGCCATGCATTGCCAAATTAGAACACTAGCTTAATGAATCTTATTTAATTGATTCCTATAGACATATAGTGACCCAATTAAGTTAGGTATTTATGCGAGCATCTTGACGAAGACTTCTACATAGCCTTTGATTCTGGGTTAGTAAAGTCACCCATGAATGTAAATAATAGGTGAAGTTGGTATCAGATAAAGTGTTAAATGAACCCATAAGTTTAGGTTTTAGTATATTGCCTTTCGCAAGTAATTTTGATTTATGTTAGTTAATTTAGTACTTGTTTTAACTTAGTTTTAATTATTTTTTTGAAAATTTTAGTTACTTAAATAAGATTAATTTGTTATAAATTTTAGTACTTAGTAAAGATTTAGGAACAAATATCTATGGAAACAATACTCTACTTCATTACTGTCACGACCCAATTTTCGAGCCGTGACAAGCGCATGGACCCAATGGGCATAGCCCACCAAGCCCAAGCAAGCCTACTTATATAATCCTGCTCATCATTCCATCAACTATTCTTAAAGTCACCTTTCATACTTCCAATCTATAAGAACCTAATTAATATGCTATAGCAATCAAAACTACATTTCACATTAACCCAAATAATGTTAAACATTGCCACTCATGGTGGCTTACCAATCAAAATATACATATATGCTCTAAGGCTTCATTTTAGTTCTTTACATCACATGCACGTATTTATAAACAAAATGACTCTAGGCCTCCAGCGAAATGACCAAGGTGAAGGGACGGCTACTGAATGCCAACATACCTACCAAAGAGACGAAACTACGTGGAAACCTCGGCCTAGGTTCCAACTACCTCCTAATCTGAAAACATGAAGTTGAAAATAGTGAGTACAAACTCAGTGAGTGAACATAAGAAGGGAACAAGCAACAATAAGGAAAGCTGATAATCATGATGCACTTATTTGAAAACAATGCAACTTAGTTCAAGTTCTTATTAAAATCCCTCTATTTAACCCTGGGTTGTAAAATCATTTAACGATGAAGGAACCATGTTCGGCATAAAATTAGAAAGAGAGGAAATTTCCAACAATCATCCAAGCAAGGCAGCATAAACAGCATGTTTCTCACTGTAATAAAATCAATTTGCAAGTCAATGGGAAATATTCAAGATTCATCATACCATACAATCACATATTATAATCATGATTTTTTTATTGCATATACATATACTTAAGCATATACCAATTCGTATACCACCCCATTTCACCCAGCTCATGTGCATCCCCCCACATCGTGCACATAGTCGGACACCCCATCTCAACCAGCTCATGTGCATCCCCCCACATCGTGCACACAACCGGACACCCCATCTCACTTAGCTCATGTGCATCCCCCTACATCGTGCACATAGCTAGAGTCATCATGTGCATCCCCCCACATCGTGCACAGTTAATGCCATCGTGTGCATCCCCCCACATCGTGCACAGTCAATGCCATCGTGTGCATCCCCCCACATCGTGCACACGTGCAGTATCACCATCCATCTCCCTCACCACCGTCATCACTGGCAAGTGCACATTCACCCCGCACATGCACGGTTGCATTTGTCACACAATGGTACCATTTATGACATAGTATATATATATATATATATATATATATATATATCAACNGTACCATTTATGACATAGTATATATATACATCAACTTTATACAGAAACATATGAATTCATCACACAATCCATTTCATAACATAAAAACATTTCATAAGGGCTTGTTCCTGTGCAAGTTTTGAAGAAAGAACCAAGTAAAACATTTTAGGGGATTCAATCAAATATATATGTGTATATCCCAAAACCTTTTAATGCAAGTTCACTCATCGGTACTTGTTGAACCTTTAGTCGACTCTAACTTTCCTAATGGTTCAAATGGGGCTGAGGGACCTTGTTGGAACCTATCACGCACAAAAACATCACAGCTAGACAAATTTACATTAATATCACTCCAAAAACTGTTTCCCAATTCAAGCTTCAATAGCCCCTCCTATCTACCTTCCAATTACCATTTGATTGGCTATTCCATTTCTCTACTTTAGTAACACTAACACAACTCGTAACTCTAATTACTAGCCATCATCAATAACTTAAAACCAATCCTAATTCATCACTCACCTTTGTGGATGGTAATGAAATTTCTTCCTAAGAGTCCTCAAGCTGTCATGAAACCTTTTTTTCTCTCTCTACAAAGTTCAGCTGGTGAGAAAAAGTATTCAAAAAAGACTTTTAAGGCTTTGTTTAAGGTGAAGGAGTAAAAGAGTATGAAAAACCCTACAACAGGGTGTGTAAAGAACGAAAATTGAGGTTAGTTTGAGAGAGTGATGGAAGCTTGAGAAAAACTTTCATGGAAGAGGAGAAAAATGTGAGATGGGATGAGGAAAAAGAAGAAGTTACTAGAGAAATGTGGAAGCTGCTGGAAAAGATGAGATCTTTATAGTTAAAGCTTATCTAATTTCTCATGCAATTACAATAATGCCTTTAATAAGGCCACTTGTCTTCTTTATTTTCTTGTGCAATCTTTTCACTCTTTTGACATTGGGAAAAGGTCCAAAATCCTCTAAAAGAGGTCCCTTAAGTAGCCCTCAAAAGTCCTAGCTTCAAAAATCCTCTAAACTTGTTATTTGTGGAAATTACGGTGAGGGTCGTGACTCTTAATTTCCAGTGCCGTAGCACTCAAATGTTCTATCCAAATTTGTTCTTCTGGCACAATACTTTTACTTTGACAAGGATTTTGACAACCTTCCCGTCAAAACTGGGTAACTTGGTAAACACCAAAGTTGTTTCCCTGCCTCTTATCTTTCTAATGGTTCAAAAATCATATTTTTTGGACTTCTGTAGTGGTAGTTATCATTGAAAAACTAAAATATATGCAAATAGAGCAACAACCCACTATGCACCTTTCTTCACCAATTGAAATTATTTTTTAGTCCTACACCTATAATGACATAAAATAATTATAAGTAATGTAAAACTAGCATCATTAGCTCAAATTAAACCTTTAAACATAAGTTCTACCTTGAGTTACGAATTTATGAAGGTCGAGGTTTCACAATTACTATATTACTTATTTGCGATAGCGTGCACTTGCGTGAAAATGCAACTACAAAGATTGAAGATTGAAGATATAACAAATCTTTAGCTTTCTGTTCTTTTCTTTTCATCTTTATTTTTGTTGAATTGTTATTATAGTTATGTTTATTTGGATTTTGCTTTTATTATTCATTATGAACTAATTTTTCTATCTAGGATTACAATTAAACTCGACATGTAATTTGAATTCTTTATCTCTCTTTCACTTACAATTAATGGAATATGAGTTGTTTATTCTAATTCTATGTTTAATGATTGTAATTACTTTGTCAAGCCCTACCTTATAAAATATTATCCATGTCATTCATGTGGTTGACAATATGCTTGCATACTTGGAAAGCCCCGAAAAATCGTCAAAAGTCGTTAGTGAACCTAGAAGTGCAACTAAGTTGAATTAAGCCTCGAACAAGTCCAAATAGAGATTTTAAGATGAAATTAAGAATTTTAAAACCCCAGAATAATTTAAAATGGTGATTCGGAGTTTGAAGACTGATTTGGAGTCAAATTGAAATTTTCATGACCTAGGGGCAAAATGGTCATTTTGCCACCCGAGGTTAAGATGTGAGTGTTGGATGAAAATTTTGACTAAGATTGACTATTGAGAACAAAATTTGAGTTTGAGAAGTGAAAAATGACATTTTTTCAAGTATAGGGGTAAAATAGTCATTTTGTCACCTCAAGGGCAAAATGGTAATTTTACAAACCCAACACTTGTCCAGTACATAGATTTTACCCAATATTATCATGGATAATTGAGGAAATTTATATGGTGGAGAGAGATTGCTTAATGAGTAAGAATGACACATGGACCAATGGAATGGTGATATGTGTCAAATTCTCATCCATTTAATATTGAGGCATTTTAAAAAATAGTCCTTAAAGATAAGATGTTTTTAAAAATAGCACTATTTATAAGTTTAACTATTTTTAATCAAGTTGGACAAAATTACCCTTAATGAAGTTGCACACTATGATGTTACACGCCATGTACAAAAACCTGTGACAAGCTATGGTTAGTGTGTTACACGCTATGTACAAAAATATGTGACACGCCATGTACAAAAATCTATGACAAGCTATGGTTAACTTGTTACACGCCATGTACAAAAACCTGTGACAAGTCGTGGTTAGCGTGCTACACGCTATATACAAAAATATGTGACATGCCATGTACAAAAACCTGTGACAAGCCATGGTTAGTTTATTTTTCACGCTATGTACAAAAATATGTGACAAGCCAAGTACAAAATCCTGTGACAAGCTATGGTTAGGTTGTTACACGCCATGTACAAAAACTTGTAACAAGTTATGGTTAGGTTGTTACACGCCATGTTGAAAAGAAATACTATTGTTACACGCCATGTAAAAAACCATGTTACACGTCATGGTTAAAAAAGGTTGTTACACGCCATGTTGAAAAAAAAATATTGTTGTTACACGCCATGTTGAAAAAATATTATTGTTACACGACATATTCAAAAACATTTTGTTATACTTTAATGTCTAAAATGTTGTTGTTGTTACTTACGAACCAAAACTTCAAATCCTCTCAACTTTTTTTTTGTTTCTCTGACAATTTGGCACAGATTAAAGTGTTTCTAACATGTTTTCATAAATCAAAATACAAATATTTTTTTATCTAAAACACCTACTTTGACTAAAAAAAATTCTTTGAAAACCTAGATTTATAAATTTGAAAATTTTGAATTTATAGGTATCTAAGTCTCGAATTGATTCAATTAAATGCTATTTTATACATTTGTGATTATTTTTACAGTTTTATTTTTATCCAAAATACCTAAAAATCGAATTTTCAAAACAGTCAACCACCCACCCAAGCACGTCAAAACCATTGCTTGGTGTCTTGAAAGCGTAACAAAGAGAAATATGAAAATGCGGGAGAGAGAAATCGAAAGCATAATAGATGAATGCCGAACAGAGAAATCGATAAAATTTTAGAGACTGAGATGGTGAGAGAGAAATCCAAAGCACAGATGAGGAGTAATGGGGAGAAATTATGATGAATAGTTTAATTTATTTGAAATAGTTTAAAGGGTATTTTCGTCAAGTCATGATTAAATATGGGTAAAAACAGTTAAACTTATTTTGATGGTTATTTTTAAAATGTGTTTATAAAGAAAGGTCATCTCACACAATTTCCTTTTTAATATTTTTCTTATAAATTAGCATAAAATCAGCCTATTTCTCTTCATTATGGCCGGCCAAAGCAAGAACAAAGGAAGAAAAGAAAGAACCAAAACCTAGGTGGAAAAATTCAAGGAAAAAGTGTGAAAATTCAAAGAATCAAGTGAAAAAAGGTAAGATTTTTTAATTCTAGCTTGTGATCTACCTTTCCTATGCATTTTTTTTCATTTTCCATGGTTGAGAATCAAGTTTGCATGAGGATACCCTTACTGGCCGAACATTGGGGGGAGGAGTTTTGATGCTTGATTTGGTTAGATTTTAAGATATTTTAGTGTTTTTAGTTAGTTAGTGATGTGTAGCATGAAAAACAAGCAAGAAAAATTCATTTTCTTCCATCACCCATCATTAGCCGAATTTTCCATGTAGAGTGAGGATGATGGATTTGATTTTATTTCAAGTGAATTGGTTAGGAAATGATGAATTACGATGACAAAATCAAGTAAGAAAAATCATAGTGTTGATGCACCCACTATGGCCGAAATTCCCAAGGGAAAATGTGAAGATAATTTTACTAAATTTTATGCTATTTGACTTATATTTGATGGTTTGGAGAATTGGAAGAAAAATGGAGTTAATTGGAGTTGAATTGGACATATTGGCCAGTTAATCGGGAGATAGATCGAATTAGGCCAATACCGTTTTATTTAGGTACACAATTGAATTTGTGTAAAACACCGTGTTTAGATGATAATCCAAACAATTTACATCCCATTTCATACATCCATATAGTTTTATAACGGTTTAGCACCAATGTGGTAAATTGCTTCATTGTACATTATGTCTAGGTGGTGAATCCTCCGATAAGGGTAAAGAAATTATACCCGAGGATCGATAGTCAGAATACTCTAAAAATTCTACTCTCGAAATAGTGAGTAATCTTATCTTCATTTTAATTATCTACAGTGGTCTTTTTATTCGATTTTGTGAATTTTATCGAAAATGAGTTAAATGGTAAATCTTTGTGTTTAGTAACTAAAATGTGATTTAATGAAATGATATTATAACATCGTCTTGAAATTGAATGGTGGTTTGAAAATAGAGTAATTGGAGACTGTTTTCATTTGTTGTAAATTCATGGTTTGAATCGAATGGCTTAAGACAATATTTGCATGAATCGCTGAATTGGTATTTATGTTGAAATATATGAACTGTGTATTTAGCCTCGAGAGGCTGGATTGTGAAATAATTGCCATGTCATGCTATTGCAAATTTTATTGTATGGTGGGTTTAGCTTGCTGCAGTGAGCGGGTTCTGTGGACCAGCCTATTAGAGGGGCACAAAATTCGATTATATACATACCTCGATCGGAGAGGCGCGTAGGGTATCTTCTAAGGTATGGTTAGAGTTCACATCACGCTGAACCACCTCGTGATGATGAACTCCGCTAACGCCAAGGAACGGCTATGTTTTACAAACTAATAATATGTTTACGTGTATACGAAATTTTTAACAACCTTGGTGAACTCGGTTAAATGCCTCGGCCAAGGTATTCTCGAGAATGATTTTGGCAGGAGCCAATCTTTTAAGATACTCATAAGCCATGTTGATTATTTAAATGAAATGAATATTTATGTTATGAATTCATATTGAGATGGAATATTTTAATCGTCTCCATTTACTTGACTTTAGATATTTTGGATGGTGTTTGCTTACTCACTGGGATTATATAATCTCACCACCCTCCTTTCCACCCATTTCAGGCTCAAAATAGGCTGTAGATAGCTGATTTCATCGAGGGCTATCATTGGATTTGCATCCTCCAAACTGTAGGTTCACAATCTTTCTTACTTTCGGTTATTTAGGGACCCACTAGTTATTGTAAATTAAATTAAATACTCTGGCTTACTGTATTTAGTATGTATGAATTTATTTTACTTTTACGCTAAAAAAATTATTTACGTATAACTCTAAAAATATTGTTTTATAAGAAAATAGAATTTTTATTGAATATTTCTTTTATTTTCTTTATTATATCCAAATAATCATAATTTCATTTTAAATGAAGGTTTTAGATGTTTAAACTTATTTTTAATTATGAATTATGTGTTTTGTACTCGCATACTACATTTTTACCTGGTTTAGAAATTTTTAGGAAAAAATGATCAAAATACCCCTGTGAGACAAAAATCAATTTTTTATTGTTTTAAGTTGGAAATAGCTTAAAATCCTTTAGAACATGATATTTGACAACAGTTACTCACAAGGGAAATGAGAAATTGATATTAAAGCCTTGTGGGGTTCCAATTGATATTCTGGGTAATGAGTGTCTATAGGGACACCGCGACGGTTGTCACGGGCTCGAGGGGAGTATTGGGTCGTGACATACTTGATTGCCAATTAGATTGATTTGAATATATAAATACAACTTGACGAAGGGAGTTTAGGTTTGACCATGAATGGAATGGCATTTGTTCAAATTCACTTAGTTGATTATGTGATTTGATTTGCATATAGGATAGACATATACCTATGTGTCACATGTAGCCAAGATTAGAGCACAAACTTAATGAATCATTTTTCAGTTGAATTTATATAGACATATAGCAAATTAATTGGGAGAGATACTTTTATAAAAGCCTTGACAAAGACTTATAAATAAATTAAGACTCTAGTTTAGCAAGTAAATCCATTAAAGTAAATTTAGAGAGAGAGTGGAGATTCAGATGAAGTGTTTAAGGATATTGTAATCCTAGGCTATTAATTTATTGAATTTTTCTAGTAAAGTTTGCCAATTAGCTTTCAAATATTATTTAACTATTATTTAGTTTTAGTTTTGCTTTAATTAATTAGTTTAATTCGGTTGCTTGAATAAGACTAGGTTATGTTAATTTTATTATGTAGAAAAAGTTGGTACAATTGTTTGTGGGATTGACACTCTACTTACTATTATATCACTTGTTATGATACATATATTTGCGTGATTAAATTGACAATAATTCTTAAGAAGGCAGAACTAATTTGGAAAATCACTGAAAAGGTAAGAATCGACTTCACAAGTATTAAATGATTGATTCTCAAAGCTACAAAGACAAAAATCAGGAACTTGTTGAAGAAGAAAAGATGGAGAATAGGACAAAAATAGAAAATTTTGAATTTTTAGTTTAATAGCTAGGTGACAAGAAAAATCAATTACTTAAATATGTAATGATCGATTCTCACAAAACAGAATATTCCAGATTTAAAGTGAAACAAGAACAATTGATTACTCAGGAATCTAATGATCAATTCCTGGCAAACTGAAAGTTCTAGACTCAACTTAACGTAAGAAGAATCAATATAACAATA
The DNA here is from genome assembly GCF_000208745.1 of Theobroma cacao. Classification (NCBI taxonomy): domain Eukaryota; kingdom Viridiplantae; phylum Streptophyta; class Magnoliopsida; order Malvales; family Malvaceae; genus Theobroma; species Theobroma cacao. The sequence continues at coordinate 14,608,771 of NC_030855.1, forward strand.
GTAGAAAGGTCGATTCTCAAGAAATAGAGAAGTTCGGTTCATGAACGAATTAATGTCTCATACATCCATTAACCGATTCTTAAAGGTTGACTGGCAAGAGTCTAGTGGTCCCAATGTTCCCAAAAAAAGCCAAATCTCAATCCAAGGGAAGAAATCTTGACGATCTATAAATACCTTTGTGAAGGATATTTCTTGAGAGAGAGAACACTCAAGAAAATCATTCCAAGAAAAGAAGAAAATCGAGATCCTTAAAGTTGACATCTCTTTCTCTTTACTGCAAACTTAAAAAAAACAAAAGCCTTCATATTTGAGCTTACATTCTCTTAAACATTCTTATTCCTTTGTACGTAACAAAGCTTATCAACCTCTTGAGGCATTAAGCTTTGTTAGAATCCACTAGTGTAAGGTTATACCTCGATAACAAAAGGTAGAAAAGTTATACCTTTATAGAAAAAATAGTGTGGTTATACTTGATTCATAAAAGCCAGTGACTTATGAAGGTTGTGCTTGATCCATAAAAGGAACTAACTTGCGAAAGTTGTGCTTGATCTAAAAAAGGTAGCAATTTGTAGAAGGTTATGCTTGAACTTGATTCGAAAAGGCAATATTTAGTGGATTCAAACTCTTTGTGCTATCAAGGGAGAGGATGTAGGCTTTGAGGGCCAAAACTTTGTAAAAATCATGGCTAAGTATTTTCTTCTCCTTTATCCTCTTTACTTGCTCCATACTTTATTTTTATAAGCTCACATACTCTAGTTTTCAAGCCTAGTACTTAAAGTTTTAATCTTTAATTTGGTTCTTAAGAAAGATCAAATTTTTATTTTGAAAACTAATTCAACCCTTTCTTGGTTGCTTGATCTAACACCCTTAATCCCATCCAATAATAAAATGCCACATTAGTTTATCATGCCATGTCAAATTTTGCTTCCAAACCCATGTTAACACCTAGAACCAAGAAAATCAACAAGAACAAGAATGCTAACCTAAAAGACTACTCCTAATTGGCTTTGGTTTTCAAATCAAGGGAGCTTGGTTTGTACCCACATTTTGGCCTTCATGCTCACATACATTTTTACACATCAATAAATCATAAGCATCATGCTCATTTAATTTAGTAGCCTTCACTAATAAGGACGTATACTAACAACTTATTCATAATGTGATTTCATTAGTGGGCATTTAACCAATGATTCTTACTTTCTTATAATGGTGGGAATCTATCCATCCATTCTTACACATTCTATGAGATGGGCTATCATTCATTTGTTGAAAACCTTTGAAGAAAGAAACAGAAATATGTTGAAAAAGCATAAATCAGAAGTTTGAAACCAAATGCAATGGATTTAAAAGCTAGAATCTTTGCTTTTGTGTTTTCTAAAATCTGAAACTGACTAAAACCAAGCTTAAATTTTAAAAAATGGAGTTCCTAAGAGAATGAAACCTTGAGAGGGGTTTAAAGTTTCTCAAAATGGTTAAGGGTGGCAAATTGAGGTTGAAGAGACTTTAGGTAATTGATAATTCTATAAAATAGAATTATTTTTATCTCAAATTGTTTTTAAAAGCTAGTTAAGTTCTTGAATTTAGGTTCGAATTTTGTTATTTTTGTAATTAGTTTATGTTTATTAAGTTATTTTCATTTTAATTTTATTTATCTTTGTTTAGTTATTATTTATTAGTCTTTATATTTTGTAAGATTCTAAAAGAATAGTGCTTAATTAGGTAAAGAAAGGTGTTTAAGGAATCTAGACGCTATTTGTATATGTTGTTGTATTTTGAGCATAATTCTTGCTCCAGAATTTCAAATAACGTGATTCTTATACCATTGGAATGTTAAGAGACAAATCTACAATTTTCATGGATGAATTTGCCTAGTTCTTCTTCAAAGATAGAGAAAATCACAATCAAAGTTGACCGAGTGCAGTAGTTGATAAAAAGAAAGCATGAAGCAAAAGGAGCGCTGTAACTTATATGGGGTGTGCCGTGGCGTTAGGCTGGAAAAATTGAAGAAATAAGGTGGAAAAGAGCAAGCTATGAGCTGACTATTTCCCTATTGGGCTCTACACTTATTCTAAGCCCAAATTAAGAGTCTTTAGGCTAAAATAGTTTAGTTCAAGTAAAATTAGGTCAAGTTAGATTATAAATAGTTAGCTTAAGGAAAAGTTAGCCACACATACATACACATAGACACATTGAGGAGATACCCTAAGAGAGATTCAAGAAACTAAAAGTTAAGGCTAAAGATTGAAAGATCAAGGTTGCAAATATTTATTTATTTTCTTCCTTAGCTTTTATTATTCTTGATTACTCTTAATGGCTAAACTTCATATGCTTTTAGTTTTTATTTCAATTATGACTAGCTAGATTTCTTTTTCTAGGATTGCAATTGAACTCACATGTAGTTTAAATTTTTAATCTCTTTCTAGGTTATTTTCAATGGGATTTAATTGTTTATTCCAAGTTGTTCTTAATGCTTTTAACTGACTGGCCACCAATTATATTGATCTAGGAACCTAAACAAACTTAGGAAAGGGAGTTTAGTGTAGAATAAAATTGGAATAACATATGATCATATTTATTTCATTGAATGAATAAAGTGATTTGTGTTTAGGACAAGAATATACCTATATGCCGTATGTAGCTAGATTAGAGCCTGAACTTAATGAGTCTATTTGAATTTCAATTCATATAGAAATATAGTGTTTTGATTAAAATAGATATTTTTATAAGAGATTCAGGAAAGCATTATAAATAATTGAGAACTATAGGGTAGCAATTTAACCCATTGGAATAAGTTAAGAGAAAGAGGTAAGATTGAAATGAAGTGTGAGGGATATTGTAATTATAAACTTTTCTAATTTAATTTTTATTCAATTATATTTTTTCTTAGATTTTTAATTAATGTTAATTAGTTTAGTTTTAGTTTTAGTTGATTAATTTTTAATTAAATTAGTTATCCAAATTTTGATCGTTTGAATAAAACTAAATTATTTTAATTTTAGTACTTAGTAATATTCTAGATCAATTCTTTGTGGGATCGATACTCTACTTGCTAAATACTATCTGTTCGATGCGTATACTTGCATAGGTTGTTGTCGATTTTGCACATGCAAGTATATGTATCGAACAAGTAATATAGATATTAAGTCTAGATTATCGTTCCCATAAGGATTTGTTTCTAAAGTTTCACTAAGTACTAAAATTATATAACAAATTAATCTTATTCAAGCTAACCAAAAATTGAAAAGCTAATCAAAGACAAAATTAAAAATAAACACTCAATTAACTAGCAAAATTTAAATATTTTGAGAGAAGCAGTATATTAAAGAGACCTAGGATTATTGGTTCATTCAACATTTCATCTAATACCAGCTTTTCTTGTAATTTAACTTTCCTGGGTGATTTTATTAACCTAGAATCCAAAGCTATGAGCAAGTTTCCATCGAGATACGTGCACAAATACCTAACTTAATTAGTTCACTATATGTCTATCGGAATCAATTAAATTAAGTTCATTAGCAAGTGTCCTAACTTGGCTATGTATGACAATTAGCATATGTCTACCTAAATAGCGAATCTGATCATCTAATTGACGTGAACATACACTATTCAAATCTTAGTCCAACCTAAAATCTCTCTGTTGAGTTTCAATTAGATTCACAAATCAATTAATTGTTGATCAGGCAATTAAAAGCCTTAAGAACACTTTTGAATAAGTAAAATGATACCCATTCATGATAAATAACAGAAAAACAAGTATTTAGACTATATGTGTCACGACCCGGAACTCCCATCGAGCCCGTGACAACCGTCGCGGAGCCTCGACAAACATTCTTCCCCCGAATGCCTTTTGAGACCTCGCAAGGCTTTTGTACCAGTTTTTCCATTCCTCTCTCTTTCTTTCTTTTTTTTAATAATAAAATAAAATAAAAATATTAATTAAAATGATCTATTTTAATGTAAAACAATATATATATATATTTTTGAAACATCAAAAATTAATTTTCTGCACATAAAAACAAAATCAATTTATACATACTGTAATATAGAAAACTGGAGTATGCAATTGAAATTACAATGACACGTGGGCCACCAAATAACTGAGAAGGTTTAAGTTTATAACCTTGCTTTCTAGGATGCAACTCTGAAATTTACTTATCGATGCAATTGACAGTCTACTGCGTATTTTGAGCTTGAAAAATGTATAAGAAGAAGGGATGAGATTATAAAATCCCAGTGAGTAGACAGACATCATCAAAATAATCTAAAGCCGAGTAATAGGAGACAATTAAAATAATTCATCCCAACCCATATAAATAATTGGATTTCATCCAATTACTCAACATGGCTTATGTACTTTTCAAAAACTTAGCCCTTGCCAAAAATCAATTCTCGGGGATACCCCGCGAAGGCATCTTACCGAGACCGCCAAGGCTATTTATTGTCACACACACAAATACATTTCACCTCTGACAACACAGCCGTTCCTTGGCGTTGGCTGAGTCCCAATTTCACGTGGTGGCCAGCGTGAAGTGTACTCAAATCCTACCTCGAGAGTTATTCTACGCGCCTCTCCAATCGAGGTAAGCTCAATAATTGGGAACCGTGCCCCTCTAATTAGGCTGGCCCACGGAACCCCCGTCACTGCAGTGCCCACTTTATAATCCACCAACCAATAAAATCACAATAGTATGACATGGCTCACTTAACACATTCATGGCAAATCAAAGCAGTTCACATATTCTTTAAATCATAAAAATAACCAATCATACCCACATTTATCATAAGCCATTTAATGTAAAATTATGGATAAACAACACAATCATAGTATAGGTCTCCAATTACTCTATTTTTGAAATCATTATTAAATTTTCAAAAATTTTATAAAATTATTTTATAAAATCCCATTTTCCCATAAAACACAATAATTTTCCAATTAAACCATTTTTCCATAAAATCACACAATTAAATAAATCTACTCTAGATAATTAAGACGATAGTAAGTTTACTCACTGTACTAGGAGTAGATATACTCCTATTCTCGATCCTCGGGTGTAGTCTTTTACCCGTATCAGATAGCTCACCACCTATCCACAATACATGACACAAAAAATTCAATAATTTGTGTCAAATCAATATATATTATTTCAGGCTCTTATCCATGCGTATGCACTAGATAGGGTGTGAAATGTTTGGACAATCGCTTAATCACAGTGTCCGACCTAACTCGCCTATACACGGTGTAAATTTCTAAAATCTCCAATTCAACTCCAATTCCATCCATTTCAATTTCAATTATCCAATTATATCCACAATACCTCAATGACTGTGAATGTGGTCCAATTTATCAGTTCGGACCACAAATTACGCTTTTACCCTTAGTGGGTAAAAATTTCAATTTTTTTGCACCAAAAATTCCCATTTAATTTCCAACCTCATAATTCATCATTTTTCCATCTAATTCTCTTAAAATAAAGTCAACCTCATCCTCACACACCATTGGCTAGATTCGGCCTAGAGAAATTCATGGAGAAAATGAATATTTTTCTTGTTGTTTTACTCATAAACATGCTAAACTAACACTAAACACTAACATAGTTCAAAATCAAATTAATCTAACAACTTTCTCTCTCTAAACCCATATGATCATATTTGAATCCATCATCAAAACACATAATTTAACCATGGAAAATAAGGAGAAATGCATGGAAATGATAAATCTTAAGCTAAGCTTGAAAAATCATACCTTTAAACACTTGATTCCTTGAAAAATCACACTTTTTCTTTGAATTTTCTCACTCTAGAGTTTGTTCTTATTTCTCTCTCTCTCCTGCTGGTTTTGGCTGACCCTCCAAATGAAGAATTCTGGAACTTTCAAGCCTTTTAATAGGCTTAATAAAATATTATTATTTTATTTACCTTTTGAATATTTTATTATTTTATTTTTTTCTAGCCATCTTTTTGACTTTCTTTTTCTACCACTCAATCCTCTTCACTTATCCATGTCTTCCATGAAATTTCTAGACTTTTCTAAAGTTTTGGTGGAGCAAATTTTTATAAATTACACTTTTGCCCCTGTAAAGTGAAAAATTAAGTTTTTACCCTAAAAATTGAAAAATTGCCCATAGACATATTTTTCATCCCTTATACTCATACCATTCTGCAATTTGTCAAATGTGATCTAAATTCTCTCAAAATCTCAAAATTTATCTGTGGGTGGAAAAATTATGATTGTGCCCCTAGATAGTGAAAATTCCGATTTGACTCCGAATTGATCCTCGAACTCCGAATTACCATTTTGAGTCATCCCTGAACTGTGAAACTCTTAATTTTACCTTAAAATTCCTATTTGAACTAGTTCGAGGCTTAATCGACTCAATAGTACCATTAGGGGCAATATCATCTTTTAACAATTTCTCGAACTTCTTAAATATACAAACATTTTATCGAGCATGTGAATGACATTATAATTATTTTACAAAGCAGAGTTTGACAATATGTTAAAATCCACCATAATCCTAGAAAAGCAAATTAATTCATGATATCTAAATAAAACATTATCCAAAAAAATTTAGCCATGAATTCAAAACAAGAATATAATAATAATACAAAAGAGAGAAATAAAGTAATGTTCAATCTTAGTAAATCTCGAATCTTTCTTAATTGATTTTGAATGCTTGCTTGATTCTTAGCTTCAACTCTTCAAAATAGTTGTTGTCGTCCTCCCCTTTGAATGCTCTGAAAAAGCCTCTTAAATATGTGCAAGGTGCTCAACTTTCCAATTTTCCATCAAAAGTTTACATTTGGAAATCGTGGTGGCGCCGCGGCACCAGGACACGCCTTGGTGGCACCGCGGTGCTACTTTTTTGACACCACAGTAGTTTGCTCTTGGCCATTTGTATGATGCTCCTCACTAGCTCAACACCATAGCCACGATTCTCCTAACACTACAGTTGTATCTTCTTTAGCGTCGTAGCCTAAGTTGCCATGCTGCCTTGTGTAGAACTACATTTTTCTATTATTTTCAGATGTGATTTTCACCTTGATCTGATTTGAATTGGGAAAACTAGTAAATATTAAAGTCGTAGCCCACGCTTTTAGCTTTCCAATGGATCAAAAATCAGATCAATTGGACTTTTTCAACTCAAGTTATCTTTAAATTACTATAGCATGTATGATTGAAGCCTTCACCATACTTATGCTATTATGACTTAGTTGCACCTTGCTATCAAGAATTTTGAGAATATGGTGCCTTGGAAAGCAAGTATATTCTCATGTTTAATTTCATTTAATTTATTTGTAATGAAAGTGCATTTTAATCAAAAGACGAAGAGTTTGTTTTAAGTAAGCATTCATTACTAGTTATTAAGGTAGCATGATTCTATTGAGATATTAAAATACATTTGTATTAAGAGTCATACATAAGAGACATGTATTTTAATTGAATCTTAAAATTGTTCATAGCCATATAATAAAGCTGGTCACTTTATTGTGTTAAGGCTGTAGTGTCCATATTATTCCCAACGAAATGAATGTGATTCACTACAAGGGAATGATGAGTCTTAAATCATCGAAATGGTTGATTTCAAGTAATGACACTATAACATGAACTGGAATCATGTGAGAATCAAATTTAAGTTTAACCATTACTTAAATCTTAATCTCACACTTATGCATTTGCTTATAGTAAAATCGATATCCTAATGGATAGTGGACTCATGTTTAATGTCCTTGTAATCTTTGATATACCATGAGCATGATCATCATAAAGTGTTGATCTAGACTCCATATATTAGGATTATAATCGAGATGAACATCTAGGAACATATATCCAAATAATGGAGTTCACAGCATTAACATCGTTTCTAATGATTTTAGGAAGATTAGTGATTAATTTGGACCTAATGAATTGATGAATTAGATACTCATCACATCTAGATACTAAAAAGATTAGATCTATAGTATTGAATCACTGATTGGATAAGGGGAAAATTGACATAAAGGGTAAAACGGTAATTTCATCTCTTGTCATTGAATGGTTATGAGGGTTCATAATATAAGGTTTGCAATTGGACAACTAATAATTAATATCAAGTATTGAATTATTTCTTGTAATTATAGGCAATCCAAGAGTGCAACCATGAATCTATGGTGGAGTGATTTCATGGTTAATAAGCTTGAATTATTTTTAAAGCGATTAAGAATAAGCTTAAGTTTTTTGGAGCTTGGAATATCTATGTGCACATAGATTCCCCAATTAACTTCATAGAATTCAACTTGTTTAAGTTGGAATACATGTTTTATTTGATTAATTAAATTGTATACAAAAGTAGCAGCTTTAACATGTTTATCTTAATTTAGACAAGTTAAAATATTTTTGTCTTAATTAATGACAAGAGTTATCTTAAATTAAGATAATGTTCGGAGGATTCTTGTAAAATGAATCTAGACATCCATGTTGACAAAAGGAAACTCTATATTTGACTATCACCCTTTTATTTATAATTAATTCTTTTTAAATAAAGATGGATAATAATAAAATAAGAGTTATTATTCAACAAGGAGTTTTATTTTATCAAGATTTCTAAATGATAATTAAAGAATTAAATTATTTAGTCTTTAATTTTAATTTTGATAATTATGGAGCATNAAGATTTCTAAATGTAAAATTAAAGAATTAAATTATTTAGTCTTTAATTTTAATTTTGATAATTATGGAGCATGTTTGATGCTTCCATAATTCTAAATGGATGGTCAAGATTGATTCAAAGGTTTTTGATATTGATTAAACCTTTGAGGTAGAAGTTTTAATAAAAAGAGAAGAGATGGGAAGAAAAAAAACGTATGTACTTTTCTAGAAAAAGTTTCAACTGTCACTTCCTTCCTCTTCCTCCTAACTTTGCCATATCTCTCTTCCTCTCTCGCATTCTTGGCTGAATTTTTTGAAAGAAAAATAGCCCTTAATTTTTAAGAAGAAAAGAGAGACAAAATCGGTTGCCATCTTGCAGTCTAGCATTCCACACTTTGTCCACTAAAGGATCAAGTTGAGAATATTCTTGAAGAACAAGTGATAAATTTTTTTTGTCAAGAAATCAATCATTGGTGTGGTGCTGTTCGAAAATAAAAATCTCAAAATAAAAGTGTCACAACCCAATCCCAGGCCATGACCCGTGCAAGGACCCAATAGGTACAGCCCACTAGACCCAAGCAAGCCTTCCTATATGAATCTGTACATTAGTCCATCTATCATTCATATTTCTTTAAGATCTATACGTAATAGTGTTCAAATGCTAATTTCTTTAAAGACAATTCGTATAACCCAAGTAAATACTCGCACTGGCATCATAAATTAAAATATACATAGATAGTTTGTCAAATGTATCTTAACAATTCACACTAAACATATATGTGCATATACAAAGACCATGAACATCAGCGGAGTGACTTTGGGTGACTTACCGAAAAATAGATAAGAGGAAGCACCTCAGCCTAGGAATCCAACTACCTTCAAACCTGAAAACTAAAACATGAAGTTGAAAAATAATGAGTATAAACTCAGTGAGTGAACTTAAGAAGGGAACAAGCAAACAATACAAAAAGATTTTGAAAACACGATGCACTTATTTTAAAAACAATATAATATAGTTTAATTTCTTGTAAAGCCTTTAACTCAACCCTTGATTATTTAATCCCTTAAGATGAAGGATTTATAATCCACAATGGAGTTGAAAAGAGTGAAAACTACAACAAATATCCAATGAAGACAAGCAAAACAGAGGGTTTTTGGCTGTAGCGGAAAGGCATTGTATAGCATATAGTACACTCACATTTTTATTTTCATAACTTGTCTGTAGCATATATATATATATATATATGTACACCATCGCCGCCTTACTCAGCTCATGTGAACTCCCTACACGCACAAGGTAATATTATCATGTGCACTCTCTACACGCACATTTCAATATCATCATGTGCACTCTCTACATGCACATTTCAATATCATCACATGCACTCCCACCCACATCATTATCGGCATGTGCACTCCCACACCGCACCCCACCAGCACCGTCACATGCACTCCCACACTACATGTGCAGAGTTATAGCTATCATACAGCATTATCACTAAAAGCATAACACACATATCCACATAATATAGGAACACATGAGATCATCACATTCATATTTCACAATATAAAAACGTTTCATCAAGTGCTTGTTCCCATTCAAATTTTAAAGAAAAATAAATAAAATATTTCAAGTAGTTTAATCAAGCCTATAATCATTTATTCCAAAACATTTTAATGCAAGTTTACTCATGGTGTTTTTGTTGATGCTTTGATTGACTCTAACTGCGTCTAATGCTCCAAATGGAGATGTGGAGTCTCGTTGGAACCTATCACACACAATAGCATCACACCAACTCAATTTACATAAATACTATTCCAAAAGTTGTTTCCTAAATCAAGTTTTACTAGTTATTCCTAACTAGCTTCCAAATACAATTTAAGTAGTCATTGTTCACACTAGACATGATTAAATAACCTTCAACAATAAATCAGCCCACAAACCTAATTATTGGCCATCATCAACAACTCAAAAATCAAATCTAACGCATCATTCACCTTAATGGCTTTATAGTGGAATTCTTTTCAAGAGTTCTTCAAGCTATCAAGGAAAGTCTATCTCTCTCTCTCTCAAAATGTTCAACTAGTGAGAGAAACTGCAGAGGAAGAGCTTTTGAGGGTTCTTGAGGTGTAAAAGTGAAAGAGTATGAAAAACCCTATGAAAAAGTGTACAAAAGCATGAGAATCGGAGTTAATTCGAGAAAGTTATGGAGGCTTTAAGGTTTCTTTTCCATGAAAACGGGAAAATGTTTAGTGAGGGAAAAGAATGGGGAGAAGAAGAAGAAGCTGTTGGAAGTGAGGTGAAGGTGCTGAAAGAAATGAGATATTCATCCTAAAGTCAATCAAAGTTTCATAGAATTTACAAAAAAGCCCCTGTTTTGTTCTTTTGGTGCAATGCCTTCACTTTGATAAAGATTTTGACCACTTTCTAATCAGAACTGGGCAATGTAATAAACATAAAAGTTGTAGCTCTGCCTCTTTGATTTCTATGGTTAAAAAATCATGTCATTTGGAATTCTGTAGTGGGAGATGTTCTTGAAAAACTGAAACATATGCAAATAGAGCAATAGTTAATTATGCACCTTTCTTCACCAATTGAAATTATTTTTGATACTATAGCTATAAAAACATAAAATAATTATAAATAACATAAAACTAGCATCATTAACTCAAAATTAATATTTAAACATAAATTAAAACTAAACTAATAAAATAGATAAAAATACTTAAATTCAATCCTAAATCTAGTCCAACTTAGGCTAATTAGGTATTTAATCTCCCATTAAATATGTGAATTTAATACACTCAACAGTCTACCTCTAGTTATGCATCTATGGAGGTCGGGGTTTCACAATTAGGCACCATATTAAAGCATGGGGTATTATAGTCTTCCACACGTAAATAGAATTCATCCTTGAATTCACGTTGGTGTTGGGTTATCAATCTCACTCTATGATCTTATTCCGTTCTTCCCTTTATAGGGAATTTTGATTTATTCATTTCGTTCACCTCCAGTTCGACTAGAATATTTCACTTATGTCTATTATCATCTTCTAGAGTTAGATCAGTAGCACCCTTTACAATCATTATCTCTTATATTAAGACACTGAGTATGCCCTTATCACTATCATTAAATTTGAACCATAACTCCATCTGAATCATACCTATTTTGATCACATATTATACTTACTTATGTATAACCAATCACCATCTTATTACTTCACTCCTTGTCGAACTTTCTAACATTCATCCATCTTATCCCATACACTATTATATAGCTTACAAAATTAAAAACATGCCATATTCATTTTTGTACGTACTCTGAACGTTCGGGATGGTTAATGCCTTGAATTATTCTCAAATACTTTATGTTTACTTTGGTTATAGGCGCTTTAAATCTTCTTAGTTTTTCCGTTACATTATGCATTCCAAGATTCATGCTTCTGCATTATCCTTAATTCAATGCAATCCAAATCGTATAGAAGGCAACTCACTCGTAAATCTTTATCTTTAATAGTACTTCAGCCATTCATCATCAAATTCTTTTCACTAATTCTAGTCTTTCATGTCTTAAAATATATCATCATCATTATGACTTAAAACTTTTTGACCATCCTTAACAAAATTAGATTTTTATCTGTCTTACTCAATTCCTTCAAATACTCACATTATAATACTATCACCGTTTATTCTCCATCTGCAGCTCTATTGCCACATAGAAAGCTTAGCATAACTATGAGATAACACTTCCTTTACTCTTCCATCTCGACCATATTATTTTTTTTGGCTATTACTCTTAGGATTCTCCTTCTATCCATATTGCTTAATTTCTAATGGTATATCTTATTATTGTACTACCTATGCAACTCATCAAGCATACTGTGTTTAATTCTTAAATCACTAAAAATGAATCTTTATTCCCACTGATGACACGAGTAACTCCTCATATACTTATATATATGTCTATTAAATGTCAATATCCATTACCATGTATAAGAAACACTTTTTACTTTCCTCAACTTTGACATGTCTAGTTTATCCTTCCATTTCATATCCACAGATCATACTTAGTCCACAAACATTCAAATATAATCAATTCCCAAATTACCCTTTGGACATTTAAGTTATCATTCAGCTTACATTCTGTCATAATTTATCCCTCATATCATCCACATGCACTCACATTATGCCGATGCACAACTTTATGTACTAACAAACGTAAGCTTTTCTCTTATCATTTCCAACCATATACATAAGTTTCATCATATTATATATCCTTGTATCACAATGTCATTAACCACATTCAATCGTTAAATATCATTTCATCCAATTACAATCTGTATCCACGTATGCTTTACGATCTTATTGATCTTTCAAAGGTTTCCTTTAATTCATCCTTGCCTCTTATGCAATATCACAATTCTTAAGAGTCATCTTCGTTTCTTATTTACCATTTATACTTCCATCATATATGTCCTTGTTCATCCCGATATTAGTTAGTCACTTAAGATTTAGATTCATGGGAGTCATGTGCACATCTTGCATTTTTTTGAATTCCAATTTCCACATTAGGGAATTCTCATTAACCAGCTTCATTATTGGGATTACTTTCAATCTTCTCGTACTATTCCTTTACATCAATGTGCCATTATTTTCCTTTTTGCATCTACATAGTTAATGCTGGTAATTACATAACTTGAAATAGGATTTTACTTAAGTACCTCTCAATATCACTACCAATATCCATTTTCAAACTCACATCACGTGACCACGTAACCCATGGTTTAGCCATTAGGCTCCTTGACAATTCCAAATGCCACATTACCTCATCATGCATGTAAAATATTCCAAAGTACTATTAACCATCTTTAATCAACCTAGTATTCCTCTTAATTCTTTACTTCGTAGCTTATGTTAAGGACTTTCCTTCCTCCCTTTTACTTACATGCCATTATATAGAAGGTAATAAAGTAACTTTTCAATTCATGTATCATTCTCCAATCATTTAAATCTTCGGGTAATAATGCTCAATATCAAGGTCTTGGATACCAACTTTGTCACTAAGGGTAACTCCACCTCTTTGGGTAGCCCTTTCCTCCTTTGCGAATAACAACAAAGGGTACCTATCAGAGCACTCATAGGGCCACTCCACCTTCTTGTATAGCCTTTTCCTCTATAAGCCCTTGGATAGAGACTCATGCTTCGCCACTGTTTACATGCGAGAGTTCCCAAGGAATGGGTTACAACCCCTTGCTCATACGTTCAATACACGAGATGTTCCTAGCGTCGTGGCACTAGACAGTTAGTGTTGCGACGGTGCAACTGTTGAAAACTTCTTCCACAAGGAAGTTCTTCTTCTTTCAAAGTTACTACTTCCAACCTTCTCAACCATATGGCTTTCCTTTAAGCTCTTACCACAATTTCCATAAGCATGTGTATTTTCTCTTTACTTGTTATATGCACTAAGCCAAGTTAATACTTTCAACTCATATTATCTTTAACACTTATCATTAATCACTAAGTCCCACCTTAGGACATCTTTTCCATATGGTGTAATGAATTCACAATATATATATATATATATCACTACACACATAATTATTCATTATTTATGGCATCCCACAATTCATACTATTCATAATTAATTGTCTTTTTTGTCTCGTATCTTAGAGAGTTCATTGACTTTCAGTACAAATGATCAGGAAAATAGTTCATCTTTTTCCACACTTTATACTAATAATCCTTATTAAATCAAGAATTCACCTTTTCCAAGTTCCATATTTTACCTCAATTGGTTTATATTTGCACCAAATTATCATCTTATAATGTCATGGCATCATTTTGTAGTTCCCTCCATACTTAAATTTTACAATCCTTGACTTAATCTTGTTAACCATGCAAAGTGCCACCTATAGCCTCATTCATTTCTCTCATATCCTTTCGAATTGTAACTGCAATTGAGATTTCAATTTTCATATTTCCGTGATGGATTACTTACCTTACCACGTTTTCTCATGATATCCTATGCAGTTACAACACATTGAACCTGCTTATTATAACATAGTCCCCTAGTTCAATGTGTCTACTAAAAAATCAACTTCTTTGATTCAATTTGCCCCATAAACTAGAACTTTATTTATTTATCCTTGCATTTGGAATCATTACAAAAACCCACATGCCATGATAAATGATAATTTCTAATAAATGCTATCAATTCAAATGGCATTTTGTACCTTGTCAAAAATCTAGGGTTACCATTCAAAAGTCTATCACGTTTATTGGTAACCATTTCATACTATTGCAAAACATATTTATCGTCAGGTCCTGTAGTTGCTTGAATCGTTAATGACTTTCTATGTGAACCTTCAATAATTGCCTAAGGTGGCTAATCACGCCACTAGGGTGTATATCCTTCCTCAATAATTATATTGTTAGTCCACCTCTGTTATACCAAAAGATTCCCATATGCACCAAGTCATTTAAACAGCTACTTCATAATCCATTTGAGTCACACGAAAATAAAATCCAAACTCTTAAGTTCTATGTACAGACAACTACTACTACCTAGTTTACACTGCATTACCCATACTTAAAGTAAGACAAAGTTCAACGAAAATATTAAGTGTCTTTAAGATCATCGTCGCCTTGCTCCGAGCACATTGATGGATCCTCTTCTGGGTCCTCTTTTACCTCCTGAGATTTCTCCATTTTAGCCTTAATCCAAGCTTGTTGTATTCTTATGCATTCTTCCCTACTCAAAGGCATAGCACCTCTCCCACAACTTGGGGGAAAGTCTAGGATAGCTGACACCTTCCTAGGACAAATATCTCCTTTTACAATTGCCACTTTCATCTTTTTCTTATGCCATTCCTCAAACCTTTCCAAAAGGAACTTTCTTACAGCTTCTTGAATGTCAAAGCTATCCTCACTTTCAAGGCTCTCACTACTCTCAAAGCTTTCCTTATTACGAAACCATTCTTCCTATTCTGGTGGAATCCATGTAATAAGAATCCAAGATAGGCCACTTTTCGGACTACGTAGATTAGGGTGCCATTGGCTCCTAGCAGTGGAATCTAACGATCCTTCGTTAGTACTATGAAGGGCATCCATACTACCGTCGCTTCTAGATATAGAGTGTGCAATAGGCGCACCTCCAAACCTATATGCAACCAAGCATCAATTGCTTAGCCATTTATATATCATAGGAATAGGTAGGTTTTCTACAAAATTAGGGTCTATGTAGCCTCTCATCCTTAAGTTGCGTTGCACACCCACAATCCAAGGATAAGATTCTACATAGACTCCCACAACTCCACTGACAACACAAGAATCCCTAGAATTCAACAAAACCTAAAGCTCTGATGCCACCTTTGTCACAGCCCAATCCCAAGCCATGACCGGCGCAAAGACCAAATAGGCACAGCCCACTAAGCCCAAGCAAGCCTTCCTATATGAATCTGTAGATTAGTCCATCTATTATTCATATTTCTTTAAGATCTATGCTTAATAGTGTTCAAATGCTAATTTCTTCGAAGACAATTTGTAGAACCCAAGTAAATACTCGCACTGGCATCATACATTAAAATATACATAGATAGTTTGTCAAATGTATCTTAACAATTCACATTAAACATATATGTGCATATACAAAGACCTTGATCGTCAGTAGAGTGACTCTAGGTCACCTACCAAAAAATAGATAAGAGGAAGCCCATCAGCCTAGGAATCCAACTACCTACAAATCTGAAAACTAAAACATGAAGTTGAAAATAATGAGTATAAACTCAATGAGTGAACTTAAGAAGGGAACAAGCAAACGATACAGAAAGATTTTGAAAACACAATGCACTTATTTTAAAAATAATACAATTTAGTTTAATTTCTTGTAAAACTTTAACTCAACCCTTGATTATTTAATCCCTTAAGGTGAAGGATTTATAATCCACAATGGAGTTGAAAAGAGTGAAAACTACAGTAAATATCCAATCAAGACAAGCAAAACAGAGGGTTTCTCGCTGCAGCGGAAAGGCATTCTATAGCACATAGTACACTCACATTTTTATTTTCATAACTTGTCTGTAGCACATATATATACATGTACACCACCACCGCCTTACTCAGCTCATGTGCACTCCCTAAACGCACAAGGCGTGTCACGACCCAAATTTCGAGTCATGACCGGCGCATGGATCCAATGGACGTAATCCACTAAACCCAAGCAAGCCAATTGTTTATCTTACTTATGATTCTATTTATTATCACTAAGTCCTATTTCATGACTTTGAGTCAAAATAGTGATATACATTTCCAACTCGTACTGGCATTACTCTTTTAAAATTTACATTTAAGTTCATCTATACATAACAAAATAATACTCGAACTCCAGCGGAGTGACTCGGATGGATATACAGCTACCGAATGCCGAGACACCTACCAGAAGATGTACACAGATCTACAAGGA